>NC_133335.1:195022916-195355265 GCF_042186555.1 Aquarana catesbeiana
AGGACAAACCACCCCCCTCCATTAGTACAGACCCCCCCAGGACAAACCACACCCCCTCCATAAGTACAGAACCCCAGAACAATCCAACTCCGTCCATTAGTACAGACCCCCCGCAGGACAAACCACCCCCCCTCCATTAGTACAGACCCCCAGAACAAACCACCCCCCTGCATTAGTAGAGACCCCCCAGAACCATCCACCCCCCTGCATTAGTACAGACCCCCCCAGAACAAACCACCCCCCTACATAAGTACAGACCCCCAAGAACAAACCACTCCCCCTCCATTAGAACAGACCCCCCAGAACAAACCACCCACCTCCATTAGTACAGACCCCCTCAGAACAAACCACCCCCCCTCCATTAGTACAGACCCCCGGAACAAACCACCCCCTCCATTAGTACAGACCCCCCGGACAAATCACCCCCCCTACATTAGTACAGACCCCCCAGAACAAACCACCCCCTCCATTAGTACAGACCCCCCAATGCAAACCACCCCCTCCATTAGTACAGACCCCCCCAGGACAAACCACCCCCCCTCTATTAGTACAGACCCCCAGGACAAACCACCCCGCCTACATTAGTACAGACCCCCAGAACAAAACCACCTCCGTCCATTAGTACAGACCCCCCAGGACAAACCACCCCCCTCCATTAGTACAGACCCCCCAGGACAAACCAACCCCCCCTACATTAGTACAGACCCCCCAGAACAAACCACCCCCCTGCATTAGTAGAGACCCCCAGAACCACCCACCCCCCTGCATTAGTACAGACCCCCCCAGAACAAACCACCCCCCTACATAAGCAAAGACCCCCAAGAACAAACCACTCCCCCTCCATTAGTACAGACCCCCCCAGAACAAACCACCCCCCTCCATTAGTACAGACCCCCTCAGGACAAACCACCCCCCCTCCATTAGTACAGACCCCCAGAACAAACCACCCCCTCCATTAGTACAGACCCCCCGGACAAATCACCCCCCCTACATTAGTACAGACCCCCCAGAACAAACCACCCCCTCAATTAGTACAGACCCCCAATACAAACCACCCCCTCCATTAGTACAGACCCCCCCAGGACAAACCACCCCCCCTCTATTAGTACAGACCCCCAGGACAAACCACCCCGCCTACATTAGTACAGACCCCCCTAGAACAAACCACCCCCCTACATTAGTACAGACCCCGCCAGAACAAACCACCCCCCTATATTAGTACAGACCCCCCTGGAAAACCACCCCCCTACATTAGTACAGACCCCCCAGGACAAACCAACCCCCCTCCATTAGTACAGAACCCGCCAGGACAAACCACCCCCCTACATTAGTACAGACCCCCCAGAACAAACCACTCCCCTACATTAGTACAGACCCCCCAGAACAAACCAACCCCTACATTAGTACAGACCCCCCAGACAAACTACCCCCCTACATTAGTACAGACCCCCCAGAACAAACCACCCCCTACATTAGTACAGACCCCCGGACCAATCACCCCCCCTACATTAGTACAGACCCCCCAGAACAAACCACCCCCCTCCATTAGTACAGACCTCCCCAGGACAAACCACCCCCCTCCATTAGTACAGACCCCCCAGGAAAAACTACCCCCTCCATTAGTACAGACCCCCAGAACAAACCACCTCCGACCATTAGTACAGACCCCCCAGGACAAACCCCCCCATTAGTACAGACCCCCCCCAGGACAAACCACCCTGCTACATTAGTACAGACCCCCTCAGAACAAACCACCGCCCTGCATTAGTACAGACCCCCCCAGAACAAACCACCCCCCTGCATTAGTACAGACCCCCCCAGAACAAACCACCCCCCTACATAAGTACAGACCCCCAAGAACAAACCAATCCCCCTCCATTAGTACAGACCCCTCAGAACAAACCACCCCCCTCCATTAGTACAGACCCCTTCAGGACAAACCACCCCCCCTCCATTAGTACAGACCCCCAGAACAAACTACCACCTCTTAGTACAGACCCCCCGGACAAATCACCCCCCCTACATTAGTACAGACCCCCCAGAACAAACCACCCCCTCCATTAGTACAGACCCCCCATTACAAACCACCCCCTCCATTAGTACAGACCCCCGCAGGACAAACCACCCCCCTCCATTAGTATAGACCCCCAGGACAAACCACCCCCCTCCATTAGTACAGACCCCCCAGGACAAACCACCCCCCCTCCATTAGTACAGACCCCCCCAGAACAAACCACCCTCTACATTAGTACAGACCCCCCAGGACAAACCACCCCCCCTCCATTAGTACAGACCCAGCAGAACAAACCACCCCCCTCCATTAGTACAACCCCCCAGGACAACCCCCCTCCATTAGTACAGACCCCCCCAGGACAAACCACCCCCCTCCATTAGTACAGACCCCCATGACAAACCAACCCCCTCCATTAGTATAGACCCCCAGGACTAACCCCCCCTCCATTAGTACAGACCCCCAGGACAAACCACCCCCCCTACATTAGTACAGACCCCCCCCAGAACAAACCAGCCCCCTACATTAGACAGACCCCACAGAACAAACCACCCCCTACATTAGTACAGGCTCCCCAGAACAAACCACCCCCCCATTAGTACCCGACCCCCCAGGACAAACCAACCCACTACATTAGTACAGACCCCCCCGGACAAACCACCCCCCTACATTAGTACAGAGCCCCCCAGAACAAACCACCCCCCCTTAATTAGTACAGATGCCCCCAGGACAAACCACCCCCCTACATTAGTACAGACCTCCAAGAACAAACCAACCCCCCTCCGTTAGTACAGACCCCCCCAGAACAAACTATCCCCCTCCATTAGTACAGACCCTCCCGGACAAATCACCCCTCTTAATTAGTACAGACGCCCCCAGGACAAACCACCCCCCCTCCATTAGTACAGACCCAGCAGAACAAACCACCCCCCTTCATTAGTACAACCCCCAAGACAACCCCCCCTCCATTAGTACAGACCCCCCCAGGACAACCCACCCCCCCTCCATTAGTACAGACCCCCCAGAACAAACCACCCCCCTCCATTAGTACAGACCCCCGGACAAATCACCCCCCCACCTTAGTACAGACCCCCCAGAACAAACCACCCCCCTCCATTAGTACAGACCTCCCCAGGACAAACCACCCCCCTCCATTAGTACAGACCCCCCAGGACAAACCACACCCCTCCATTAGTACAGACCCCCAGAACAAACCACCTCCGTCCATTAGTACAGACCCCCCCAGGACAAACCACCGCCCCTCCATTAGTACAGACCCCCAGGACAAACCACCCCCCTACATTAGTATAGACCCACCCAGATTAAACCACCCCCCTGCATTAGTAAAGACCCCCCCAGAACAAACCACCCCCCTACATAAGTACAGACCCCCAAGAACAAACCACTCCCCCTCCATTAGTACAGACCCCTCAGAACAAACCACCCCCCTCCATTAGTACAGACCCCTTCAGGACAAACCACCCCCCCTCCATTAGTACAGACCCCCAGAACAAACTACCACCTCTTAGTACAGACCCCCCGGACAAATCACCCCCCCTACATTAGTACAGACCCCCCAGAACAAACCACCCCCTCCATTAGTACAGACCCCCCATTACAAACCACCCCCTCCATTAGTACAGACCCCCGCAGGACAAACCACCCCCCTCCATTAGTATAGACCCCAGGACAAACCACCCCCCTCCATTAGTACAGACCCCCCAGGACAAACCACCCCCCCTCCATTAGTACAGACCCCCCCAGAACAAACCACCCTCTACATTAGTACAGACCCCCCCAGGACAAACCACCCCCCCTCCATTAGTACAGACCCAGCAGAACAAAATACCCCCCTCCATTAGTACAACCCCCCAGGACAACCCCCCTCCATTAGTACAGACCCCCCCAGGACAAACCACCCCCCTCCATTAGTACAGACCCCCATGACAAACCAACCCCCTCCATTAGTATAGACCCCCAGGACTAACCCCCCCTCCATTAGTACAGACCCCCAGGACAAACCACCCCCCCTACATTAGTACAGACCCCCCCAGAACAAACCAGCCCCCTACATTAGACAGACCCCACAGAACAAACCACCCCCTACATTAGTACAGGCTCCCCAGAACAAACCACCCCCCCATTAGTACCGACCCCCCAGGACAAACCAACCCACTACATTAGTACAGACCCCCCCGGACAAACCACCCCCCTACATTAGTACAGAGCCCCCCAGAACAAACCACCCCCCCTTAATTAGTACAGATGCCCCCAGGACAAACCACCCCCCTACATTAGTACAGACCTCCAAGAACAAACCAACCCCCCTCCGTTAGTACAGACCCCCCCAGAACAAACTATCCCCCTCCATTAGTACAGACCCCCCCGGACAAATCACCCCTCTTAATTAGTACAGACGCCCCCAGGACAAACCACCCCCCCTCCATTAGTACAGACCCAGCAGAACAAACCACCCCCCTTCATTAGTACAACCCCCAAGACAACCCCCCCTCCATTAGTACAGACCCCCCAGGACAACCCACCCCCCCTCCATTAGTACAGACCCCCCAGAACAAACCACCCCCCTCCATTAGTACAGACCCCCGGACAAATCACCCCCCCACCTTAGTACAGACCCCCCAGAACAAACCACCCCCCTCCATTAGTACAGACCTCCCCAGGACAAACCACCCCCCTCCATTAGTACAGACCCCCCAGGACAAACCACCCCCCCTCCATTAGTACAGACCCCCAGAACAAACCACCTCCGTCCATTAGTACAGACCCCCCCAGGACAAACCACCGCCCCTCCATTAGTACAGACCCCCAGGACAAACCACCCCCCTACATTAGTATAGACCCACCCAGATTAAACCACCCCCCTGCATTAGTAAAGACCCCCCCAGAACAAACCACCCCCCTACATAAGTACAGACCCCCAAGAACAAACCACTCCCCCTCCATTAGTACAGACCCCTCAGAACAAACCACCCCCCTCCATTAGTACAGACCCCTTCAGGACAAACCACCCCCCCTCCATTAGTACAGACCCCCAGAACAAACTACCACCTCTTAGTACAGACCCCCCGGACAAATCACCCCCCCTACATTAGTACAGACCCCCCAGAACAAACCACCCCCTCCATTAGTACAGACCCCCCATTACAAACCACCCCCTCCATTAGTACAGACCCCCGCAGGACAAACCACCCCCCTCCATTAGTATAGACCCCAGGACAAACCACCCCCCCTCCATTAGTACAGACCCCCCAGGACAAACCACCCCCCCTCCATTAGTACAGACCCCCCCAGAACAAACCACCCTCTACATTAGTACAGACCCCCCCAGGACAAACCACCCCCCCTCCATTAGTACAGACCCAGCAGAACAAACCACCCCCCTCCATTAGTACAACCCCCCAGGACAACCCCCCTCCATTAGTACAGACCCCCCCAGGACAAACCACCCCCCTCCATTAGTACAGACCCCCATGACAAACCAACCCCCTCCATTAGTATAGACCCCCAGGACTAACCCCCCCTCCATTAGTACAGACCCCCAGGACAAACCACCCCCCCTACATTAGTACAGACCCCCCCAGAACAAACCAGCCCCCTACATTAGACAGACCCCACAGAACAAACCACCCCCTACATTAGTACAGGCTCCCCAGAACAAACCACCCCCCCATTAGTACCGACCCCCCAGGACAAACCAACCCCCTACATTAGTACAGACCCCCCCGGACAAACCACCCCCCTACATTAGTACAGAGCCCCCCAGAACAAACCACCCCCCCTTAATTAGTACAGATGCCCCCAGGACAAACCACCCCCCTACATTAGTACAGACCTCCAAGAACAAACCAACCCCCCTCCGTTAGTACAGACCCCCCCCAGAACAAACTATCCCCCTCCATTAGTACAGACCCCCCCGGACAAATCACCCCTCTTAATTAGTACAGACGCCCCCAGGACAAACCACCCCCCCTCCATTAGTACAGACCCAGCAGAACAAACCACCCCCCTTCATTAGTACAACCCCCAAGACAACCCCCCCTCCATTAGTACAGACCCCCCCAGGACAACCCACCCCCCTCCATTAGTACAGACCCCCCAGAACAAACCACCCCCCTCCATTAGTACAGACCCCCGGACAAATCACCCCCCCACCTTAGTACAGACCCCCCAGAACAAACCACCCCCCTCCATTAGTACAGACCTCCCCAGGACAAACCACCCCCCTCCATTAGTACAGACCCCCCAGGACAAACCACCCCCCCTCCATTAGTACAGACCCCCAGAACAAACCACCTCCGTCCATTAGTACAGACCCCCCCAGGACAAACCACCGCCCCTCCATTAGTACAGACCCCCAGGACAAACCACCTCCCTACATTAGTATAGACCCACCCAGATTAAACCACCCCCCTGCATTAGTAAAGACCCCCCCAGAACAAACCACCCCCCTACATAAGTACAGACCCCCAAGAACAAACCACTCCCCCTCCATTAGTACAGCCCCCCCAGAACAAACCAACCCCCTTCATTAGTACAGACCCCCTGAGGACAAACCACCCCCCCTCCATTAGTACAGACCCCCAGAACAAACCACCCCCTCCATTAGTACAGACCCCCCGGACAAATCACCCCCCCTACATTAGTACAGACCCCCCAGAGCAAACCACAACCTCCATTAGTACAGACCCCCCAATACAAACCACCCCCTCCATTAGTACAGACCCCCCCAGGACAAACCACCCCCCCCTCTATTAGTACAGACCCCCAGGACAAACCACCCCCCTACATTAGTACAGACCCCCCCAGAACAAACCACCCCCCTATATTAGTACAGACCCCCCTGGAAAATCACCCCCCTACATTAGTACAGACCCCCCAGGACAAACCAACCCCCCTCCATTAGTACAGAACCCCCCAGGACAAACCACCCCCCTATATTAGTACAGACCCCCCAGAACAAACCACTCCCCTACATTAGTACAGACCCCCCAGAACAAACCACCCCCCTACATTAGTACAGACCCCCCAGACAAACTACCCCCCTACATTAGTACAGACCCCCCAGAACAAACCACCCCCCTACATTAGTACAGACCCCCAGGACAAACCAACCCCCTCCATTAGTATAGACCCCCCAGGACAAACACCGCCCCTCCATTAGTACAGACCCCCAGGACAAACCACCCCCCTACATTAGTACAGACCCCCCCAGAACAAACCACCCCCCTACATTAGTACAGACCCCCCAGAACAAACCACCCCCTTACATTAGTACAGACCCCCAGGACAAACCAACCCCCTCCATTAGTATAGACCCCCCAGGACAAACACCGCCCCTCCATTAGTACAGACCCCCAGGACAAACCACCCCCCTACATTAGTACAGACCCCCCCAGAACAAACCACTCCCCTACATTAGACAGAACCCCTGAACAAACCACCCCCCTACATTAGTACAGACTCCCCAGAACAAACCACCCTCCCTCCATTAGTACAGACCCCCCAGGACAAACCACCCCCCTACATTAGTACAGACTCCCCCGGACAAACCACCCCCCTACATTAGTACAGAGCCCCCCAGAACAAACCACCCCCCCTTAATTAGTACAGATGACCCCAGGACAAACCACCCCCTACATTAGTACAGACCCCAAGAACAAACCACCCCCCCTCCGTTAGTACAGACCCCCCAGAACAATCCACCCCCCCTTAATTAGTACAGACGCCCCCAGGACAAACCACCCCCCCATTAGTAAAGACCCCCCAGAACAAACTATCCCCCTCCATTAGTACAGACCCCCCCGGACAAATCACCCCCCTTAATTAGTACAGACGTTCCCAGGACAAACCACCCCCCTCCATTAGTACGGATCCCCCAGGACAAACCACCCCCCCTCCATTAGTACAGACACAGCAGAACAAACCACCCCCCTCCATTAGTACAACCCCCCAGGACAAACCCCCCCTCCATTAGTACAGAACCCCCAGGATAAACCACCCCCCCTCCATTAGTACAGACCCCCCAGAACAAACCACCCCCCTCCATTTGTACAGACCTCCCCAGGACAAACCACCCCCCCTCCATTAGTGCAGACCCCCAGAACAAACCACCTCCGTCCATTAGTACAGACCCCCCAGGACAAACCACCCCCGTCATTAGTACAGACCCCCCCCAGGACAAACCACCCCCCTACATTAGTACAGACGCCCCAGAACAAACCACCCACCTGCATTAGTACAGACCCCCCCAGAACAAACCACCCCCCTGCATTAGTACAGACCCCTAGAACAAACCACCCCCCTACATAAGTACAGACCCCCAAGAACAAACCACTCCCCCTCCATTAGTGCAGACCCCCCAGAACAAACCACCTCCCTCCATTAGTAGAGACCCCCTCAGGACAAACCACCCCCCTTCCATTTGTACAGACCCCCAGAACAAACCACCCCCTCCATTAGTACAGACCCCCCCAGGACAAACCACCCCCCTCCATTAGTACAGACCCCCCAGGACAAACCACCCCCCTCCATTAGTACAGACCCCCCATGACAAACCACCCCCCCTCCATTAGTACAGACCCCCCAGAACAAACCACCCCCCTACATTAGTGCACACCCCTCCAGGACAAACCACCCCCCCTCCATTAGTACAAACCCAGCAGAACAAACCACCCCCCTCCATTAGTACAACCCCCCAGGACAAACCCCCCCTCCATTAGTACAGACCCCCCCAGGACAAACCACCCCCCCTCCATTAGTACAGACCCCCAGAACAAACCACCCCCCTCCATTAGTATAGACCCCCTGACAAATCACCCCCCCTACATTAGTACAGATCCCCCAGAACAAACCACCCCTTCCATTAGTACAGACCCCCCAGGACAAACTACACCCCCTCCATTAGTACAGACCCCCAGAATAAACCACCTCTGACCATTAGTACAGACCCCCCAGGACAAACCACCCCCCCTCCATTAGTACAGACCCCCCAGGACAAACCACCCCCCCCCCACATTAGTACAGACCCCCCCAGAACAAACCACCCCCCTACATTAGTGCAGACCCCCCAGAACAAACCACCCCCTGCATTAGTACAGACCCCCCAAAACAAACCACCTCCTACATAAGTACAGATCCCCAAGAACAAACCACTCCCCTTCCATTAGTACAGACCCCCCCAGAACAAACCACCCCCCTCCATTAGTACAGACCCCCTCAGGACAAACCACCCCCCTCCATTAGTACAGACCCCCAGAACAAACCACCCCCTCCAATAGTACAGACCCCCCCGGACAAATCACCCCCACTACATTAGTACAGACCCCCCAGAACAAACCACCCCCTCCATTAGTACAGACCCCCAATACAAAGCACCCCCTCCATTAGTACAGACCCCCCAGGACAAACCACCCCCCTCCATTAGTACAGACCCCCCAGGACAAACCACCCCCCTCCATTAGTACAGACCCCCCAGAACAAACCACCCCCTTACATTAGTGCAGACCCCCCCGGATAAACCACCCCCCCTCCATTAGTACAGACCCAGCAGAACAAACCACCCCCCTCCATTAGTACAACCCCCAGGACAAACCCCCCCTCCATTAGTTCAGACCCCCTCAGGACAAACCACCCCCCCTCCATTAGTACAGACCCCCCAGAACAAACCACCCCCCTCCATTAGTACAGACCCCCGGACAAATCACCCCCCTACATTAGTACAGACCCCCCAGATCAAACCACCCCCCTCCATTAGTACAGACCTCCCCAGGACAAACTACCCCCTCCATTAGTACAGACCCCCCAGGACAAACTACCCCCCCTCCATTAGTACAGACCCCCAGAACAAACCACCTCCGACCATTAGTACAGACCCCCCCAGGACAAACCACACCCCCCCTCCATTAGTACAGACCCCCCCAGGACAAACCACCCCCCCTACATTAGTACAGACCCCCTCAGAACAAACCACCCCCCTGCATTAGTACAGACCCCCCAGAACAAACCACCCCCCTGCATTAGTACAGACCCTCCCAGAACAAACCACCCCCCTACATAAGTACAGACCCCCAAGAACAAACCACTCCCCCTCCATTAGTACAGACCCCCCCAGAACAAACCACCCCCTCCATTAGTACAGACCCCCTCAGGACAAACCACCCCCCCTCCATTAGTACAGACCCCCAGAACAAACCACTCCCTCCATTAGTACAGACCCCCCGGACAAATCACCCCCCTACACTAGTACAGACCCCCAGAACAAACCACCCCCTCCATTAGTACAGACCCCCCAATACAAACCACCCCCTCCATTAGTACAGACCCCCCCAGGACAAACCACCCCCCTCCATTAGTACAGACCCCCCAGGACAAACCACCCCCCATACATTAGTACAGACCCCCTAGAACAAACCACCCCCCTACATTAGTACAGACCCCCCCAGAACAAACCACCCCCTATATTAGTACAGACCCCCTGGACAAACCACCCCCCCTACATTAGTACAGACCCCCCAGGACAAACCAACCCCCCTCCATTAGTACACCCCCCCAGGACAAACCACCCCCCTACATTAGTACAGACCCCCCAGAACAAACCACCCCCCTACATTAGTACAGACCCCCCAGAACAAACCACCCCCCCACATTAGTACAGACCCCCCAGACAAACTACCCCCCTACATTAGTACAGACCCCAAGGACAAACCACCCCTCCTACATTAGTAAAGACCCGCCCAGAACAAACCACTCCCCAACATTAGACAGACCCCCCAGAACAAACCACCCCCCTACATTAGTACAGACTCCCCAGAACAAACCACCCCCCTCCATTAGTACAGACCCCCCAGGACAAACCACCCCCCTCCATTAGTACAGACCCCCCCAGACAAACCACCCCCCTACATTAGTACAGACCCCCCCAGAACAAACCACCCCCCTTAATTAGTACAGACGCCCCCAGGACCAACCACCCCCCCTCCATTAGTACAGACCCCCCAGAACAAACTATCCCGCTCCATTAGTACAGACCCCCCCATACAAATCACCCCCCTTAATTAGTACAGATGCCCCCAGGACAAACCACCCCCCCTCCATTAGTATGGACCCCCCCAGGACAAACCCCCCTCCATTAGTACAGACCCCCCCAGGACAAACCACCCCTCCTTCATTAGTACAGACCCCCCAGAACAAACCACCCCCCTCCATTAGTACAGACCCCCGGACAAATCACCCCCCCTACATTACTACAGTCCCCCCAGAACAAACCACCCCCTTCCATTAGTACAGACCTCCCCAGGACAAACCACCCCCCTCTATTAGTACAGACCCCCAAGGACAAACCACCCCCCTCCATTAGTACAGACCCCAAGAACAAACCACCTCCGTCCATTAGTACAGACCCCCCAGGACAAACCACCCCCCGTCATTAGTGCAGACCCCCCGAGGACAAACCACCCCCCTACATTAGTACAGACCCCCCAGAACCAACCACCCACCTGCATTAGTACAGACCCCCCCAGAACAAACCACCCCCCTCCATTAGTAGAGACCCCCTCAGGACAAACCACCCCCCTTCCATTAGTACAGACCCCCCCAGAACAAACCACCCCCCTACATTAGGGCAGACCCCCCCAGGACAAACCACCCCCCCTCCATTAGTACAGACCCAGCAGAACAAACCACCCCCCTCCATTAGTATAACCCCCAGGACAAACCCCCCCTCCATTAGTACAGACCCCCCAGGACAAACCACCCCCCTCCATTAGTACAGACCCCCCAGAACAAACCACCCCCCTATATTAGTACAGACCCCCGGACAAATCACCCCCCCTACATTAGTACAGACCCCCAGAACAAACCACCCCCCTCCATTAGTACAGACCTCCCCAGGACAAACCACCCCCCTCCGTTAGTACAGACCCCCAGGACAAACTACCCCCCCTCCATTAGTACAGACCCCCAGAACAAACCACCTCCGACCTTTAGTACAGACCCCCCCAGGACAAACCACCCCCCTCCATTAGTACAGACCCCCCCAGAACAAACCACCCCCCCTACATTAGTACAGACCCCCCCAGAACAACCCAACCCCCTGTATTAGTACAGACCCCCCCAGAACAAACCACCCCCTGCATTAGTACAGACCCCCCAGAACAAACCACCCCCCTACATAAGTACAGACCCCCCCAGAACAACCCAACCCCCTGTATTAGTACAGAACCCCCCAGAACAAACCACCCCCCTGCATTAGTACAGACCCCCCAGAACAAACCACCTCCGACCATTAGTACAGACCCCCCCAGGACAAACCACCCCCCTCCATTAGTACAGACCCCCCCAGGACAAACCAACCCCCCTACATTAGTACAGACCCCCCCAGAACAACCCAACCCCCTGTATTAGTACAGACCCCCCCAGAACAAACCACCCCCTGCATTAGTACAGACCCCCCAGAACAAACCACCCCCCTACATAAGTACAGACCCCCAAGAACAAACCACTCCCCCTCCATTAGTACAGACCCCCCCAGAACAAACCACCCCCCTCCATTAGTACAGACCCCCTCTGGACAAACCACCCCCACTCCATTAGTACAGACCCCCAGAACAAACCACCCCCTCCATTAGTACAGACCCCCCGGACAAATCACCCCCCCTACATTAGTACAGACCCCCCAGAACAAACCACCCCCTCCTTTAGTACAGACCCCCCAGGAAAAACCACCCCCTCCATTAGTACAGACCCCCCCAGGACAAACCACCCCCTCCATTAGTACAGACCCCCCCAGGACAAACCACCCCCCTCCATTAGTACAGACCCCAGGACAAACCACCCCCCCTCCATTAGTACAGACCCCCGAGGACAAACCACCCCCCTACATTAGTACAGACCCCCCCAGAACAAACCACCCCCCTACATTAGTACAGACCCCCCCAGAACAAACCACCCCCCTATATTAGTACAGATCCCCCTGGACAAACCACCCCCCTACATTAGTACAGACCCCCCAGGAAAACCACCCCCCTACATTAGTACAGACCCCCCAGAACAAACCACCCCCCTACATTAGTACAGACCCCCCCAGAACAAACCACCCCCCTACATTAGTACAGACCCCCCAGAAAAACCACCCCCCTACATTAGTACAGACCCCCCCAGAACAAACCACCCCCCTCCATTAGTACACCCCCCCAGGACAAACCACCACCCTACATTAGTACAGACCCCCCAGAACAAACCACCCCCCCCTACATTAGTACAGACCCCTCCAGAACAAACCACCCCCCCACATTAGTACAGACCCCCCAGACAAACTACCCCCCTACATTAGTACAGACCCCCCAGAACAAACCACCCCCCTACATTAGTACAGACCCCCAGGACAAACCAACCCCCTCCATTAGTATAGACCCCCCAGGACAAACCCCCCCTCCATTAGTACAGACCCCAGGACAAACCACCCCTCCTACATTAGTACAGACCCGCCCAGAACAAACCACTCCCCTACATTAGACAGACCCCCCAGAACAAACCACCCCCCTACATTAGTACAGACTCCCCAGAACAAACCACCCCCCTCCATTAGTACAGACCCCCCCAGGACAAACCACCCCCCTCCATTAGTACAGACCCCCCCAGACAAACCACCCCCCTACATTAGTACAGACCCCCCCAGAACAAACCACCCCCCTTAATTAGTACAGACCCCCCCAGGACAAACCACCCCCCCTCCATTAGTACAGACCCCCCAGAACAAACTATCCCGCTCCATTAGTACAGACCCCCCCATACAAATCACCCCCCTTAATTAGTACAGATGCCCCCAGGACAAACCACCCCCCCTCCATTAGTATGGACCCCCCCAGGACAAACCCCCCTCCATTAGTACAGACCCCCCAGGACAAACCACCCCCCCTTCATTAGTACAGACCCCCCAGAACAAACCACCCCCCTCCATTAGTACAGACCCCCGGACAAATCACCCCCCCTACATTACTACAGTCCCCCGAGAACAAACCACCCCCTTCCATTAGTACAGACCTCCCCAGGACAAACCACCCCCCTCTATTAGTACAGACCCCCCCAGGACAAACCACCCCCCTCCATTAGTACAGACCCCCAGAACAAACCACCTCCGTCCATTAGTACAGACCCCCCCAGGACAAACCACCCCCCGTCATTAGTGCAGACCCCCCGAGGACAAACCACCCCCCTACATTAGTACAGACCCCCCAGAACAAACCACCCACCTGCATTAGTACAGACCCCCCCCCAGAACAAACCACCCCCCTCCATTAGTAGAGACCCCCTCAGGACAAACCATCCCCCTTCCATTAGTACAGACCCCCCCAGAACAAACCACCCCCCTACATTAGGGCAGACCCCCCAGGACAAACCACCCCCCCTCCATTAGTACAGACCCAGCAGAACAAACCACCCCCCTCCATTAGTATAACCCCCAGGACAAACCCCCCCTCCATTAGTACAGACCCCCCAGGACAAACCACCCCCCTCCATTAGTACAGACCCCCCCAGAACAAACCACCCCCCTATATTAGTACAGACCCCCGGACACATCACCCCCCCTACATTAGTACAGACCCCCAGAACAAACCACTCCCCTCCATTAGTACAGACCTCCCCAGGACAAACCACCCCCCTCTGTTAGTACAGACCCCCAGGACAAACTACCCCCTCTCCATTAGTACAGACCCCCAGAGCAAACCACCTCCGACCATTAGTACAGACCCCCCCAGGACAAACCACCCCCCTCCATTAGTACAGACCCCCCCAGGACAAACCACCCCCCCTACATTAGTACAGACCCCCCCAGAACAACCCAACCCCCTGTATTAGTACAGACCCCCCCAGAACAAACCACCCCCCTGCATTAGTACAGACCCCCCAGAACAAACCACCCCCCTACATAAGTACAGACCCCCCCAGAACAACCCAACCCCCTGTATTAGTACAGACCCCCCCAGAACAAACCACCCCCCTGCATTAGTACAGACCCCCCAGAACAAACCACCTCCGACCATTAGTACAGACCCCCCCAGGACAAACCACCCCCCTCCATTAGTACAGACCCCCCCAGGACAAACCACCCCCCCTACATTAGTACAGACCCCCCCAGAACAACCCAACCCCCTGTATTAGTACAGACCCCCCCAGAACAAACCACCCCCTGCATTAGTACAGACCCCCCAGAACAAACCACCCCCCTACATAAGTACAGACCCCCAAGAACAAACCACTCCCCCTCCATTAGTACCGACCCCCCCAGAACAAACCACCCCCCTCCATTAGTACAGACCCCCTCTGGACAAACCACCCCCACTCCATTAGTACAGACCCCCAGAACAAACCACCCCCTCCATTAGTACAGACCCCCTGGACAAATCACCCCCCCTACATTAGTACAGACCCCCCAGAACAAACCACCCCCTCCTTTAGTACAGACCCCCCAGGACAAACCACCCCCTCCATTAGTACAGACCCCCCAGGACAAACCACCCCCCTCCATTAGTACAGACCCCAGGACAAACCCCCCCCTCCATTAGTACAGATCCCCGAGGACAAACCACCCCCCCTACATTAGTACAGACCCCCCCAGAACAAACCACCCCCCTACATTAGTACAGACCCCCCCAGAACAAACCACCCCCCTATATTAGTACAGATCCCCCTAGTCAAACCACCCCCCTACATTAGTACAGACCCCCAGAACAAACCACCCCCCTACATTAGTACAGACCCCCCCAGAACAAACCACCCCCCTACATTAGTACAGACCCCCCCTAGAAAAACCACCCCCCTACATTAGTACAGACCCCCCCAGAACAAACCACCCCCCTACATTAGTACAGACCCCCAGGACAAACCAACCCCCTCCATTAGTATAGACCCCCCAGGACAAACCAACCCCCTCCATTAGTACAGACCCCCCAGGAGAAACCACCCCCTCCATTAGTATATACCCCCCAGGACAAACCCCTCCATTAGTATAAACCCCCAGGACAAACCCCCCCTACATTAGTATAGACCCCCCCAGGACAAACCCCCCGTCCATCAGTACAGACCCCCACAGACAAACCCCCCCTACATTAATACAGACCCCCTAAGAACAAACCATCCCCCATTAGTACAGACCCCCCAGAACAAACCACCCCCCTACATTAGACAGACCCCCCAGAAAACCCCCCCCCTCTACATTAGTACAGACCCCCAGGACAAACCAACCCCCTCTATTAGTATAGACCCCCCAGGACAAACCAACCCCCTCCATTAGTACAGACCCCCCAGGAGAAACCAACCCCTCCATTAGTATATACCCCCCAGGACAAACCCCTCCATTAGTATAAACCCCCCAGGACAACCCCCCCTACATTAGTATAGACCCCCCAGGACAAACCCCCCGTCCATCAGTACAGACCCCCACAGACAAACCCCCCCTACATTAGTACAGACCCCCTAAGAACAAACCATCCTCCATTAGTACAGACCCCCCCGGACAAATCACCCCCCTACATTAGTACAGACCCCCCAGAACAAACCACCCCCCTCCATTAGTACAGACCCCCAGGACAAACCACCCCCTCCATTAGTACAGACACCCCAGGACAAACCACCCCCCCTACATTAGTACAGACCCCCCCAGAACAAACCACCCCTCTACATTAGTACAGACCCCCCCAGAACAAACCACCACCCCTACATTAGTACAGACCCCCCTGGACAAACCACCCTCCCTACATTGGTACAGACCCCCCCAAGACAAACCCCCCTCCATTAGTATAGACCCCCCAAGACAAACCCCCCTCCATTAGTATAGACCCCGACAAACCACCCCCACCCCTCCATTAAGCTAATTAAAAAACACCTGGGCGGCAGCTGGAGAGAAGAGGACAGTGCGCAGCCGCCCGGGTGAAGAACAGAGCGTGTCAGGCTTGGGCAGCAGGCGGGAGTTACACACAGGAGGTAGAGAACTGGAACATGTCGGGCATGGACCGCCCCCCCCCCCCAGTGACGTCACTGCGCGGCTGGTCTCTCTGCACACAGAGACACAGCCGCTCCGATCTCCAGCTGTTTCCGCTCTCCTCCTCTGACAGGAGGAGGGAGGGGGGATGGAATTGGGCAAGAAACACAGCGGCGGTGACTGGCGGAGAGAGACGTCAACGGACAAGGAGAGGAGGAGGGAGGGGAGCACTCTGGCGCTTCAGCGCCCCCACCTCTGTGGCGCCCGGGTGCACTGCACCCCGTGCACCCCGCTCAGGATCGGCCCTGCCCGCTGCCCTGCGCCACCAGAGGAAAAGCCACATAGCCTGGCGCCATCCCTGGCAGAGAAAGGAATGGAGTCATTGCAGGAATACAGATCTGGGCTCTACCCAGCAGAGTCAGCATGGGCAATTCAGAGTGAGCTGACTCCTGATCAGAGGAACCTTTGTTGCTGTATCGCTGCGTCAAGTGAGAGGGCCGATCGGCCATTATCTACTAATGTCCATAGGAATTGCAGTCTCTGACCATCTCCTGTACTATGTCTGCAGTCTCTGACCGTCTCCTGTATCATGTCTGCAGTCTCTGACCATCTCCTGTACTATGTCTGCAGTCTCTGACCATCTCCTGTACTATGTCTGCAGTCTCTGACCATCTCCTGTACTATGTCTGCAGTCTCTGACCATCTCCTGTATTATGTCTGCAGTCTCTGATCATCTCCTGTATTATGTCTGCAGTCTCTGATCATCTCCTGTATCATGTCTGCAGTCTCTGATCATCTCCTGTACTATGTCTGCAGTCTCTGACCATCTCCTTTATCATGTCTGCAGTCTCTGACCATCTCCTGTACTATGTCTGCAGTCTCTGATCATCTCCTGTAGTATTGTTGCAGTCTCTGACCATCTCCTGTACTATGTCTGCAGTCTCTGACCATCTCTTGTACTATGTGTGCAGTCTCTGACCATCTCCTGTACTATGTCTGCAGTCTCTGACCATCTTCTGTAGTATGTCTGCAGTCTCTGACCATCTTCTGTAGTATGTCTACAGTCTCTGACCATCTCCTGTTCTATGATTGCAGTCTCTGACCGTCTCTTGTATCATAACTACCGTCTCTGACCATCTCCTGTAATATGTTTGGGGGCTCTTTCTAACAGAATCTCTAATAGAAGCCCACTCTGTGTGCATCAGAGAGTCCCCCTCCAGGTCTCATTAGTGTAAGCTCTTCCTGTATTTTTTTTATTGTTGAAAGATCATGGGAGGATCCCAGGGTAACAAAGAATTCTTAGGGGAGCATCTCTGTTTTTGAGTCGTTGCCATAGAAACATTTGTAAAGGGGAGGAGTGGGTAAGATGACCATGCCCATGTGGGGGGCACCAGAAATATTTCTGCACCCAGGCGCCAGAGACCCTAGGATCGGCCCTGCGCAATGACGTCACTCCCTGTGCGTGGGAGTTTTCTTCCCGGCAAGGTCCGGCAGCATCTGCCGGTGTTCTGCCGAGAAAATTCCCCTCGGCGGATAAGGACCCCCCTGTGTTGCGCAGGGGCAGCACGAGCCGGCGGAAATAGCCGAATAGTTGTAAATTAGCTGTACACGACGCCTGTAAGAGGGCCCCTCGCGGGCTCACTTCGCTCGCCACGCTTGGTGCACGGCCTCGCTTCGTTCGGCACTTTTTTATTCTACCTCTAGGTCCACTTGGATGGTGGGGCTTGAACCTGGACCCAGGCGCCGTGTACAGCTGATTGAAGGTTTTCAGCTTCGGCCATTTTCGGCAGCTCCTTAGTCGTTCATACTGCGCAAGCGCTGCGCAGTACAGTGGGGTCCTTATCCGCTGGGGGAACTTTCTCAGCAAGACACCGGATCTTCAGCCGGGCATTCACAGCGCAGTGCTGACGTCAGCGGCTGCATGCAAAGTGAATATCTCCTAAACCGTACACTTTTAGGAGATATTCATTTTACCTACAGGTAAGCATTATTATAGGATTACCTGCAGGTAAAAGTTCATATTTTGGGTGTACAATCACTTTAAGTAGTTAAGGCCCGCCCTGCCGCAGTATATATACGTGGGGCGGTCCTTAAGCAGTTAAGAAACAATATAGCTGCAGCCTTGCACCGCTATAGTATTTTATTTTTCAGGTTAGTTCCATGTTTTGCTCGAGCTGGGAATTGTTATCTTTGCAAGATCACTTTTTCGAGATGGCAAAGCATATGAAATAATTGTGAAGATGAAGAAAAAAAACTCTTGCCCCGTGTGAGGATCGAACTCACGACCTTCAGATTATGAGACTGACGCGCTACCTACTACGCTAACGAGGCGCTGTGTTGCAATGAATATTCATCTATCAGTGTGTTATGTTCAGGAATAATCTACTTTTCTCTGTTATATCGTTTTGATTGATTTTTTTTTTCCCGTTATAACTATTTATTCATCTTATCTATTCCCCTTAGTTTAAATGCAATCTATTTATTATACTCATACTGCCTAATAATAAACGTAAAATGACACATTTCCTTTTCCTTACATTGGTTTGAACAGTTGGGTGAGCGTTCTGATATAAATAACGGATGGGTTGATGGGATATAAATGGCTGATATGGTTATAAATAGGATTAGATCGGTTACACAACAAACGTTGGAAATGGAAGGTTGGAATTCCGCAGAGCGGCCAGCAGATGGCGGCAGAGGCGGGCTCCGCTCGGTGACGTCATGCGGTTGGGTACATTGTGTCCGCACAGAGGGAGATCAGAGTGTCGGAGGTTGTCGCTCAGCGCTGGTCGGGGGAATCGGGACGAGGAGATCAGGGGGTACAGAAGCAGAAAGTGGTTGAGCCCGATCTGAGGAATCGGCCGGTGTGTGAGCGGAGTCGGGGCTGTCAGAGCTCAGGATGCCGTCAGAGCGGCCTTTTAAACACCGGAGGAGCTTCGGTAAGTGCTGACATGTCTGGGAGGATTATATTGTTATTGTTCCCTGCTGGGGGGGCTTCTATTCTACACCCCCCCCCCACAAATCATGGGAACCCTCCCATCCTCTTCTCTCTTTGTCTGCCAGGATCCTAGGGGGAGGGATGAGGGATGTTGCCCCTAGCAATTGATTTGCCTACATCCCTCATCATCAGAGCTGATTGGTTGCCATAGGCAACAGCGCCAGACTCAATAGGGGGCGAGCTGGAGCAGTTGGAAATAGCAGCCAATCAGCTTCCAGCTTTTTATTTTCCCAAAGCTTAAACTGAACAAGCTGATTGGCTGCCATGCACAGCTGCTCCAGTCTGAGGCTGGCCATACAAGCAAGAGAAAACCAAAGACAAAATCGGGTAGACCGATCGTAAGACTTTCGTATGGAAATCGTCAAACAAGATTTAGTTTTTTTATTTTTCTTCCAAATTAATCATTTCGTTTGTTATGCCAGTGGGGGCTGGGGGGGGGGGGGTACTTTAATGAAATGCACACGAGCAGTGGTAGTAGAAAGGAATATAAAAAAAAAAAAAATGTAATTTGGAAAACACGCTGACATTCGCTGGAAAATTTCCAGTACAATGATTGGGCCATCGAATATTAGAGCGAAAGAACGTTCCAGGGTTTTTCGAATTTTTATTCGTACGTGTGTGTGTGTGTGTGTGTGTGTTTTTTATTTATTTTTATTATTGTTTTTATTTATTTTTTTACTCATCTACGGCCAGCTTAAAGCCCATGAACGGTAGTGGCAGTAAAAAGCATTCACAAAAAAACACAATGTTGTTGAAAACGATCAGAAAAAATTTGAGGTTTACTGGAAGATTTCCAGTACAATGATTGGGCCATCGAATGTTGGCTGGAAGACTTCCAGTACAATGATTGGGCCATTAAATGTTAAATTTATTTTTTCTCAAATTCTCATTCTATTTTTTTTTTTTTTTTCTACTCATCCATGGCCAGCTAGCCATAGATTTGTAGAGATCTGAACAAAATTTTGTATGAGGCCAAACGATCGTTCAATATTTTAATGGTTAGCTTATTTCAACTTTTCGATTTCCACTATTTGACCAAAAAAAGGCAAACGATTTTGTTGGAAATTTTTTTTTTTTTTTCCTAACTATTAGTAATGTAGTCAATCGGGGAAAATAATAAAATTTACATCTGCCCATAAAGAAATCAATCAACACACAAATTATTTATTGTTGAAAATGACTGGAAAAATGTTGCTGTTCACTGGAAAGTTTCTGAAATAATGGGCCAATCGAATGTTAGATCGAAGGCTTCCAATTTTGTTTAAATTTTCATTTGTCTTTCTGCTCATCTATGGCCGGCTTTAAGCTGGGTATACACTTAGTAATATTTTGTTTTGTGGGGGTAAAATCGACATTCATTTTTGACCGCAGTAGCGAGAATTTCTGGAATGGACAAATTTCTAGCTGTGTGCCGTTTTCGTTCAATAAAGTTTATTCATTCTGAAATTGAAGGTCAAAAGGAAACAAACCCTAAACCTCATTTTAAACGACATTCAAATCATCTGAGAATTTTCCTTGAATTTTGGTTGGACATTCTACTAGTATAGAACCAGCTTTAGTAATCCCCCTCTGAGTCTCATTGTCTCCATTCTGGAGATCAGAGGACAATGGGGCTCTCCTTCTTCTCAGGCAAGGCCGGACACTTCTTTGTTCCCTGAGATCCCTGTTTTCATGTGATCCAAGTTGGCCTCAGCTTTCTCAGAATCTTGTCTTGGTAGGGACTATGGTTGGGGTTGCAGGGACCGGCGATGGAGTAAGCAGCTTCAGCCCTCAGTGATTGTTGATGAGTATCACGAGTGCCTTGTTTTCCATGTCAGATGTTCTTCTGATCGTTCCAAAGTCCCCGCTCAGTCACCAGAGGTCAGAGAAATCTTGATGTGGTCAATAGGGCCGCCCAGGCGACATGCATGCAGTACAGCCCTGTGGAAGAATATTCTGATGTTGTCCTCATATGCTGTAGAGCTGTCTTTCTGAACCTTTTACCCTGGAGGAACCCAAACAATAAATATCTGCAGTTCATGGTATATTGGTGTGATTAGTACATTGTAGATACAGGAAAAAAAAAACCCAATGTTTTATACCAAGAGTAAATCATTTTACGCCACCCTGTTGCTTTATGTCTGGATTCTCCAAACTATGGCCCACGACAACTGTCAGTGAAAATACACCTGCTGGCAGCAGTCTGTATGGGAATACAGAGATCAGAGCATCCCCTGCCAGCCAGAGAGCCGTGACCTTCTCCCAGTTCTCACCGCAGATTCCTCTCCCCCTGCCGTGGTGGGTTAGTAGAACCGCAGGAGTCCTCCTAGCAACCAATTATGTGTTGCCTTGCTTCTGGCATTTAAAGGAGAACTGGACTTCCTTTCCAGACCTGCTCCACCTCCTGGCTTCTGTTCCTGGTACTCTACACCTATAGAGGTAAGGGTGACTCTGCTGTGATGGGCACACATAGATGTGTGTGGGTGGGTGGGGGGGGACTGTGCTGGGCACGCATTATTGTTGCAGGAGGGGGACTTTGATGGTCCCTCCTGGATGGGCAGGGAGGGGCTCTGATGAGCACTCCTGGTTGTGGGGGGGGGGGGGGGGCTTTAACGGGCACTCCCAGATGTTGGGGGAGACTGGGCACACCCAGATGTTGAGGGGGGGCGGACTCTGATGGGCACTCCGAGATGTTGGGGGAGGGACTCTGATGGGCACTCCTAGATGTTAGGGGAGGATTCTGATGGGCACTCCCAGATGTTAGGGGAGGATTCTGATGGGCACTCCCAGATGTTAGGGGAGGATTCTGATGGGCACTGCCAGATGTTAGGGGGGGATTCTGATGGGCACTCTTGGAAGTAAGGGAAACTTTGATGGGCACTCCTAGATGTAAGGGGGATCTAATGGGCACTCCTGCATGTAAGGAGGAACCCTGATGGGCACTCCCAGATGGGGTGGGGGGGGCACTCTGATAGGCACTACCAGGTGTTAGGGGGGACTCTGATGGGGACTCTGAAGAGCACTCCTGGATATAATGGAGGGATTCTGCTGGGCCCTCCAGATGTAAGAGGGAAATTTTAACAAGAGAGGGGCTCCTGTAGAGAAATTGCCGAACTAGGAAAACCAGCATTGTGTAATCCTTTTTGGTCATTGATTAATTTTTCTGTAGAAACCCAGTTTTTCTCCAGTAGGGTAGGCCAAGTGATAGCCAGAAGAAATAGTTGCTTTGGGCACTGCAGCAGGGGTAGGGTCAGGACCTTCAACTTATGCTGCTGTTGATGTAGTTGACAGTTCATGGGTGAAGGCGCACTTTTGCCATTTTACCATGGGGGCTAAAGGGCCTGGTCCCATCCCTGCTCCCCAAGTCATCTGGATCACAGAAAAGTAATACAGAAATCCAGTCCTGTATGACCCAGACCTTAGGGGTTGGCTCCAGCCAAGTCCCATCATGCCTCTGCCTTTGGGAGTCACGTTTGTAACTGTCAGTCTTGCAATACCTCATGGAACATGTAGCTCCTCAACAGTTGATGGGCCACAATTTGCCCACCTTGGTCTACAGCTGGAAGATCACCCTATTTTAAGTGAAGATCCAGCCCTGTCTGATCTCAGCCTTACAATGTACAGTCAGGATCTCTCTAGATTTTGGTTAGCCAGCACTTCTTGAGCAGGGAAGTTCTGGACTGGGAAGCAAAGTGGTATTTACCCCCTGGGCCTGTACTAATAAAAAGTCGCTGAAATGATGGTCTTGAGTAGAGATATGTCACCATTCAAACACTTTTCAGAAGGAAGCCACTGAATAACATGATGGCTATTTTATACTGTAATTATCAAACCCGAGATCTCAGCTTCTACAGAAGGAAGTCTCCAGCTCTAACTTCCTTTGCTGATCTGACTTGTCTTATGACCAGATGCCAAAGAAGCTGATACTGGAAAATGTGAAAAGATGTATCAACATAAACCATGTCCCCTAGGAACTCCCACTATTTACCATAGTTCCTCATCGACCACTACAGGACAAAGCAGTGGTGTAGGAGTCAGAGGAAGGAACTATGGCATCCAGTTGGGGAAGAGAGTCCTTCAACAGTAATAGGGCGTACACACGGTCGGACTTTGTTCGGACATTCCGACAACAAAATCCTAGGATTTTTTCCGACGGATGTTGGCTCAAACTTGTCTTGCATACACACGGTCACACAAAGTTGTCGGAAAATCCGATCGTTCTGAACGCGGTGACGTAAAACGCGTACGTCGGGACTATAAACGGGGCAGTGACCAATAGCTTTCATCTCTTTAATTTATTCTGAGCATGCGTGGCACTTTGTCCGTCGGATTTGTGTACACACGATCGGAATTTCCGACAACGGATTTTGTTGTCGGAAAATTTTATCCCCTTGCTGTTCAACTTTGTGTGTTGGAAAATCCGACGGAAAATGTCCGATGGAGCCCACACACGGTCCGAATTTCCGACAACACGCTCCGATCGGACATTTTCCATCGGAAAATCTGACCGTGTGTACGGGGCATAAGGCTTCATGTAGATGGGACGTTGTTCAACCTCTCCTGAGCGATTTAACTTGACAGCTAGAAACCGGTGAATATAAACGTCCGTTTAGTCGCGTTTGCGTCTAGAAGCGTTTGTAAAAAAAATTTAAAAATAAAAATTATTTATTTATTTTTTTTGTTAAAATGAAAAACGACTGTAAACTAAATGCAAGTTACTGCGTTTAGCAGCGTTTACAAGCTGTTACAGGCATTTGGAGTTTTCAAATGCCTCTGAACATCCGTCTGAACCCATATATTTTTTTTATTTATTAATTTTTTTGCGTTCTAAAAAAAGCTTCTAAACTCAATTGCCTAGAAACTACTATAAATGACTCTGTGTACATGTACTAATAAGATAACATAGAGGAGAGTTCAGGGGCAGCTGAAAAATGCCCAACTGCTCCTAAACGTCCGTTTACCAGCATCAGTGTACATGAGGCCTAACGGGACCGTCAACTGCTGAAGAGATTGACAGAGGCTGCAGCCCTGGAACAAGGGGAAGGTAGGGCAGATGGGCTGCTGCAGAGGTGGGTATAATGCTTGTTTTGTAGCAGGGAACTTCCGGCAGCATTTTTTATTTTTTTTTTTGGCAACTGACAGGGTAACTATAAACCTACCATAGGCCTGGTAGGTTTAAAGTGACCCATCCTGGGCTCTTTCCCCATACTTATGTTGTATAATAAATGATGAGAGCTTATTCTTTAATTCAAAACAAATATGCTCCATTGTTTCTAACTGCAGCTATATTTTACCAATTCCATAATTGGAACACTAATCTTGAATGTGAAAGGCCCAAGACTAAGATCTTCTGCCTAGATTACACATGAAAGGCCTCATGCACATGGGTGCTGAAAGGCTAAGGCTCCATGCACACTGGATATTAAAATAACTGGATATTAAAATAAAAACGACAGTAGCTTTGCAGTGAGTCCTTCCCTTTTTTTATTTATTTATTTTTTTTTTAAATGTTTTTGCAATAGCGTTTATTAGCGTGTTTTCATTTTAGCGTTTTTTGTTTGTTTTTTTTTTTTTTTTAGTGTTTTTGATCCATTGGAAAAAAAATAAACATTTAAAAATGCTGGTGAGCAACGTTTTTGAGCGTTTATCGACGTTTATGAGCGTTTGGCTTTTTTGGGGTCAGAAAAACGACTCCTGAATGCGATTTTATGACGTTCAGAAAACAGCCCATGAACTCCACTGCTGATAAACAGCCAAAAATGTGCATGGACACATAGGATAACATAGAGGGGAGTTTATGGGCTGTTAAAAACGCCCCAAAACAGCCGTTTATGAGCTTCAGTGTGCATGGAGCCTAAAGATGCTGGTCTCAAAGTTCTGGGGGTTTTCCAGCTCTCAGGCAGTAAGGCAGGCCACAACAAATCCCAGGCACCAGGTCGCCATGGCGACTAGAAATTGCGTCCTGGTGCCAGGGCTTTTGCCAGCTGTCCGTATCCATCTCACACTTTCCGACCACCCTATAGCCCAAAGACAGCTACAGCGCGGTTGTGCAGTCATAGGAGGGCGTCTGTTGACATCCTCCCCCTACTCCCGTGCCCCCAGAGCACGCATCTGGTGTGCTCTGTGATTGCTGTGTCCTTCCGACACAGCTGATCACGGATCGAGGTAAAGGGCCAATGTGATCAGCTGTGTCTAATTACAGTATCTCACAAAAGTAAGTACACCCCTCCAGGGCTGGACTGGGACTTCATCCAGACCAGCCCACTTTGACAGGTCTCGCCCATGCCGGCCAAACCAGCCCCCCCGGCCGGCCAACCCCGATGGCCACCCAAGCCCCCCCTTCACTATCCATTAGCCGTTCTACTTTATTAGAGTAGAACGGCTGATACTGGTACTCTTATAGGCAGTACCAGTGTGGAAGCTAGACATTATTTCACCCGAGGCAAAGAATCAGTTCAGTGCCCTCCCCGTAATGGGACAAGAAGTCCAGGCAGAAGTGAGAAATTCCCAGGCCATAGCTGTTGAGTCAGCTGTCTGTCTCCTCCCCTGTGCTCCTTCTGGTCCCTCCCATGCTCCTCTGTTCCTCCCCCCATGCTTCTCTTGTCCTCCCCCTGCTCCTCTGTTATCCCCGCGTGCTGTGCTGGTCCCACATGTGCTGCGCTGGTCCCTGCATGCTGCTCTGGTCCCCCATGTGCTCTGCTGGTCCCTCCTGCTCCTCTATCCCCCCCCCATATAGCTCTGGTCCCCAATGCTGCTCTGGTCCCCCGTGCTCCTCTATCCCCCCCATGCTGCTCTGGTCCCCCATGCTCCTCTATTCCCCCCCATGCTGCTCTGGTCCCTGTGCTCCTCTATTTCCCCCCCATGCTCCTCTGGCTCCCCATGCTTCTCTGGTCCCCCCCACGCTCCTCTACCCCCCCATGCTGCTCTGTTATCCCCGCGTGCTGTGCTGGTCCCACATGTGCTGCGCTGGTCCCCGCATGCTGCTCTGGTCCCCCATGTGCTCTGCTGGTCCCTCCTGCTCCTCTATCCCCCCCCCATATAGCTCTGGTCCCCAATGCTGCTCTGGTCCCCCGTGCTCCTCTATCCCCCCCATGCTGCTCTGGTCCCCCATGCTCCTCTATTCCCCCCCATGCTGCTCTGGTCCCTGTGCTCCTCTATTTCCCCCCCATGCTCCTCTGGCTCCCCATGCTTCTCTGGTCCCCCCCACGCTCCTCTACCCCCCCATGCTGCTCTGTTCCCCCGTGCCCCTTTATTTCCCTCCCGTGCTCCTCTGGTCCCCCGCGTGCCCCTCTGGTCCCCCGCGTGCCCCTCTGGTCCCCCGCGTGCCCCTCTGGTCCCCCGCGTGCTCCTCTGGTCCCCCGCGTGCTCCTCTGGTCCCCCGCGTGCTCCTCTGGTCCCCCGCGTGCTTCTCTGGTCCCCCGCGTGCTTCTCTGGTCCCCCGCGTGCTTCTCTGGTCCCCCGCGTGCTTCTCTGGTCCCCCGCGCGCTGCTCTATGTCCCCCGCGCGCTGCTCTATGTCCCCCGTGCTGCTCCCCCACAGCGCTCACCTCTTCTCCCTGCTTAGTTATGCAGCGCGACTGCATACAGACATGATCCTCAGGAGTGGACACTGAGAAGCTCATCATACGTGTAACAAGTCACATGACAACAAGGAGGGAAAATGGCTAATTGGGGCCCAATTTAGACATTTTCACTTAGGGGTGTACTCACTTTTGTTGCCAGCGGTTTAGACATAAATGTCTATGTGTTGAGTTGTTTTGAGGGGCCAGCAAATTGACACCGTTATACAAGCTGTACACTCACTACTTTACATTGTAGCAAAGTGTCATTTCTTCAGTGTTGTCACATGAAAAGATATAATAAAATATTTACAAAAATGTGAGGGGTGTACTTACTTTTTTAAGATACTGTACAGGTTTAGGTCTTTTTTTCGTTTATTTAGCAAAAAATAAGAAACCCCAGTGGTGATTAAATATTACCAAAATAAAGCTCTATTTGTGTGAAAAAAAAAAACTATAAAAATTTCACTTGGTCACTATGTTGCATGGCTACGCAAGTGTCTTTCAAAGTGCGACGGCGCTGAAAGCTGAAAATTGGCATGGGCAGGAAGGGGGTCAAAGTGGCCAGTAGGCAAGTGGTTAAAAATACTGGCTCCTAACTTTTTTAGCTGGCTCCTAGATTCAAAGTAAATTTGTCAAGCTCTAGTGTAAGATGTATTTCCTAAACGTGGATAAACACCAATGCACAGAAGCTTCAGCATATACAAGATCATGGCCATTCACTTGTATGGCAGGCTGTATGCAGCTCCCTGGGTGTTGGAAAACACCTGGAACTTTACACCAGCATATTTTCAGCCTATCCCCATCCATGCACTTGAGGCCTTAGGCCCCATGCACACGAGACGCCAGTGCAAACTCTGCTAAACACATGTTTTTAAAAGCTGAAACCAGCGTTTAGAAATGCCCATTTTGCCAGATTTGCATGCCACGTTTAGCTGCGTTTTAACACGTTTGCGCCTAGAAGCGCTTAGTTAAGATAAAAACCTTCCCAAGCACTTTTCTGCAGCAGGGAATGACATTTTGGGGCCCCATATCTCGGGGCCACTTGGTGCTAGGAACCCCAAATTTGGTGTGCAAATACAGTGGAACTAGCACTACAACATATCCAAGTTGGGGTTCCTAGCCCCAAGTGGCCCCAAGATATGGGGCCCCAAATTTGGGTCGCAAAATGTCATTCTCTGCTGACAGTGCTTGACATTTTCCAACCCGACTTTGGGACCCTGTATCTCGGGGCCACTTAGTGCTAGGAACCCCAACTTATGGATATGTTGTAGTGCTATTTCCACTGTGTTTGCACACCAAATTTGGGGTTTCTAGAACAAAGTGGCCCCGAGATATGGGGCCTCAAAGTCAGGTCGCAAAATGTCATTCTCTGCTGCAGTTTACCATCATATTTCTGTGTTTTCTGGCCCAAAAAATAGGGTTCCTTTAAAAACACTTATAAACGGGGGGGCGTGTCCGGATGTGAGCAGCGGCGGACGTGTTGGAGAGGAGCTCTGGGTATCCTGAACACCATCCTCTGCCATCCGTGCCATCAATTAGAAAAAAAAGCCAGAATACCTGCCTGTAGGCTTCTCCTACATCATCTGCTGCTCCCTGTGCCTATATTGCAACTCTCGGGCCCGTGATCTTCTGGGGATCCCTTGATGAACCACGGCTGCGGCCACCGCCATTCTCAGGGTCACAGCAAGCTGGAGGAAGCTGTTCCTGGCCTGGTGAAGAGGTAAGGGAACTCCTTACCATCCGACCTACCCCCCCAGGTGTTTGTCAGAGCTGGATGGTCCGTGGGGCCGTTTAAATCGTCCGCCGCGGCCGCGGCCTAGTGCGGCCTAGTGAAGCCTCCAGGCCACCGGACTTTCCTACACCGCCGGCCGGCGGAGGAGCGCCGCGGCCGGCCTGCTTTGTAATTGGGAGCGGGGACACTGCTGTGCTCGCACATCCCATCATCCCTTCACCATCCTGCAGAAAAACGGCTCAGTTAGCTGGTGGGGCTGTCATACGTGGGCTGGGTGAGGAGTCCTGGGGCCCAGCATCCTGATTCACCCCTCTGCCTTCATCTTGGCTACCTGGGCCTCTCCTGCATAGTGCTCACGATCGGCTCTTCCCACTGGATTGTCACTACTAGCAAGTTACACGGGGGGCTGCTGGCGACTACTGCCCACCTCTCTGTGCTGCGGACTTCTGGGACTAAATACCTGCGGCATACCTGTAGTACCCTTCTAACCGCTGCACTGGGCCCTGAAGTCTATCCTCTGTTGGGACTGGGATCCTAAAATCTGTACCGCACTGCTGCCTTGAAAATACCCCAGTGGTGAACACTATTACAGTGACTGACTGGCTGCTGTGTGGCTGTGGGGGTGCCCTCTCCCTCCCCTCATTCTAATTGTACACTGAAGGCTGATTATTACCCAGCTCCATTTTATCAATCTCTTGCCTTCAGCTTCATGGGCCCTAAGCAGCGGCCCAAAAATTCATCCACACCAGGCCGCTCAGCCCCTGTACCGGCTACACAGCCTGACTCTTCTCTCATAGGGAGGCTGCAGGAACTGCTGACCGAATTAGCCATGGAGCACGAGGCTTCGCCGAGTGCGGCTCTCCCTGCTCCACCCTCCCAGGACAGCACCGCATTGATCCTGGCCGCCATTGAACAAAGCAAAACCTCCATGCTGGTGAGAATAGACCGATTAGCTGAAGAATGTAATCTCATTAGAAACGACCTGGATAAGATTAGGGGCAGGCTGACTGAATCGGAAACCAGAATTTCTGCCACTGAAGATCTTACAGCTACCCACTCCAATACCATAGCGGAATTGCAACGCACAGTACAATCGCTTGTCGCCAAAGCCGATGACGCAGAAAACAGGGCGAGACGCAACAATGTTCGAGTCCTGGGTCTCCCTGAGGGGGAGGAAGGTGACAGACCGGCGGAGTTCGCGGAAGAGTTCTTCAAAAGTCTGCTAGGCCTCGCAGATATCTCCCCGACCTATGTCGTCGAGCGTGCCCATCGTGTACCCACGGGACGCACTATCCCTGGTGCGAGTCCCCGACCCTTCTTGGTTCGCTTCCTCAACTTCAGGGACCGAGACAGGATCCTTTCCGCAGCTCGCAAACATCCTTCGCTCCAGTATGGCAATTCTGCAGTCCTATTATTTCCGGATTTTTCAGCTGACCTGCAGCGCAAGAGGAAGTCCTTTAATGACGTCCGTAGACGCCTACGCGAAAAGGACATTAAATACAGTATGTTGTACCCCAGTCGTCTCCGGGTCCCCCATAATGGTTCGGTCAGGTTCTTCGACTCTCCGGCTGATGCAGATGACTGGCTAAACAACCTGGGGTGAGCACCAGATATTATCCCTTACTACAAGTGGCTCCCCGATAGTTTCATAATAATTCTATCTCCCTTCCGGATCCGGGCTCGTGGGGATTTTGTCCAGTTATCAGTCTGTTGTATAGCCCCCTTGGGTCTTATCACCTAAAGTTGTTACTAATTGACTCCTGAACTCCCATGCAGGACTTACCCGTTATGCTGCGTGGGAGACCAACCTAACCCCAGGAGCTGGCATGTTTAATCTACACCTGATTATGATTTTTCTCTTGCAAGAGCCATTGATCACCGGAGATTCCTCTAGTTCAGGACTAGACATGCAGTACTTCTACATTCTTCTACCCCCGGAGCTACCTTGTTGGACACACCTCACTACAGTATCTACCCCCCCCCCCAGTTTTTCTTTACGCCAATTGAAGAGGCATCAGCGGCACTGAATCGCCGCACTTTGGAACTTTTCACAGAAGTCTGAAGTTCTAGGAGTTTTGAGTTCAGGTTTTAGGGTATTAAACTGGCCATAGTTCTATTTTTCTTTTTTTTTCTCTGTTAGGGGTACTTCATGGTCAGTAGGGAGTTTACAGGTTACTGTTTCACACGTAGGTATCATTATGCTGCATTATAAATTGTTATTGCCTTTATGGAGTTAAAACTGATAACATGGAATGTACGAGGTCTTAATAATAAGGTTAAAAGGGCATTAATGTTCAAATACCTGAATAATCACAAACCCCATATCTTGTTCCTGCAGGAGACCCATCTCCTGGGGAATAAGATCCTAGCACTACGTAGACCCTGGGTACGGCAAGCATTTCATGCAACGTACTCCAGTTACGCCAGAGGAGTGGCCATCTTATTAAACAAATCCCTTGCATATAAGGTCCTACATCTTCAAACTGATCAGGAAGGCCGATTCATAATCCTCTTACTGGAGATCAGAGCAGTGGTCTATGCTTTAGTAAATGTATACATTCCCCCTCCTTTCAACCAACAGGTCCTCTACAAAATATATGAACATTTAGCTACATTACAGTTCTCCAGACTTTACATAGCTGGAGACTTTAATTCTATTCTGGACCCATCTCTGGACTCGTCCAATCCAAATAGGGTGTTTTCACCGGACCTACTTCAATGGGCACAAGCACTTAATTACACTGAGATCTGGAGATGGAAGCACCAAACCACTAGGGTTTACTCCTTTCACTCCACCACTCATAAATCAGGCTCCAGGATCGACCTGGTCTTTGGCAACACCTGTGCCCTGGCGGCGGTGAGGGGGGTCTCGTACTTACCTGCGGGCCTCTCTGATCATGCGCCCTTAGAGGTCACCTTGGGGTTGTCTGACACCAGGAGTCGAGACTGTTGGCGTTTAGCACCAAAATGGTTACAGGACACGAGGGTGGAGGAGGAAGTCTCTCCTAAACTACAACAATATTGGGAGATCAATGAGAACTCAACCTCAGCACAGGTAGTCTGGGACGCCTTTAAGGCCAACACCAGGGGTGAATATATTTCAGCTATCAAGACGGTTCGTTCTGAGATGTCCTGTCAGGTCCAGGCCCTTGAGGAGGGAGAGGCTAAGGCAGCGGAGGCTTTTTCTGGTTCCCCGACTCGGGATCACTTCAGCCAGCTAGCTGAGGCAGGAAGAGCATTGTCTCTACATCTTGCATCGGCCACGCATCTGGATTTAAAATCTCTGGCGGGGAAGATCTTTGAGTCCGGAGACAAGAACAGCAAACTTCTAGAAAATTTAGTTGCGGACTCTAAAATGCAGACAGTGGTGTCAGAAATACGTGGTTCGGATGGTCAGGTGCTTTCTACTCCTGAGCAAATTTTGGATGAATTCAGATCCTTTTATGAAAAATTATATGAAGCAGTCCCTGGCTGGCCTGAGGACCGGCGTAGGGAGTTTTTACATTCCCTGCACCTACCCACTCTTTCACAGGAGGATCTTGAATTTTTAGATAAGGATTTTACCACTGAGGAGATAGAGGCAGTGATTTGTTCGTTCCCCAGTGGAAAAACACCGGGACCAGATGGCCTGCCGGGTGAATGGTACAGAATGTATGCCTCTTTAGTTGCACCAAAACTGTTGAAGGTCTTCTCTGAAAGTAAAAGGCAGATGTCCTTGCCCCCTTCTATGTACCAGGCACACATAGTCCTCATTCCTAAGCCCGGCAAAGACATATCCCTCTGTCCTTCCTATAGGCCAATCTCCTTGCTAAACTATGACCTCAAGATCTTGACAAAAATACTAGCGACCAGACTGCGGACGATTCTACCATCCCTAATTAATATAGACCAGACTGGTTTCATGCCAGGGAAATCAACAGATATAAATCTACGTAGAGTGTTTACACATCTTCAGCTGCCTCCCACTGAGTCCTCCACGAGGGTATTGGTTGCGCTAGATATTGAAAAGGCATTTGATTCGGAGGCATGGCCTTATATGTCTTCGGTTCTTGAGGTTATGGGTTTTGGAGAAGAATTCCGTAGGTGGATTGATATTTTGTATAAGGACCCAACAGCGCAGATAAAACTTAATGGTGCTCTGTCGGCACCTTTTTCGGTGGAAAGAGGTACGAGACAAGGTTGTCCGCTGTCACCGGCTTTGTTTGCCTTGGTGATGGAACCACTTGCTTCGGCCTTAAGACAGGCAGAGGGGGTTAGGGGCATACAGGTGGGATCCATACATGAGAAAGTGGCTTTATACGCAGATGATCTCATTCTTTTTTTGAATGACCCTGCTCAATCCCTCCATGAGACGCTGACCATTCTTTCAAATTTCAATAGTTGCTCGGGACTCAAAGTGAACTGGGAAAAATCCCAAATCTTACCGATAGATATAGCCGCAAAGGACATAGCAGATCCCAACCTTCCCTTATTATGGACAGACAAAATTAAATATCTAGGCATCCACATTTCCACATCTACCTCTGATTATTATACCCTTAACTTTGAACCACTGATACAAATGATGAGGACAAGACTGAAGGCTTGGGCACATCTCCCCCTCTCTCTAGTTGGGAGGATTAATTTATTCAAGATGAAACTACTGCCCGCTTTTCTCTATGTTCTTAGACACGCCCCTATCTGGATTCCAAAAAAAGTTTTTTGCCTGATAAATACCATTCTATCATCTTTTCTCTGGGGAGCCGGTCAGCCGAGATTTAGGCTGGCGGTGCTACAGAGACCTTGGGGGGAGGGAGGCCTGGCTTGCCCTGACCTCCATTCTTATTTTGTGGCGGCTCTATTATCACATGCCCACAACTGGCTAGTCTCTGATGAGTCCAATGCAGCAGTGGTTCTAGAAGCAGCACATCTGGGGTCATACGAGGCGCTACGGAACTTACTTTACCGGGGTCCTAGGGCTCCCTTCCCTCTTACAACGGCAATGAAGGCGGTTATACGAGCGTGGTTGGTGGCCAATTCCATGCGCCCCATACCTTCTGGACACATATCCCCGCACAGCCCTCTTTGGTTTAACCCGCAATTGTCAGAATTTGGGTCCATTCCTGACCCTAGTATATGGGCATGCAAGGGCATCAAATATATAAATCAGATCTGTTTGGATGGCCGAATGCAGACTTTTGACGGGTTGAAACAACAATATGATTTACCCAACTCTCACCTGTTTAGATTCCTGCAGCTTAGACACGCCTTCAACACCCAGTTTGAGCATGCCCAAGTGGCTTTTTACACCTCAAATCTGGAAACTCTGCTCAGGGACGAAACTCTAACTAAGCCCTTATCCACCATATATAAAGCGTTACTCCCTAACGTACACACGGGATTAGAAAACCTTAAGGCAAAGTGGGTGATTGATTTCCCTACACTAGACACAGAAGATTGGGAGGAACTGTGGGAGTGCCCCTTCTCACAGCTAGTATCAGCTAGAGACAAGTTAGTGCAGTTTAAAATAGTACATAGGATATATTACACACCCGTGCGTCTACACAAAATATATCCATCTATTCCTCCCTCCTGCTGGAGATGCAACTCATCCTCAGCGGATTTCATACATATATTTTGGAGCTGTCCTCAGATCGAAATTTTTTGGGTTGAGGTAACCAATTTTATTTTGACTGTCACCACTGTTCCTGTACCACTGTCTGTAGAGGTATGTCTGCTGGGACTTGTGGAACCCCTGGCCCCAAGCCGGACTATTAGAACCCTGCTAGGATTACTACTTTATTATGCCCGTAAGTCGATAGTACTCAGATGGAAGGCCTCATCCGCACCCTCATTACAATTTTGGAAGAGGTTAGTGAATGCGGCTCTACCATTATACAAGGCTACCTACCTGTCACGTGGATGTGCCAAAAAATTCCACAAAATATGGGATATTTGGACGGATTCCCTGTCCACTAATGCAGACTCGATGGACGATTAGTAACGTTCTACTAAGTACCGTGAATGACCCAAGAGGCATCTCCAATCTCATAACACCCCTGAGATGCTCGGTCAATAGTCAGGGGGAGGGGGGGGGATGCAATTATGTATCTATAATGTATACTTAATTTCACAAGAACCTAAAGTGAGCTTTGTAAGATATATGTGGAATTGAAGAATTGCTTTGAATTTTCTACACAGGTGGTCGAGCGTACAATGGTTTAGGTAGTTTATGTCTTTTTTTTTTTTCTTCTTTCTTCTTTTTTCTTTTTTTCTCATCTTACATCTAGTTTTGTAGTTATAGTGAACGAGCCTGGGTATGCCCAATAGGCTCTGTATTGTTTTGTTCTCACTTAAAATTATAATAAAGATAACTTTTAAAAAAAAAAAAAACACTTATAAACGCGGCTAAACGCGGTACCGGCATTTAGCCGCGTTTGGCATCTGAAACTTGGAAAACTTTTGCGTCTGAACCCATTTTTTTGCTTCTGGAAAAACGAGGTTAAATACAACTGCCTAAAAATGCCAAAAAACGAGACTGTGTACATGGACACATAGGATAACATTGAATGAGTTCAGGGGCAGTTGAAAAAAGTGTCCAGCTGCCTCTGAATGCACGTTTAACAGCATCTCGTGTGCATGAGGCCTTACGATCCACCATGGATTTACAGCCAGGCGGGTTCTGGATTATATAGACAATACAGAAAATGTATTGTTTATTTCTATGGGATCACTGGGTACCGCACAGAGAACAACCCTGTCTAATCCGGGCCTCATAATCTGCCGTTAAAGATCACTAGGAATGTGGTAGAAAATCGGCCCCGTCTAATGATCTCCTGACCATCTGCTTCTATGTAGAAGTCCGTCTTTTAGCCTTTGTATTTACTAACAGGCGGCATAATTGCAGCATTGGGTTAATGATTGTGAGCGGTGTGATAAATATACTGAAGGACGGAATGTTTTCACCCAGCAGGTGATGGCTAATAACAGGTGTCCCCGTCACGTGATGTTTATTCCCTGGTCACATTGCTGTACTCTTCCATTTCCTGTGATTCATCGGTTGTGGAATCTAAAACGGTTAGGTTAGTTTAGATTGAATAACATGTATACATTTCCAGTACCGGGAACCCAGTGAGAAAGCCATCTGGCATGCAGTCCTGGACCTTTTAGGGCTACTTCTCTCTCAGGGTCAGCGCTTGTAAATGGGTCAAGTGGAACTCCAGGCAGTGCAAAAACTCGGGAGGTTTTAAGTCCGTCCATCTAAAACGAATATATATGCAAGTGTGACAAGTCATCGCTGACTAATATTTTAGTTCTAGGGTGGTGCATATCTAGACTCAACAACAAAAATGTAATATACTATAGCAGTGTAGCTTACCAGTCCTTTAAATGTGCTGTATAGCTTTTATATTTTGAATTTTCCTGGTAATCCTGCCAGTAACAAGCTTCCTGTCCTAGGGTGACAACACTCAGCCACTGTACTGCATCTATGGGAGAGCGGCCAGAGTTGGGAGTACAGAATGCCTCGCCTTTTCTCCATAGAAGGGGGGAGATGTTCCCTAGTTGCAATATATTGTCAAAAGTATTGGCAAACCTGCCTTTCCATGAACTTTAATGGCAACCTAGTCTTCGTCCGTAGGGCTCAATATTGAGTTGGCCCACCCTTTGCAGCTATAACAGCTTCAACTCTTCTGGGAAGGCTCTCCACAAGGTTTAGGAGTGTATCTATGGGAAAGTTTGACCATTCTTCCAGAAGCACATTTGTGAGGTCAGGCACTGATGTTGGACGAGAAGGCCTGGCTTGAAGTCATCCCAAAAGGTGTTCTATCGGGTTGAGGTCAGGACTCGCTCATCCATGTGTTTTTTTTTTTTTTGGACCTTGTTTTGTGCACTGGTCCAAATCATGGTGTAGGGGGGATTATGGTGTGGGGTTGTTTTTCAGGGTTGGGCTAGGCACCTTAGTTACAGTGAAGTGAACTCTTAAAGCTGTTCCGCCAGTGGGAAAAATATTACAAATACTGTAGCTGCTGAATTTTAATATAAGGACACTTGCCTGTCCAGGCAGTCCACCATGTCAGCAGCCCAGCCGATCTTTGGGAATCTTCGACTCCCAGGTGCTCCCGCTGCTAATTCTGGTAATGGAACCAGGCAGTGAAGACTTTTGGCTTCACTCCTGGTTCCCTACTGCGCATGCTGATTGGTCCCTGCTGTCTTCTGGGACCCGTGTCTCCCAGAAGACAGCAGGGGGGAAAGTAGGATTTGCCGGACATTGCGTAGATCGCCGCACATTGTTTTCCCCGGAAGTGGGAGCAGATACCTGGATTTGACAGGTATCTGCTCCCCTCCCCCCTGAAAGGTGCCAAATGTTACACTGAGGGAGGGAGGACTCCAAACAATGGAAGTTCCATTTCTGGTGGAACTCCGCTTTAAGACGTCAGCATAGCAAGACATTTTGGACAATTTCATGCTTCCAACTTTGTGGGAACAGTTTGGAGATGGCCCCTTCCTGTTCAGGTATGGACATCCCATACAAGAAAATTTTTGGAGTTTGTCCCTTCGGAAATTTTCGTATTAAAGGCCGGAATCGGCGGTGGAAAGTTGTGTACACACTTTTAGAAAATCGTACGATTGTTCCTCGGATGAGACTGTTCGCCTGATTTCCTTAGTTTGTACGAGCCTTAAGACTGGGATGCCAATAAAGTTCATGTGCGTGTAAAGGCAGGCGTTCCAATACTTTTGGCAATATAACTGGATAGGCTGATAATATGGCTTGAAATTTGCAAGCGCACGTTTTTTTTTGCAGGGTCAACAGGATTTAAGTACCGTAGCTGCTGACTTTTAATCGGACACTTACCTGTCCATGAATCCCACGATGTTGGCACGTCAGCCGATTATTTTTTTTTTTTTCAGTCGGCCACGGCGAGGTCTCCTGGAAAGGTGCCAAAAGTTGCAGTGGGGGGTGGGGGGGGGGGTAAACAAGTGGAGCTTCCCACTTTGGGTGAAGCTCCGTTTTAAACAGATATAGCAAAATATTTTAAATACTATCTCTTCCATAAAATGTAGAAAATATGGCAAGTTCTTGGGATTTACTTACCCTTTAAACCAGTTAATGGTTTCTTGTATCTCTCAGAGTCAGTGATGACAACTATTATGGCCTTTAGGAGGGGCTCCCACTCCCCCTGTTGGTTTTGTTTTTTTATTATATTTTAGATAATGTAACATTAGGAGCCTAAAGAAAACAAAGGAACACTCAGAATGCCCTGGTAGCCAGCAGCAAGGTCAGGAATTATGGTAGAAATCCCTATTTGAGGTATCCAAGACCTAAAAGAAGTCAAGGGCTGACTCAGTCCATCAGGCTTCCTCTACAACTAAAATATCACGGTATAATTATATTTTAGGGAATAAAACAGGAGCAGGAACTGGGAAAAACAAACACTCAAAATCCCCTGGTAGACAGCTGCATGGTTGGAAATTATGATCGATAACCCATTTTAGGTGTCCAAGACCTAAAGGGAGCAAAGGGCTGACCCAGTCCATCAGGCTTCATCTATAACTAAAATATCAGGTTATATTTATATCTTAGCGAATGTAACTGCAGGAGCTGGAACAAACAAAGGAACACTCACAATTCCCTGGCAGACAGCTGCATGATTAGGAATTATGGTGGATCTCCCTTTTGAGGTATCCAAAACCTACGAGAAGCCAAGGACTGACTCAGTCATTCAGGCTTCATCTATAGCTAAAGTATCACATTATATTTATGAGTTAGAGGATGTAACTACAGGATCTAGAACAAAGGAATGGTCAAAATTCCCCAGTAGACAGCTGCACAGTTTTTAATTTTGGTAGATCTCCCTGTTGGGGTAGACCTACAAGAAGCCTGACTCAGACCATCAGGCTTCACCTGCAACTAAAATGAAGCCAGCCATAGATGGAGCGATGAAAATTGCTTAATTCCCCCATCAACACAGCCAGTGTTGATGGCCCTCGGAGCCATTGTGTTCTCTTGACACTGTAATAGCCGCTAGCAATAATTGCATGTAAAATCTGACAGACTGGTTGTACCCAAGTTGATCAAATGATCAACTTGAGTACATTTAGCCTGTCCATACATGGTTCAACTCTCGGCCGGTCCCTGCTGGCCCCCTTTTCGAACCATCTATGGCCGACATAACAAATTTAGTTTGGCACTCCAGATATTGACTTTAACCTGCTCTTTTCATGTGTCAGCCTTGTCGGAGTTCTCCGACACCTTAATGAAGCCTGTTGAAAAGGGTAAGCCATTATCCATTGTTGGTGACCTTTTGGGATACATTATCTTCTGAATCCCAATAATGCAAAAAAGGGACTGTGGTAGGACAGTTGTGCACAGGTATACAGAAGCTCTGATAAAAGGAATGGTAGCAGCTGTCTTGCAGGGCATTGTGGCTTTACTGGGGAGGGGGGTTTCTATTTTTTTTTTTGGCCTGTAGCTTGACATCTGTTAAGCTTAAAGCGGGGTTCCACTCAAATTTTGAACATTATCTCAATGCATTCTCTTCCTTGCCTAGATGCTGACATGCTGTGTAAAAAAATTTAAATCGCCGTAATTACATTTTTTTTTTTTTTTTCTTCTAATCTTCTTAGCACTTCCTGGTTTTCCTCCCATGGGAGTAGGCGTGTTTCTAGCCTCTCCCAGACCTCCCACAGTCCCCTGGGAGCTAGTCTCAGGCTTCCCAGCATGCATTGTGCAACAGCGTCATCACAACATCTCGGTGAATGCTGGGAGCACAGCATTCACCGCATCCAGGAAATACATGCTTGTGGGCTTCAAATGCCCACAATGAAGATGGAAACCGCCTTCAGTGAATTTTATAAGTTATTCTTTACAACAAAATCGGACACAGGTGGACTTATTACACAGAACATGTGAGTAGATAATCATGAGAAGAAAAGTTTTGTGAATGAACTCCAAAAAAAAAAAAAAAAAACGATAGATAGGTGGACCCCCGCTTTAACTCCATGTGGTAACCCTGGTGGGCCCTCTTGTAGGTTGAGCTTCTGGTGTAGTAGCACTGGCTGCAGAGAAAATACCTCTATCCTTGGTAAGCCTTTTGTTAGTGGAAAAGACAACAGGGAAGTTGGAGAAAAATGAGCACTTCCAGAATGATTTTCTTGGTAAAACCGGGACACTGAGATCTGGTCATAGGTTACTTATTTACAGACTGTTCAAGTACATTGCTTGCTGTACATATTTATCAGCACTAGGGAATCTGTTATGAGGCTCACTATGTGAATCAGGAATCTTTGTCACTTCAGAGGTGTGTAGTTGGAGGGTCTGGACTTCTAACAGGGTCCAGAATATTTATCATTCCCATGACTTGATGATATCCGGCGTTTATTTTTCCAGACAGAATGACCAGCGTGTACAGATGACCTTCAACCAAAGCTTTTGTTTTAGGTTTAAATAGATTGGGAATGGGTTAAGTCAGCCTTTCTCAGCCAGGGTTTCCATGGAACTCTGGGGTTCCTCTCAAGAGGTTGTTAGGGGGTCCTTGAGCAACTTCTCAGAGATAAGTAACCACTTGCACCAATGATCTTTTTTCTATCTGGGGGGAGGAGATTCTTTCCAACTTTCCAATGACCACAAATGTAAGAAGCATTCTTTCCATCCAATAATGTACATTGAGCTATAGCTATAGTAATTGCCAGGGGTTCCCTGAGACCGGAAAGTTATTCCAAGGGTTTCTCCATGTTAAAACATTTGAGAAAGGTTGGGCTAAATGCTTGTACAGATTATTCATGTGTCCCTCAAAGCGGATCTTCACTTTCTCACCCCTCCTCCTTTTTTTTTTTTTTTTTTTTTGTAACCCCTGCTTACCTCGTGGCGGGTTCTCCACAGTTCACATACTCGTCCATCCAGCGGATCCAATGTTGTCCTGCCGAGATCCTCTTCTCAGGATCAACCGCTCGGGTACGGCACCTCCATGTTTGTGTGTGAGGTCATCGAGCAGCCCACCGGCTCTTTCGGGTTCAGCCGGTAGGCCTCCCAATGATGTGCCGCTGGGCCCACCTCTTCTGTAAATGAAAGACTAAGGCCTCCTGGGATATGTGACATACGTATCCCAGGAGGCACAGCGGTCACAGTACACGTCATTCACTTAGGCGGAGCCAAAACCTTTTTCAGTAAAAAAATATTGTATTAATATTCTATTCCTAAATATAAGATCTTTGGGGAGCGGAGAAGGGGTTGACTGGAGGGACTTCATTTGAGGGTGAAGATCCACTTTGACATGTTACGTAGCAGTAAAAACAAGAGAAATTCTAACCTTTCTCTCTATCCAAAACCAAAAAAAAATATTTTTGTATTCTGATTTAAAGGTAGAAGTATTCCAGACTTGGCCATCTTCTTCCATTTTAGATGCTCCAGGTGTTGATTGATAGAAATGCAGCTCAGACATCAATACTCCACTCTTCTTCTGCACTGTCCCTTTCAGTAACATAGTTTTATTACTAGATGTCCTCAGTCTTAAAGCGGGGGTCCACCTATCTATCTTTTTTTTTTTTTTTTTTTTTTTTTTTTTGGAGTTCATTCACAAACTTTTCTTCTCATGATTATCTACTCACATGTTCTGTGTAATAAGTCCGCCTTTGTCCGATTTCGTTGTAAAGAATAACTTATAAAATTCACTGAAGGCGGTTTCCATCTTCATTGTGGGCATTTGAAGCCCATAAGCATGTATTTCCTGGATGCGGTGAATGCTGTGCTCCCAGCATTCACCGAGATGTTGTGATGACACTGTTGCACAATGCATGCTGGGAAGCCTGAGACTAGCTCCCAGGGGACTGTGGGAGGTCTGGGAGAGGCTAGAAACACGCCTACTCCCATGGGAGGAAAACCAGGAAGTGCTAAGAAGATTAGAAAAAAAAAAGGTAATTACGGCGATTTAAATTTTTTTACACCGCATGTCAGCATCTAGGCAAGGAAGAGAATGCATAGAGATAATGTTCAAAATTTGGGTGGAACACCGCTTTAAGGTTTAATGAGCTTCTGTAACTGCAGGGTGTCATAGGCCTGCCCCTGGGGGCATCACTTTGACAGCCTACACTTGCAGTGTTACGATGCAGAGAGCTGTGCAGTTGTCATCACATCAGCACTGCTGTCTGCATCAGTGAGGACTGTCTACCCATATGGGAGGATCCAAAGAGAAAGAGGGCAGTAAAAGAGCAACGGAAGTTCTAAAGGTTCCTCACTCTGTCTAAAACTGAAATACCTTAACGTGTAGCCTTGGGCCGCCAACAGCATCATTTCAGAAAAGCTCAAGCTTTTATCACTAAAAAGCAATCCAGGAGCTTTAGTCAGAGATGATGTCATCAGTCTGCTGCTGCAATTTGTATGGCTGAAATTGCATCGCATTCGCAGCAAAATGGTGCAGGACCATTTTTTGGTCCGCACTGGAATCGGATTGCATGGGTGTTCAGACCCATGTGACATGATTCCATAGTTCGCACTGTGTTCTGCAAACCGATTTAGGGGTGTCATTAACTTTCTGTTGACACCCGCAGCAGTTCGCATAGGTCAGTGTGAACAGCGTACGAGTCAGATACAAAGTGGGAACCCTCACAGGAATTGCGCTGGATCCTGCATGACACCAGTGTGAACTGAGACTTGCACAGAATCCCTGTGTTCAGTGTGCGGTTCTGCATGCACGCTTACATGGATTTGTAATGCATTTGGGGCATGTTTGCAGTATTTTTGTTGTGTTTATGGTGCCTTTTTTTTTTTTTACTTTTTTAAATTTATTTTACAGAGTTGCATTTACTTGCATTCGTAGTTTGTGTGTTCCATGCATGCTGTATGCTTTATTTATCTATTTATTTTTTTTGGAAACTCACATAAAAGGGGTAAACAAGGCTATAAGGGCCGGTTCACACAGGAACAGACCGCTGCCAGGGTGCTTTAGCAGCTGTACGTCCCCTTCTTTGGTAGGGGCTAAGTGGTGCACAATTATGTTTTCTATTTTATACAAACTTTATTTGAAGTATAAAAAAGTACACTTAATTTATGTTGCAGTGCAGCAACATGCTGCGCTTCTGTACATGCCATGCGATTCTGTACGGTGCGCTGCGATAAAATTCAGCTTGTCTGAATTTTAGTGCAGCTCTGTGCTGTTGCAGTGTGAATGGAACACACAGAAAACAATTCGTCCTTGTGGCGACAAGCGTTTTACAATACAATAAAATGCCTGTTGCCGCCCGCACTATGCATTCCCATATGTTTACATGTGATTTCACCCTTTAATGCATTCAATTTTCTTATGTGTTCGTACTGCATTTTTAAAACGCACTCAACAGCCTAAGGTGTAGGGACTCGTTTACACTGTAATCCCCATGTTCAATGTGCAGTTCTACATGCATTTTTATTTTGTTTGCAGTGCGTCTTTGTCACGTTTGCAGTGCGTATTTTAGACATTTATTCATTTTGAGTTGCATTTCTGGTGCATTTATGTGCGTTCCCAAATGTTTGCATGTGAAGAAATGCAGCATGTTGTACTTCTCCTTTTATTTATTTGCATATGCGTTCGTACTGCGTTTTTAAAAGTGCAGTTGACTTTATCTGGTGTAAACAAGCCCTTAAAGCAGTTGATTTCCAGGCAGGTGTGACCCCATATGTCCCCATTTAAGTCTGAGGAGTGTGTTTTGGTTAAAAGACATGTGAGGTAATTTTGAAATGCTGAGACGCTGGCAGTTCTATTTGTGACCCCGCAGTCGGTGTGGCAGTGACACGGCGTTCAGGGTTTTTCTTAGAACCTTGCAGTGTTTACACCCGAATTATACACAGAGAACATGGCTGCCCTCCAGGGCATGTCCTTCCTCCAGCAGAACATGACGCCCTCCTCCCTTCCTCCCCTCACAGGCTAATTTCATCTCTGGCTCTCCTCACTTGTTTGTTCAACACAAGAGCCATTCTATCCATAGCCGCAACACTTATATTCAGATTTATATAGATCACAGAAGGGTTCAATTCTCGGCCTTGTTTTAATTGCTGTCTGTGGCCTTGTTGGGAAGATTCCTTCTCACATCCTCTCCCTGTGACAGTCACCAAGACAGGAAGTAAGGGGCAATTCCCAGCAGGGACAACAATAAATGGCTTGCAAAGGTTCTGGCCTTGTCCTGCTGTAAATTGAAGAGACCTGTGGAGCCACAGGAAGTTATTAGTATCTTAACCCCTTTCCTACTGGGCCAATTTTTATAATTTTAGCTAGAAGATGAATTTAACTCTTTCACTACCAGAGCGTTTTTGTATCTTTTTATATACACCTACCCATGTCAGTCCCTAAATTGTGTGCGCCCGTGAAACGGCGGCAAACTTTGGTACCCTAAATTGTTTAGACCCTACAGGTCTTCAGGAGCTGTATGGGGGAACAGGCAGGATTTTTAATGCAAAAGAGACCTGCTGCGTTTAAAGTTACCGTACTTAACTTCCTGTCCGCCCCTGTACAGTGAGCTGCGCTATGGGTGGTTTAAGTTTATCCATTTTGGTTCACTAAGGCCGGCCACACATGGTTTGAATCTTGGCCGGTGTTCTGCTGAAAACTCCAACTCACCAAAATCTCCAACCATGTTACTTTCAATGACTCTCCAGCAGTAATAATTGGAAATTTCGATGAGTTGTCTGTTTTCACACAACATCAGCAGCGTATACACTATGGTAAACCATGTAATAAGTAGACATTGTTAGTCCACCTGCTAGCAACCAACATGACCACCTCTAAGGTGGCAACAACTTTTTTTTTTCCTCCTTACCTGGTGTTCTGTTTAAAACAGCCAACTCCTCGTGTACCATAGTGTATGCGCTGCTGAAGAGTCACTGGAAGTGACGTGATTGGAGATTTGCCGGTTCACCAGAAACCGGTTGAGATTCGAACTGGTAATGGGCAGGCTGAATGTGCCAAGTTGATCGATCAACTTGGGTGCAACCAGCCTGATGGATTCTCTTGCGATTATCACGGCTATAAAAGCGATAAATCACTGTCTTCTCCCAGCGGGGACGACTGTCTCGGCAAGTGGGATTCTCCGGTCAGCACTGACTGTGTTGATGGGGGGAATCGTGCAAATTTCTTACCTGCAATTCACACCATGTATGGCCGATCTTAAGACTCTTAGGCCACTTTCACACTGAGGCGCTTGTAAACTGCCAGTAAAACACTGAGCAGTTTTGAAGATCTTTTCAGGTGCTTTTGAAGCGCTTTCCATTCATTTCAATGGAGAGGGGCGTTTTTTCACCACCCTGCCAGCGCACTGTGTGAAAGCTTTTATTGATTTTAATGAAAATAGGTTTTCGTGAGCTTTTCAGGTGCTTTTTTTTTTTTTTTTTTTTTTTTTTTTTTGTAAATTTTAATGATCAAAGTGCAGCCCATTGTTTTCAATAGTCCTGTACACACAGACTTGTCAATTCCATTACCCAGTGCTGCATTAGATCCATAAAAAAATACTAAAATCTGCGTTGCTGGTAAGAATTGTACAGGTGTAAACACCAATGCATGCAAACACATATGTAAATCTCACCTTCCCTATATTGTTTAGCATTGTTGGAGTTGGAAAAATCGTTTTTTGGGCAGGAACTTTCTGCTAGGAAGTTGTGGGGTTCATATATATCAGTATTGTGTACAAGGATTCCTGGTGCCTGTTCACATCACAAACTTCCTCCAGATCATTCCGGATTCATCTCTGGAACTGAAACACACTGGAAAGCACTGGTGTGAAGTATGCCATTGGAACCCATATAACCTATTTTTTCATGGGTTTTTGGTGCAGAAAAAAAAAAATGCACTGCATGTGGTGTTAACGGGTCCTGAGGCCTTAGACTTTGAAGCCAACATTCCACGCAACCTTGGCACAACTTGTATACGACTTCTGTAACAGAAGTCAATGCAAGTTGTGCCAAAGTCGCACCAAAAGTAGTGCAGGAACCTTTTTCTAAGTCTGAGAGACTCAAGTCACTCTTATGCCCCGTACACATGGTCGGATTTTCCGATGGAAAATGTCCGATCGGAGCGTGTTGTCGGAAATTCCGACCGTGTGTGGGCTCCATCGGACATTTTCCATCGGATTTTCCGACACACAAGGTTGGAGAGCAGGAGATAAAATTTTCCGACAACAAAATCTGTTGTCGGAAATTCCGATCGTGTGTACACAAATCCGACGGACAAAGTGCCACGCATGCTCAGAATAAATAAAGAGATGAAAGCTATTGGCCACTGCCCCGTTTATAGTCCCGACGTACATGTTTTACGTCACCGCGTTTAAAACGATCGGATTTTCCAACAACTTTGTGTGACCGTGTGTATGCCAGACAAATTTGAGCCAACATCCGTCGGAAAAAATCCTAGGATTTTGTTGACGGAATGTCCGAACAAAGTCCGACCGTGTGTACGGGGCATTAGAATGGTTCCATTGCACTTAATGGGGTGTGACTTGTCATGTGACTTGTGCTCTCAAAGTCGGAGAGCATGTCGCACCAGTGTGAACCGGGCCTGAAATGTAGAGGAAATATAAAGTACAGTAAGGAGGAGGCAGGGGGTGCTTCTGGGAAGGGGGTGGTATGTAGTCTGCATTCAGACTTTAAAATAGCTAGTATTAATACCTAAAGTGACCCTGCCATAAGAAAATTATGAGGGTGCCCTTACTGGCCCCCTTCTTCCTTTTTTTTTGTTTTGTTTTTTTTGTTACCCAGAACAGACATGTCGTGGATGAGCATCAGAATTCTTTATTTCTATACTAGTTTCAGGTCTGAGGCCCAGAAAGTACCGAAGCCAAAGCATCGGTATGGCAGCCAGGGGACTAGCATTTTCAAAGCATCAGTCAGCGATGGGAGCCCCTTTTTTACTTTTCTCATGACAGTCACTTTAAGGTTGGTTTCAGATCTATGCATTGCGGTAACATCCTTGCAAAATATGCATAAGACATGGCGTGGTGCATTTTTTAAATGTTCATCCATTGTACATGCTGCTGATTCAAAATGACCTGGTTGCCCTAAAGTGGTTGTAAACCCTTACATATACCCAGTGAAGTGACTGGCCTCTGGTGATACAGGGATGAAACAAATCCTCCTACATAAGTTGTACCTGTTTATCTAAAGCCGTCTTTCCTCTACATTCATTCAAAGTGCAGAATTTACACGGGATCTCTCAGCTCTGAAGAGCAGAGAGCGTAAACAAACAGAAGTTACATCGATTAGGAGAGCTGATTGGAGGAAACGGACACACCCCCTTCACACAGGAACAGAGCTGAGGCTGTCCATCTCAATGATATGGGATTGTATGATCTATTATAAGTATTAGTTAAACTAGATGGCCGTGTTTGTTTTTTTGTTTTTCCCCAACCTGACTATGTAATCACTGACTATGTAATCACCGACTGGTGATTACATAGTCAGCCACCATATTTTTATATAATATTTAATATTATTATATTAAGTATATCTAAATTCAAGAACAAAAATGTTTGCTACACAGTATACTGTTTGAGGAGTTTAATCTTCTAATCTAATAATTTGCATTTTTAACATGTGTGCAAAAATGGTTCTGGTAAGGAAGTTGTGTAAAGTGGTGGCTGCATTCGTTTTTTTTAATTATGTTTTCAGGCTAGATACATTTTCCTGCAAGTACTGCCAAATTTCTGATAATCATGCTAGAAATTCTGGGGTCCTTGTATTTTTATACCTGTACACTGAACTGATATCTCAACAAAGTTATCTGCTTGTCCCAGTTTACTTCTGTGAACTACAAAACGCCTGCCCTGTATGTGATGGAAATGAGCAGGGGGGGGGGGGGGCGTGTTCTGCAGTCCTAAAACATTTCCTGCCTTAGGGTGACAACGCTGCCCCTCCAGTATGATGAGTGAGCGTTGTCACCCTAGGATAGAAATGATGTTGTTGGCAGGATCCCCAGAGAAAATAATGCCTGAAAAAGGAAAACCTATGCAGCCACGACATTTAAAGTAATATTAAAGGCTCTGTTTTTTTTTTTTTTTTTGTTTTTTTTTTTTGGTATATAAAACATGTTATACTTACCTTCCCTGTGCAGAGGCTTTGCACAGAGCAGCCTGGATCCTCCTCTTCTCGGGGGGGGGGGGGGGGGGGGGGCTGCCAGCGCTCATGTCTCCTCCCTCTTGACCAGTGCCCCCAATAGCAAGCCACTTAGTCTAAACTTTGTCCCAATTCACACAGAACGAATGTTCTTGCAGTTTCACAGGACAAATAGTTTTTTTTAATTATAAATACACCCCTAAGTGCAAGGGCTCATTTACACTTGTTGCAAGGACTGCTGCTCCTCTGAAAAGCAATCCTTGCTCAGATCACTTTTTTAGAGCCATTTAACAGGTGGTTATATTTTGGATTTGGGGTGGTAAAAATGTGAAAGAACCATGTGGTTTTACCCCCCCCCCCCCATCACAAATGTAAACAAGCCCCAAGAGTCAGCCCATGCTTGAAGATAATTCTAGTATCCACTAATACTACCTGTAGCCTCTCAGCTTTGAGAACATCTGGCCGCGTTCTAACCTGGAAGACGCATTGCCTATTCAGGTCAGTAAGGGGCTCCAAACCTCGCCCTCTAGTGGTAAAAGTTATGTTGTACTTCAAAGTTCCAGTTAGTGCAGCTAGTGCAGATTTTTTCCTTTTTGTTCCTATTGTGTGTCATTCCTGCTCCACTATTTGTACAGTTGCCAATGTTTGTCTATCTTCTTTTAGCTGAAAGATGCGCAGAAGTTCTCCAGATCCGCGAGCAACATCCCAATAAAATCCCTGTAAGTAAACAAAACCTATTAAAGAGAACCTGCCGCTGTTTAAATCCAAAAAGCAAGCCTGCAAAGAAAGGGGTTAATATCTACCTCTTCTACCACCCATGCCACCAATAACTGGTGATTTCAGGAGCTCAGCCTGGCTATTAAGTCTTCTGCTTGCTGGCATACCCAGAAATGTGTTCGGTGCTGAAGAGGTTAACAAAAGTAAGGAAAAAATAGCTGCTCAACCCTACGGACTTCATGGAGTTGGAAGGACCCGTGCTCTGGCTGGACAACAGTCCATGCAACAACGTAAAGCCGGCAACCAGGCATCAGCCAAGGATACGAATCTTTTATTGACTACATGGCAAGTTACAGCACAGAGGGCTAATGTGTTTCGGCTACAGAGCCTTACTCCTAGCTTTAACCACTTGACCTCTGAAGATTTACCCCCCTTCATGACCAGGCCACTTTTTGCAATACAGCACTGCATTCCTTTAACTGACAATTGCGCGGTTGTGGGACGCTGTACCCAAAATAGTTTTTTGTTTTTTTTTCCCCCACAAATAGAGCTTTCCTTTGGTGGTATTTGATCACCTCCTGATTTTTGTTTTTTTTTTGTTTTTGTTTTTTTAATTTATATAAATATATTTTGCGCTATAAACAAAGACCGACCATTTTGAAAAAAATATTTTTTACTTTCTGATCTAAAACATTCCCAGTAAAAAAAAAAAACAAAAAAAAAAACAAATTTCTTCATTATGTATTCTGCTACATATTATTGGTTAAAAAAATCCCAATAAGCGTATATAGATTGGTTTGCGCAAAAGTTATAGCGTTTACAAACTACGGGACATATTTATGGAATTTTTTAATTTTTTTAGTAATGACGGCCAATGATCAGCCACTTTTTAGCTGGACTGTAATTTTGCGGCAGACAATTTGGACACTTTGTGGGAACCAGTGACCATAATACAGTGATCAGTGCTTAAAAATATGCACTGTAACTGTCTAATGACGCTGGATGGGAAGGGGTTAACATCCGAGGCGATCAAAGGGTTAATTGTGTGCCTAGCCAGTGTTTGTGTACTGTGGAGGAGGTGCTTTTACTAGGAGAAGGCATGGATCCATGTTCCTGTTTGTCAGAGACGCAGGATCAACGCCTTCCCTACTGACAGAACGGCGATCTGCCTTGCTTACATAGGCAGATCATCGTTCTGTGCATAATAATCGGCGGGTGCCAGCAGATATCGAGTCTGAGGTACCCATAGATCGGCTCCTGTTTTGTATAATCGCAGCGGGAGCGGGTTGCCAGCATACCACATACTGGGTATGTGATCCTGCGCAGCAGAGCCGCCTTGCCACCCTATATGTAAGCCATACGGTCGGAAATTGGTTAAGTAAGGCCCTGTAGCCGTCTGTGCTGTAACTCACCATGTAATCAATAAAAGATTTGTAACCACGGATGATGCCTTGTTGCTGAAGAGCTTAGCCAATGTACCTCCTGAAGGTTGCATGGGCAGCTGAAAGGGGTAAAGCTAGCCACACATTGTTCATGTTTTGGTTTTCTTTTGCTGGTTTATTTTTTTTTGCAGCCAATAGACTGAATGCAAAAATACTAATAGATTCCTCCATTCACATAAATAAGGAATTATTATTTATGTGAACCCTACAGTGTCCCAATCCTATTGGGACACTGTATTCTGTCAGCAGGACCGGTCGACAAACAAATGTTTTCCAACATGTCACCTTGACAGAAGTCCATCATACGGCCGACTTCCATTGAAGAGAGATGGCCATACACTGATTAGACCTTGGCTGGTACCTAGCTTAACTCTTTTCTTTGCAGGCGTGGTTTTGGATTTAAAAATAGCAACAGGGTCTCTTTTTAGGACCTTTTTTTTTTTTTTTTGTCTTCTGTTTTTCATGGGGGAGATTTCCCTTCCTGACCCATTAACACAATAGGAAGTGTGAATTACTCCAAATAGAGGCAGAGTCTATCCTAATGGGGAAAAGTGTTCTAATTGGAAGATTTCCATTCTATTCTTGTTCTGGTAAAAAAATAAAACCAAAAATGAATTTTCCATAACCTTTGGTCCCAATGACGGAGGTCACCAGAACCAATAGAGATGGTGAACATTAGGGAATAAATAAACAATGGCCGAATATTAATACGGCTGTAATAAACACCACACTATATTCAGCCAAAAATGTAAAAAAAAAAAAAAAATGTAATCATTTTTATTTTTAAAAGGTTGGCTTCCAAAAAAATGACAAATGACGACAATTACATAGGCCGTTTGTAAGACATGACTCCTTTTTGTTTATATCTGCTGTCAGTCTCCTCTGTTTACTTAGGAGCTGTAAGCCATTTTTGTATCATTTTTCAGCCACAAATTGCTTAAAAAAAAAAAAAAAATTGTAGACCTTTTTTCTGTGTTTACTTAGGAACTAGAAGATTTTTTTTTTTTTTTTTTTTTGTAGCATTTTTCAGCCAAAAATTTGAAATAAAAAAAAAAAAAAAAAAAAATTTTGTGGACTCCTTTTTGGTTTTATATGCTGTCAGTCTTCTCTTTCATTCTTTACTTAGGACCTGGAAGACAGCATGTGTGATCAGCATTTAGTCAGGCAATGGACAGGGCAGCAACTGTTATGCCCCGTACACACGGTCGGACATTGATCGGACATTCCGACAACAAAATCCATGGATTTTTTCTGACGGATGTTGGCTCAAACTTGTCTTGCATACACACGGTCACACAAAGTTGTCGGAAAATCTGATCGTTCTGAACGCGGTGACGTAAAACACGTGCGTCGGGACTATAAACGGGGCAGTAGCCAATAGCTTTCACCTCTTTATTTATTCTGAGCATCCGTGGCACTTTGTGCGTCGGATTTGTGTACACACGATCGGAATTTCCGACAACGGATTTTGTTGTCGGAAAATTTTATAGCCTGCTCTCAAACTTTGTGTCGGAAATTCCTATGGAAAATGTGTGATGGAGCCTACACACGGTCAGAATTTCCGACAACAAGGTCCTATCACACATTTTCCATCGGAAAATCCTATCGTGTGTACAGGGCATTAGACTACAGGGGGACCCACACCTCTGACCCTAATGCTGACCACACATGCTACAAACAATTACATTTCCACCAAATCCACAAAAATTAACTAGTTCTATTTACCTTTTTTGAATCCATTTTACCTGATCACATTGAAGGCAAACTATTCAGCCTAGTTGGATTGTATTTTTATTTTTTATTAACTGAGGTGGTTACAAAAATCCCTTAGGCTCCTTTCACACTGGGGCGGTGGGGGCGTCGGCGGTACAACAGCGCTATTTTTAGCGCTGCTGTACCGTCGTTCTTGCAGCTGTATTCGGCCGCTAGCAGTGCGGTTTTAACCCCCGCTGGTGGCCGAAAAAGGGTTAAAAATCACTCGTACAGCGCGGCTATAGCCGCGGTATAGCCGCGCTGTCCCATTGATTTCAGTGGGCAGGAGCGGTGAATACACCGCTCCTTCACTGCTCCAAAGAAGCGGTTTGCAGGACTTTTTTCACCGTCCTGCCAGCGCACTGCTTCAGTGTGAAAGCCCTCGGGCTTTCACACTGAACAAACAGCGGAGGCTGTTTAGGGGCAGTTTGCAGGCGGTATTTTTAGCGCAATACCGCCTGCAAACCACCTCAGTGTGAAAGGGGCCTAACAGTGTAGAAACCCCCCTCTAGTAGGACACTGACAGAAAAAAAAATACCCAATATTTTTGGCCTTGTATGCACATTGCTGTGACATTGCAGGCAATAGACTCAAATGTTGTGTCCTGAGGTTTAGAGATCAGAAGCGCCTCGGGCTGCCTCTCTGAGCTGCACACAGTATATTTTCATAGCCACTTCCAGGAAATTTGGTTTGTTTTCTGAACGGGAAATGTTGTACCAGAATGATGTCACCCAACACACGTCCAGCCACTGATATGGTGACACAGCCTGCTCCTCTCTGTTCTAGGTCATCATCGAGCGATATAAAGGGGAAAAACAGCTTCCTGTTTTGGACAAAACCAAATTCTTGGTCCCGGATCATGTAAATATGAGCGAGCTGGTGAAAATCATCAGGTAAGCATGAAAAATATTCTTTACAATGACAGTCTAATGTCGCCTCTGAGATGCATTATATACAATGTTTATCACTGCATAAATAATGAGGACAGAAAGCAAGATGGATGCCTAGCATAACCTTTCAAGTCCTGTGCGTCTTTTGGTCTGTTTCGGGTCCGAATTCATCCAAAAATTTGGACTGAAATGGCGAACGAGGACTCACCGGATTTCTGCTGGGAGCCGCATGCGAAGATAGTGTGAACCCAGCCTAAGGGGTAGAAAAGTAAGATGAACGGACTTATAAAAGACAGAGCAGCAGATATTTTGTTGAAGGTCAACTCGCCAACAGATTATCCCACTTTAACCACTTCAGCTCTGGAAGATTTAAACCCCCCCCCTCCCCTCCCAACCAGGTCATTTTTTACAATACGGCACTGCATTACTTTAACTGGCAATTGCGCAGTTGTGCGATGCTGTACCCAAATAAAATGTATGTCCTTTTTTTTTTTTTTTTTTTTTTTTTTTTTTTTTTTTGTGGTATTTGATCATGTTGCATTTTGTTTTTTTTGCGCTATGAACAAACAAACAAAAAAAATCACACCTAAAACTGTATGGAAATTAATAATAATAAAAAATATTATATCTATCATACCTTATTTTTTTGCTAAAAATATATGTATGTATTGTAAGGTATTACAGTGTGTTGGTGAAAACAAGGGGTTAAAAAGAGAAAAAAGAAAACCTTACCCAAAACCTAGTTTTTTATTTTTTCAAAATTTATGTATTTTTTGTTTTTTTCTTGGTTTGGCAGCCCCTGAAAAGTGTAGCTAACTATAATATAGTAAAGTGTATTTTTATTTATATTTTGTAACAAGCTTTGACTATACTAAGGTCAGCTTTGCTACATAGATCAGCTATCAAACTGAAAGGATGTTTACCTAACAGGAAGATACTAGGATGCAAGTCTTTAACTGATTAACCACTTCAGCCCCGGAAGATTTGGCTGCTGAATGACCAGGCCATTTTTTGCGATTCGGCACTGCGTCGCTTCATGCAACGCTGTACCCAAACAAAATTGACATCCTTTTTTTTTTTTTTTTTCCCACAAATGGAGCTTTCTTTTGGTGGAATTCGATCGCCTCTGCGGTTTTTATGTTTTGCGCTATAAACAAAAAAAGAGCAACAGTTTTGAAAAAAATAAACACTATTTTGTACTTTTTGCTATAATATCCCCCTTCTTATTATTTTTTTTTTATTTAGGGGTCTCTCTCTTGCATTCATGTATAGTGTATGTGTGAGATATATATATATATATATATATATATATATATATATATATATATATATATATATATATATATATATATATATATATATATATATATATATATATAATCATACATACATATATTAATGTTCTTCTACATATTTTTGGTTTTGGTAAAAAAAATTGCAATAAACTTATATTGATTGGTTTGCGCAAACGTTATAGCGTCTACAAAATAGGGGATATTTTTATGGTATTTTTTATATATATATACATGAGTTTCTTTTTGGCAGATTTCAAGCGTTTTTGGCCCCATAGACTTCAATAGCAACGCCTGACTTGAGCGTTTCCTGCTCAATCAGCAGCTCTCCACCCCTCATTTCCTCTCCCTCTCCTCCTCCTCCTAGTGCTTTCTATTGGCTAAACAAAAACGCCTGAAGCTGTAAAGCGCTTGTAATACACTTCAAAAATGCCAATAAATCGCTATGCTCAAGTGTGAATGCAGCCTTACTAAAACGAGTGCATTCAGAATCTGTGCATAGTAACCAATCAGCTTCTAAGGCTGGGTTCACACATGTCCGACTGTGGTATGCAGTCTGGAGTCGGGTGCGGTTTTTGTTCACCGGTTCAGGTGCATATTTTTACTTGAATTCGCACCTAAACCGGACCCAAAATCGCACACGACCCTTTCAATGGAGCTGGTTCACACACTGTGACCGCCCCAGACATTTGTGAACCGGCTCCATTGAAAGCCAGTCTGATTCACTTGTTATGCGAATCAGATGCAGTTAAACGTATTCGCAAATATGTGAACCAAGCCTTACTTCAGCTTGTTCAATTAGGCTTTGACAATAAAATTTGTTAATATGCAAAGCTGCACCAGTTTTTAGTAACTGCCCCCCCCCCCCCAATGAAAATTGGAGCCCACCCAGCAATTTAAACTATATTGTCAAAAGTATTGGGACACCTGCCTTTACACTGACATGAACTTTAATGGCACCCCAGTCTTAGTCCGTAGGGTTCAATTTTCAGTTGGCCCACCCTTTGCAGCTATAAGAGCTTCAACTCTTCTGGAAAGGTTGTGCACAAGGTTTATGAGTGTGTCTATGGGAATGTTTGGCCATTCTTCCAGAACCGCATTTGTGAGGTCAGGCACTGATGTGGACGACAAGGCTTGGCTCGCAGTCTCCGTTCAAATTCATCCCAGAGGTGTTCTATCGGGTTGAGGTCAAGACTCCCTGTGCAGGCCAGTCAAGTTCCTCCACCACAAACTCGCTCATCCATGTCTTTATGGACCTTGCTTTGTGCACTGGTTGGAACAGGAAGGGGCCACCCCCAAACTGTTCCCAGTTGGGAGTATGAAATTGTCCAAAATGTCTTGGTATTCTGACGCCTTAAGAGTTCCCTTCACTGGAACTAAGGGGCCGCTGAAAAACAACCTCACACCATAACCCCCCCCCCCCTCCACCAAATCAAGAGGCCTTGATTTGGTGGCGGGGGAGGGGGGGATTATGGTGTGGGGACATTATGGACAATTTCATACTTCCAACTGGATGAGCAAGTTTGGGGTGGAGGAACTTGACTGGCCTGCACAGAGTCCTGACCTCAACCTGATAGAACACCTTTGGGATAAATTTGAGTGGAGACTGTGAGCCAGGCCTTCTCGTCCGTCTTCAGTGTCTGACCTCACAAATGCGCTTCTGGAAGAATGGTCAAACATTCCCATAGACACTCCTAAACATTATAGACAGCCTTCCCAGAAGAGTTGAAGCTGTTATATCTGCAAAGGGTGGGCCAACTCAATATTGAACCCTATGGACTAAGACTGGGATGCCATTAAAGTTCATATGTATGTGTGTAAAGGCAGGTGTCCCAATACTTTTGACAATATAGTGTATACAGTATCTCACAAAAGTGAGTGCACCCCTCACATTTTTGTAAATATTATATTATATTTTTTCATGTGACAAGACAGAAGAAATTACTTTGCTACAATGTAAAGTAGTGAGTGTACAGCTTGTATAACAGTGTAAATTTGCTGTCCCCTCAAAATACCTCAACACACAGCCATTAATGTCTAAACCGCTGGCAACAAAAGTGAGTACACCCCTAAGTGAAAATGTCCAAATTGGGCCCAAAGTGTCAATATTTTGTGTGGCCACCATTATTTTCCAGCTCTGCCTTAACCCTCTTGGGCATGGAGGTCACCAGAGCTTCACAGGTTGCCACTGGAGTCCTCTTCTACTCCTTCATGATGACATCACAGAGCTGGTGGATGCAGGGCCGTCTTTAGCGCAGGGCAAACGGGGCAGCTGCCCAGGGCCCTGTCATTGCTTGGGGCCCAAAGCAGAGCTGCCCGTTACCCCTGCGCGCTGCCCGCAAATCGGCGCTGAATTATGTGATGTCAGCCGCGGCGGCGCGCACGGCGCCCACACTGCCAGTGCCTTTTTTTTTCATTTGAGGAGCGGGCCGTGGGTGGGCGGGGCCTTGAGCTCCACTGACGCTCTGGCCCCGCCCCTTGCTATGCGTGCACACAGTGCTGTGTTAGCACTGACTCGGAGGAGCGGAGAAGCGGAGGAGGAGTGAGACAGGGCCCTGGGCAGTGCGGAGTGGAGAGTGCACTGAAGCCTGGTGAAGTGAAAAAACTAAGGAGCAGTGTGGAGAATTTAGCTGAGCTTTCCACGACCAGGTAAGGTCTTTTCTCCTCCCCTGGCTCATGCTCCCCCTATACCCATGCCATGTCTTGTGTAATAAAAGAAAGTTAAAAAAAACTTAGCAAGTCTGTAGTCCACTGTCCAGGCTGAGTGAGGCCTCAGAGGAGAGCACAGCATGATTTACAGGAACATGGCATACTGTATTTAGGCTGCTTTCACACTGAAAGCACCCGGGCATTGGTAGTAAAACGCCACTGTTTTTAGTGGCGCTTTACCGTCGTTTTTGCTGCGCTTTTCGGCCTCTAGTGGGGCACTTTAAACCCCTGCTGGCAGCCGGAAAAAGGTTAAAAGCGCCTGCAAAGCACCGCTACGGCGGTTCAGCGGCGCTGCCCATTGATTTCAATGGGCAGGGGAGCTTTAGGAGCGGTGAGTTCGCCGCTCCTAATGCGCTCCAAAGAAGCTGCTGGCAGGACTTTTTCTGACGCCCTGCCAGCGCACCGCTCCAGTGTGAAAGCCCTTGGGGCTTTCACACTGGAGTGAATGGAGCCGCTGTTTCAGGGCACTTTGCAGGCACTATTTTTAGCGCTATAGCGCCTGCAAAGCGCCTCAGTGTGAACTGCTTGATGGGCTTATTTTGGGCCTAGCTGGTTCACATGTATGTGTTTTGGTGTCCCACATTTGCGCAGGCACAGTCCCCAATCATTTGTATGGACTGCCATGTCTGCGTTTCCTGCAAAAAAAAAGGTGCATGCAGCATTTAATAGGGCTGCACACACCTATGCCCATCAAGCAATGAAATACAGCACTGTCTGTTCATTATACTTTTGCACCATGTGACTTACCTGCAGTTCCTGCTCCGGCAAACTTGCTGCATTTTTAGATGTTTAGGCCACGCTTTTAAAGACACAGTACGTTGTGTGCGCAGGAACTGCAGGTAAGTCGCATGGTGCAAAAGCCGAATAAATTTCAAGGCCACTGCATTTTTAAAATGCTGCATGCAACTTTTTTTTTCTGCAGAAAACGCAGGCATGGCAGCCCATTCAAATGAATGGGCTGCTGTGCCTGCGCAAATGTGGGCCGCCAAAACACATACATGTGAATGTGTGATGTGACAATGGCTGCAATGTAATTGGGGTGCTGTGATGTGTAAAGGGGCACTATGACATGAACAGGCATGTACTGGCCATCGGGACTACCGGGAGTTTCCCGGTGGGCCGATAGCTCAGTGGGCCGGTTCCAGCGGCCGCCTAATTTGCCTTTTGCATCGTTTCCCAGTTCTGCGGTGAGGTCCGCCGCGATGTACCCCAATGTGCCCTGATGTGCTGTGCCCTGATGTGCTGTGCCCTGATGTGCTGTGCCCTGTACCCTGATGTGCTGGGCTCTGTACCCTGATGTGCTGGGCTCTGTACCCTGATGTGCTGTACCCTGATGTGCTGTACCCTGATGTGCTATACCCTGTACCCTGATGTGCTGTGTCCTGATGTGCTATACCCTGTACCCTGATGTGCTGTGTCCTGATGTGCTATACCCTGTACCCTGATGTGCTGGGCTCTGTACTCTGATGTGCTGTGTCCTGATGTGCTATACCCTCTACCCTGATGTGCTGGGCTCTGTACCCTGATGTGCTGGGCTCTGTACCCTGATGTGCTGTACCCTGTGCCCTGATGTGTTATGCCCTGGGTCGGTCTGGATGAAGTCCAGGGCCACATTTTTGTCCCAGTCCAGCCCTGGACATGAAGGGGACTCTAATGTAACAGGGGAGCTGTGATGTGTAAAGGGGCACTATAATGTGGAAAGCTCTGCAATGCAATGGGGGCTGTGATATGAGGAGGCTGCAATGTAATGGGCGCTGTGATATGACGAGGCTGTAATGTTTTTTAAAGATAAATCTATGTTTGTGTCTGTTTTTTGAGATGTTGGGGTGAAGAGCAAAATTGAATTGGGGGGGGGGGGGGGGCCCAAAAAAAATGTTTGCCCGGGGTCCAAACCATATTAAAGACGGCCCTGGGTGGATGTTAGAGACCTTGCGCTCCTCCACCTTCTGTTTGAGGATGCCCCACAGATGATCAATAGGGTTTAGGTCTGGAGACATGCTTGGCCAGTCCATCACCTTTACCCTCAGCTTCTTTAGCAAGGCAGTGGTTGTCTTGGAGGTGTGTTTGGGGTTGTTATGTTGGAATACTGCCCTGCGGCCCAGTCTCTGAAGGGAGGGGATCATGTTCTGCTTCAGTATGTCACAGTACATGTTGGCATTCATGGTTCCTTCAATGAACAAAAATGTGAGGGGTGTATTCACTTTTATGAGATACTGTATGTGCCTGATTAGCTCAGCAATTTCGTTAATTGATTAATTCATATGATCGTCTGCTCCATCTAGTGGCCAGAATGAGGTATTGTTTTCTAAAATACCTCAATGATAAAATATATTGCATTTTGGATATATTGCACTAGATTGAGCTGATGATCATAGGAATTCATTCATTAATGAAATTATGGCCAAAAATCTGCACAGACGTGTGTGACATTTGTCCAACAAAATTTTAACAAATAGGCCCTATCACTTTTTAACAGACCTAACCTTTAAATTGGACTCCGTATGATGAGTATGTTTGGGTTTATTAAGTCTAAATGATGATAATTTGCCTAGCCCTAAGACTTTGGATACAACTTCATTTCTCAAACACTGCTCTGAAGATGGTTTTTAGGCAACGCTTTTTTTCATGAAGATGAATATTTTAATACCAGCAGAAATTATATTTAGATATCATCATATGCAGCTGTATTCTGTTACTGACAAATGGCAAAAAATGCGAGGGGGGGTGTATATGTGTGTATGTGTGTGTGTGTATATATATATATATTTTATACACACACATACACCGGAAAGTATTCAGACCCCCTTACATTTTTCACTTTGTTATATTGCAGCCATTTGCTAAAATCATTTTAACTTCATTTTTTTTTCCTCATTAATGTACATACAGCACCCCATATTGACAGAAAAACACAGAATTGTTGACATTTTTGCAGATTTATCAAAAAAGAAAAACTGAAATATCACAATGTCCTAAGTATTCAGACCCTTTTCTGTGACACTCATATATTTAACTCAGGTGCTGTCTATTTCTTCTGATCATCCTTGAGATGGTTCTACACCTTCATTTGAGTCCAGCTGTGTTTGATTATACTGATTGGACTTGATTAGGAAAGCCATGCACCTGTCTATATAAGACCTTACAGCTCACAGTGCATGTCAGAGCAAATGAGAATCGTGAGGTCAAAGGAACTGCCTGAAGAGCTCAGAGACAGAATTGTGGCACGGCACAGATCTGGCCAAGGTTACAAAAAAATTTCTGGTGCACTTAAGGTTCCTAAGAGCACAGTGGCCTCCATAATCCTTAAATGGAAGATGTTTGGGACGACCAGAACCCTTCCTAGAGCTGGCCGTCTGGCCAAACTGAGCTATCGGGGGAGAAGAGCCTTGGTGAGAGAGGTAAAGAAGAACCCAAAGATCACTGTGGCTGAGCTCCAAAGATGCAGTCGGGAGATGGGAGAAAGTTGTAGAAAGTCAACCATCACTGCAGCCCTCCACCAGTCGTCACTTTATGGCAGAGTGGCCCGACGGAAGCCTCTCCTCAGTGCAAGACACATGAAAGCCTGCATGGAGTTTGCTGAAAAAACACCTGAAGGACTCCAAGATGGTGAGAAATAAGATTCTTTGGTCTGATGAGACAAAGATAGAACTTTTTGGCCTTAATTCTAAGCGGTATGTGTGGAGAAAACCAGGCACTGCTTATCACCTGTCCAATACAGTCCCAACAGTGAAGCATGGTGGTGGCAGCATCATGCTGTGGGGGTGTTTTTTCAGCTGCAGGGACAGGACGACTGGTTGCAATCGAGGAGAAAGACGAATGCGGCCAAGTACAAGAATATTCTGGACGAAAACCTTCTCCAGAGTGCTCAGGACCTCAGACTGGGCCGAAGGTTTACCTTCCAACAAGACAATGGCCCTAAGCACACAGCTAAAATAATGGAGTGGCTTCACAACAACTCCGTGACTGTTCTTGAATGGCCCAGCCAGAGCCCTGACTTAAACCCAATTGAGCTATCTCTGGAGAGACCTAAAGATGGCTGTCCACCAACGTTTACCATCCAACCTGACAGAACTGGAGAGGATCAGCAAGGAGGAATGGCAGAGGATCCCCAAACCCAGGTGTGAAAAACTTGTTGCATCTTTCCCAAAAAGACTCATGGTGGTATTAGATCAAAAGGGTGCTTCTACTAACTACTGAGCAAAGGGTCTGAAAGGACTTAGGACCATGTGATATTTCAGTTTCTTTTTTAATAAATCTGCAAAAATGTCAACAATTCTGTGTTTTTCTGTCAATATGGGGTGCTGTGTGTACATTAATGAGGAAAAAAATTAACATAAATGATTTTTAGCAAATGGCTGCAATATAACAAAGAGTGAAAAATTTAAGGGGGTCTGAATACTTTCCATTCCCACTGTGTGCGTGTGTGTGTATATATGTATGATATATAATAATATACACACACACGCACACAGTGGGGATGGAAAGTATTCAGACCCCCTTAAATTATTTATTTATATATAATATATATATATTACCTTTTATAACAGTCTTAGAAAAATGTTTTATGTAGATTATTTTTTTTATTCTTTTTGTGAAGTATGCTTGAGATTTAAGTATTTTGTCCTAATCTTTCCCTAACCTAGACGTCGACTGCAGTTGAACCCAACTCAAGCATTCTTCCTGTTGGTGAACCAAAGGAGCATGGTTAGCGTCTCCGCCGCCATCTTGGACATCTATGAGCAGGAGAAGGATGAGGACGGCTTCCTCTACATGGTGTACGCATCCCAGGAAACCTTTGGCTAGTTTCACTCGTCAGATTTCCCCAGTGTGTGCATTTCCACTCGTGTGCAGATAGGAGCATGTATGTGAATCTGTGCGCACTGGCATTTAATGTTTGCACACGTTTTCTTCTGTAGTCCAACCAACACCTCTTCTTCAGTACTGTGCATAGACATTCCACATGCCTTGGCACGCCTGCGTGTCTGAATCATTATTCACCCGCAAACACTCATTCCTACATACTCCTCCAATGACCTACCACACGTATCTCCTACACTACTCACTGTACACAATCATTGTAATGCTGTCACATTATAATTATATGTATTGCCTTCCACTGTAGGCCGCAAGAACAATAAGTTAGGTCTCATCTGAAACCAGGACTATCTGTGTTGGGTAGGAGAGCCAATCTGCTTTTTTTTTTTTTTTTCAATTGTCTAACCTGTTTTAAGCATCCTAAATGAAGGAATACTATTGCCTATGGGCCACACAAATGATTCACCTTTCATCCATTTTCATAATGAGGACTGCAGCCATATCTATTAAAGTGTATGTCCAGCCTTAACCCTTTCCATTAGTTTTGGATAGAGTTGGAGGGATTTAGAACCCCTGGCCAGTTTTTAATGTTAACTGGAGCTCCATTAGAGATTTCTTCTTACTAAGGCCGCTTTCACAAAGGCATGTTGGTGCGGTGAATCCAGGGAGTTGAGGTGCAATTTTTAACAACTTGCTGACCACCCACTGTACATATATTGCAGCAGGGTGGCCGCTCTGTGCCAGATCACATGCCTAGTACATGATCTGACATGTCTGGGGCGCACACATGTGCCGCTGCCGCCCCGCTCCCACTGAGATCACACGCAGTGGGAGCCCAGCAGCAAGTACTGTGGACTCTATGTCTGCCGGCACCCGCCGATTATTCAGTACACTGGCAGAACCGCAATCTATGTAAACGAGGCATATCGCCGTTCTTTGTGGAAGGAAGGCATTGATTACTGTGTTCTTGCAAAGCAGGGACACGGATCTATGCCTTCCCTTGGCGAGAACACCTCCCCCACAGTACACAAGCGCAGGCTAGGAACACATTTAACCCTTTGATCGCCCCTGATGTTAACCCCTTCCTGGCCAGTGTTATTGGTACAGTGACCATGAGTATATTTTAGCACTGTATTCGTGTCACTGGTCCCCAAAAAGTGTCACTTAGCCCTGGTTTACATTGATGCGATTTGACATATCAAATGCCAAATTGGCAGCAATGGCACCGCCCGAATCGGTGCGGCGCTGCACCGATTCCCAAAAGTAGTTTCTGGTGATTTGGGGGTGCGATTTCCATTGACAGATGTCTCTGAAATCGCCCCCGAAGTCGGGACTGACATGCAGGAATGAAATTGTGCGCGTTCAGCTGAACTCACACGATTTTATTCCCACAGTCCGTGTGAACCTGGGCTCAGGTGTCTGATTTTTGTCCGCCGCAGTATTGCAGTCCCACTATAAGTTACTGATTTCCGTCATTACTAGTTAAAAAAAAATATATATATATCCCATAGTTTGTAAACACTCTAAATTTTTGAACAAAACAAATGCTTATTGGGAATTTTTTTTTTTTTTTTTACCAAAAATATGTAGCAGAATACATAATGGCCTAAATTGTTCTTTGTTGGTTTTGAAAAGTTGCATTCACTTCCTGTCTGTGGAAACTGTCACCAGAACAGGAAGTAAATGGAAAATTCTCTAACTGAGCCCTGGATAACAGTGGAGAGATCTGACGGCTATAATCCTTCACCAGGCCACCCAAAAATGTAAGGATTTGGCTGGGGATACACACTTAAAGCAGTGCCACCCACGACAACCTATCAAAATTCACATTAGTTGTCACTGTACAACTGCTAATTGTACTTGGCACTCCACAAAGTTGTTTTTTTTTGTTTTTTTTTATAAGCCGGCTAATGTTTATAACAAATGCCATACCTGTATTCTTAGCATTTTTGTGTCATAAGAATTTCAGCTTGTGTACTTGTACCCACACCTACCGTCTCGTGAAGTTACCCGAGGGCCTTACACACATTCACTTGCTGTTTTCCTCCATTTTTGACATCTCAGAATTGTAGAAGCCACCAGGCGTTTTAAACTGGAACTCGACGCAGGTTCTGAAATATCTGAAAGATGTTGTAGATCAATTTCTGCCAATGTTTATTCGATGTGAGCGCTCTACTGCCAGGAGGCCTTGACGTTTTACAAAACACGCTGAGAGATCATTTTCCAGCAATACGTTCGATTTGGAACTCATTCAGGTTTACACAACTTTTTTGCATGTCGCTGTTTTTTTTTATTTCTTTTAATTGGCCGCTAGTTGGCCTCATGGGTTTTCCGTTTTGCGTGGTAAAAATTGAAGACAAACCTTTTAAGGGGCAAGTTTTAATGGTTTTGTACAGGTTCAGAACCCCCCAACCTTTTTGCTTGTTCTGTTGAAATGTATGAACTTTATGTAGCATTTTTAACTTTTTTTTTTTTTTTTTTTTTTTTGGGCGATTCTTACAGGTTATTTTACTTTTACTAAAATTTACTGTGTGTATCTATAACCAGGCACCCCTCTAAAAATCTGAAAAATGTATAAAAAAATTATATATGTGTATAAAAGCTGATGTGTATATACAGAGGGATGTTCCATGTGTATAAAGATTAAATAAAATTATGTGGCAACCATTTCTTGTGAGTCTGATTTCTAAACCTTTTATAAATTCCACAATTTGCAATTTTTTTTGGCTAAAAACTTTGCAGGTTCATTGCCAGAAATAGGGAACGATCAATAATGCAGAGCCCTTAGGCCCCTTTCACACGGAGCGGATCCGCTGGACTGACTCTGCTAGCTCAGCGGGGGATCGCTTTGTTGATTCCCACTGAGCAGGTGGATGAAAGGTCCGCCTCCGCTCACTGTGCAGGGACGGACCTGTAAGAGCCCCGCTGTTCTCTATGGGGAGATCGGATGAATACAGCCTGTCCATTTTCATACGATACGTTCGCCATCTGTCCAGCGGATCGGCTCGCCCATCCGTCTGTTTTGAGTGGATCTTGTGTGTCTCCGCTGACATCCACCTGCCCATAGTAGTCAATGGGTGGCCTGCTCGGATCCGCCTGAAAAATGGACAGGCGGATCCAAGTTTGGGGGGCAATCGTGTGAAAGGGAACTTAGCCTTGGTCAGCGGAGTCACACAAGCCAGGTATTTAAAGCTGAACTTCGGGGAAAACAAGAATGCTCCTTTGTTGTGGGGCTGTCCCAACTGCAATGGTTAAATGCTCATTTAGGTCTAGGACAGGGGTCTCGAATCGAGCTGCATGGTGCCAACAGGGCCACCCACAGCTTGTAATTCAGAGGATACAAGAAAACCTACGGTCACAACATACACTTTTTTTTATTTTTATTTTATAACATCAGCTGGCAATCTCTCTCCATAAGTTTGTGGATTCCCTGCATGCTTTGCAGCTTCTCCTCTGCTGTTTTCTTTCAATTTCACAGGACTACATATCCCATGGTACCTTGCTGCCTGCCAGCAGTGATTCCTGTACTGACTCCGCCTCCTGAAACTCCTCCTCTCAGCACTTCTGTAGATCAGAAAGCAGGCTCCGTGAAATGTGTGACACAGCAGTGCCTACACACAGGGCATATTGACTACGTATCCCAGAATTCAAGGAAGTGCATGTGTCGGGTCTTTTACAAAGTAAATTTACAAACTTCAAGATTGTTCAGATTAATAGGAGTAGGATAGAAATATAATTGAAAAACAATGTGGAAATGAATATACGATTTTACATTATGACCATAGATATGCTTTAGGCAGGAATGGGCCAGAATTTGATCCCTGTATGGCACACTTTGCTGTACCACATTTCAGTAATTATTTGTAGATAACCCCTTCCAGTGCCTGGCTTTATTTCACTGCAATCACTCCCCAATCAACAGTTGCTGAAATAAAATCTCATCCACATAAACACAGCATTGTTTACAAAGACTAAGGTCTGACTGGCATCTGAGAGTGGAACAGAAAAAAAATAACCTTTGCACAGTGCTAAGCAAACATGCTATAAACATTGCCCTGAGTGCATACAATAGTTTCTGCTTATTCCAATTGTTTTAGATCTTAAAAAAAAAAATTGTTGCTGAACTGCTTTTTACAAAGTGACACCATGGCTGCACCAAATTTTTAAATAAATATTTTTTTCTGTTAAAAAAATAAAACATAATATTAAAAATGTAAATGTTAGTTACAATTTTTAACAAGAAAATATAAAATACCATTTGCTTTGTTTTGATGACAGATCAAATAGGAGAGACAAAATATCACCCTCTCTTAAGTATGGGTTTTAATGAGATAGTGTAATGTATTTAAGAACATTGTGTTTTGTGCCCCTTACACTTAGTGCCGGTTCACACAGGGGCGACATGTCAGGCGACCTAGCCGCCTGACAAGTCGCCTCCCGTTCTGTACAATGGAACCGTTCTAATAGGAGCAACACAAGTCGCTCCGACTTAGAAAAAGGTTCCTGTACTACTTTGGGGGCAACTTGAGGCGACTTGCATAGACTTCTATACAGAAGTCGTTTTGCAAGTTGCCGTGCAGGTCGCCTCGGTGAGGCGACCTGCAAGTCGTGCCGCCCCTTTGTGAACCGGGGCTCAGGGATCGCTTTCATTTTGGATGCCGTCTCCACAGAACTGTAACAGGCCAAGTGATTGAATGAGCCTATCCCTGTAATTATATACATGTTCTGTTACTAGAGATCATTAACCTTTCTGCAGCCCTTACCTTCACAAGCCTGCATTAACCATTACTGTACCGCACCTGTCAAAGGCCTATATGTAACAACATATTACAATATAAAATTTTGTCACGTTACAACCGTAAACGTGTTTTATTGGCATTTTATGTGATAGATCACTCAGTGGTCTCCAAACTGCGGCCCTTTGCTTGCCTTTATCTGGCCCTCGGGGCACTATTCTCACTGACACCAACAAGGGGGCACCATTCCTTCCACTGACACCAACAGCGGGGCATTTTTCTTTCCACTGACGGGACACTATACCTCCCACTAATGCCAATGATTGGGCACTATTCCTCCTTCTACTGACTACAGGCACTATATGTATTTCTTTTTTACTCCCACTGATGCTGGGGCATTTTCTACTTCCACTGGCCACAGTCTGGGCCCCCCCCTAAAGTCTAAAGGACAGTAACCCGACCCTTTGTTTAGAAAGTTTGGAGACCCTTGTGATAGACCAACAAAGTGGCACATAATTGTGAAGTGAAAGGAAAATGATAAATGGTTTTCAATTTTATTTTTTTACAAATAAATAAGTGAAAAGTGTGGCGTGCACACTTCAATACTTTGTAGAACCACCTTTCACTGCAATTACAGCTGCAATTCTTTTTGGGGATGTCTCTACCAGCTTTGCATATCCAGAGAGTAAAATTGTTGCCTATTCTTAGGCAGGACTTGAAAATTGCTGTTCAGACGCTCTCCATCCAATCTGACAGAGCTTGTGCTATTTTGCAAAGAAGAATGGGCAAAAATGTCACTCTCCAGATGTGCAAAGCTGGTGCAGATGCTTCCTCCACAGCTGGGTAAAGGAGCATGAACAACAACTCCACCCAGCCTGTGACGTCAGCATGCAATCCTACTCCATAGAAACCGTCTGGAACAGACAAAGACACACAGCAACCTATGTAACGTAGATAACTCTGGGTGCTCAGCCTGACTGGCCTACTCACCAAGTGTTTAAAGCGGAGTTCCACCCATTTAAAAGTTGGCAGCTACAAAAAGTGTAGCTGCTGACTTTTAATAATCAGACACTTACCTGTCCCAGGGTCCAGCGATGCGGGCACACAAAGCCCCGCTCCTCTCCACTTCGCTGGCATTCTAACTGTGGGCGCTCAGCTGTGGCTTCACAGCCGGGTGCAAGGAGCGCTGTGAATGGTCTGGCAATCTTCTGGGACCTGTGACGTCTCCCAGAAAATTGTAGGGAGGGGGGAGAGGTGATCTTCCTTCCGGCGCCGCGCCAGGGGAGATAGTGGGAGCTGGGTGCCTGCCCCCCCCCCCCCCCCCCCAATAATATGACATGCCAAATGTGGCGTGTCAGGGGGTCACCAACAATTAAAGAGGAAGTTCCATTTTTGGGTGGAACTCCGCTTTAAAGCAGGGGTCTCAAACTGGCAGCCATCCAGCTGTTGCGAAACTCCAAGTCCCATCATGCCTCTGCCTGTGGGAGTCATGCTTGGAACTTTCAGCCTTGCAATGCCTCATGGGACTTGTAGTTTCGCAACAGCTGGAGGGCTGCCAGTTTGAGACCCCTGGTTTAAAGGCAGGGCAAGTGCTAAGGCAATGCCAATGTGTCTGGACATAGAAAAGTACAATATACTGAACCCAATGCCTAAAGGTCACTTCCAGGTGGTCTCCACGATGTTCAGTCCAGCGGGTTTGGATGCAGTATTCCAAAATCCAGGCTGGGGTCAACCATGCTGGAAAGCTGCAATTGAAGGGACCAAACTTTAACAGCAACGTAAAGAGCCTTGACTGAAATATATATATTTTTTTTTTTGCCAGTGTCCAATCCTCCTGTAGGCAACCGTATAAACAAAAGGATAAAGGCTTCCTGTGGCCCTTAGGTCCGGTTCACACTTCCGCAACATTGGAGCCGACATCCCAGCGCGACTTCGGCACGACTTGCATATGATTTAAGAAAAGTCAATGCAAGTTATGTCGAAGTCACACCAGAAGTAGTGCAGGAACCTTTTTTCTAAGTTGGAGCGACTCAAGTCGCACCTATTCGAAAGGTTCTATTGCACCTAATGGGGCACAACTTGTCATGCGACATGTGCTCTCAAAGTCGAAGGGCATGTCGCACTAGTGTGAACCGAGCCTTAACCACTTCCCGCCTGGCCTATAGCAGAATGACGGTCAGGCGGTGGATGCGTTATCCTGACTGGGCGTCATATGACATACAGCAGGATAAGCCGTGGGGGCGCGCAGCGTGGCGAATGGTGGTGCTGTGTGTCACTCTGACACACCGCAACTCTGATCGTGGTAAAGAGCCTATGACCTATGACTATCAGCTGTGACCAATCACAGTGTGTAACAAGGAAGTGACATTAAACGGCTTTCCAGCATATTAGCTCAGCCCCCATCAGAGGTGTCCACCACAGCTGCCAATCAGTGCCCATCAGCTGCCAGTCAGTGCCCACCAAAGTCACACTCAGTAACGCCTGTCAGTGCTCTTCACAGATGCCAATCAGTGCACATCAGTAATGACTGTCAGTACCTCATCATCAGTGCTGCCTATCTGTGCTACATATTGGTGCCTCCTCATCAGTGCCCATCAATGCCACCTTATCAGTGTCAACTCATCAGTGCCCATCAGTGAAGGAGAAAACTAAATTTTAGAACATAAAAAAAAAAAAGTTATTTTTCCAAAATTTCGGTCTTTTTAGTTAATAAAACGCCCAGTGGTGATCAAATACCACCAAAAGAAAGCTCTACTTGTGGGAAGAAAATCATAAACGTTTATTTTGGGTACAGTGTTGCATGACCGCGCAATTGTGTCATTTAAAGTGTGACAGCGCTGAAAATTGTCCTGGGCAGGAAGGGGGGAAAGTGCCCGGTATTGAAGTTTTTAAATGGCAAAAAATAAAGAAAGCTTCTTTATACAGTAAAAATGTGCCTACAGATCAAAATGAATAAGTAAAGAACATGGTTTACAATATTGTATTTGTCCAAGCAGTGTATACTGGGGCAGAGACGTGAGTCATAAATCTGGGTATCACTCACTTTAGTATTGATTGGAACATTGATGTAAACATCTTCAACTGCTGCTTGGGTTACCGTGGTAACATATGTCCACAAGCATGGGAAAGTGACACAGAAGAGACAATACTGAATCACAGCTGTTTCTCCAGGTAATTGTTTTAAAGGGACACACTGGCTGCTACTAAAAGGCTCAAAACACAACAGAAAAAAACAAACAAAAAAACCAAAACAACAAATATGCTTATTTAAAGCAGATCTAAAAACACAATCACTAAAATTCCATGTAGGCTTTAAAAGGTTAGATCACCTTTACCAAAAAAACTGCCTATGCAAAACTGTGCAGCGGGTCATTCCTGGTTGGAGGTCATTCCTGGTTTGAGCAGCTGTACTAACGATCCAAAGTTAGTACAGCAATCTCCCCCCACTGAGCTGTTGTGTTCTGACAGGGGGACGGTCCTTCCGCCAGAACACTCCAGTCAGCACTTCTCTCGGACCAGCTGCCATACAAATGGGGCTAAGCCCTCGTTCACACTAAACACGGCTTTGAAATCATGCAAGTTCATCTGAACGTGCACGATTTCAAAGCCGAATTTCAGTCCGATTTCGGGGGCGACTTGAAAGACATCTGTGTGGGTTCATCCATGCTGCAGCTCTCCCCCCCCACCCCTTTTCCTACCCAAGCCCAATCCGATCCAGTGACGTGCACGAGCGCCACCTGTTCTCTCTCCTTATTGGACAGACTGATAGCAGCAGGAGCCATTGGCTCCCACTGCTGTCAATCAAATTATGTGACACGGGAGTGGGGCCGAGTCCTGTTGTCTGTGTCAATGAACGCAGCAGCAAGACACAGGAGCGAGCCTGCACGGGTGCACCCATGGAAAGCAGTTTTCTATGGGAGCACCCAAGAAGAGGAGGAGGGGCCTGGAGTGCTGGCGGGGAACCCCACAAGTAGAGAATCAAGGCTGCTCTGTGCAAAATGATTGCATAGAGCAAGTAAGTATAGGCATGTTTGTTATGTTTATTAAAAAAAAAAAATTCACAACCTAAGAGTAGGCCATCTACTTTCCTCCTGAAACCTGGCCATAAACTCCCAGAGATGGCATAATTCTGATAATTCTGTCCTGCCTTGTTGCTGAGAAGTTGCTAAGACACTCCCAACTGTTATTGCTCACGCTCACCATTGCAGGAGAGAGCTCTCAAACTCCCGCACATGCATGGTCCGCTATTTCCTCCATTGCAGCATCACTGAGCTCAGAGCTACTGCAACAGGGAAGATAGATTGCATGCAAGGGGGTTCGACTCAGAGAAAAAGAGCTCATTCCTGCGATAGTGGGGTAAGCAGTAACTACCAGGAGTGCCTAAGCAACATCCTAGCAACAGGGCAGAATGAGGGATGATGTCATCTCTAGGAGTGTTTTTTTTTTTTTTTTTTTTGGCTAAGCTTCAGAGATACAGAAGGCCACCAGTTAAGCAAAGGGCATTATTCACCTTTGGTCACAGATAGTTTGCTTTTATCTACAGGTGCCCCTTACTAAAAAAATAAATCATAAGATGATCCTGCCATGAAGGTCCTTGTTCAGGCACTTCCTGTTATGGGTTGATGGCTGTCTCTTGTGTTCCTGCATTGTCACCCTGTAACATGTACCCCTGGATAGCTACTACAAGTGGCCTGAACTGACAAACATATCTTAGGTATGGTCCGCCATTGACAATATCGGGAATCCAGTCCAGAACAATGATGTGAGTGCATGTAAACTGAAGTGAGTGCATGTAAACAAGAAGTGGTTTTAAAAAGGTTAGAGGAGATCAGCAGCACCAAGGTATTAAAAAATAAATAAATTGAAAGCTGTATTTTATGACAAACAAAACATGGCAATTCTTTAACAACCACAATCCTTTAGCAAGCCAGCATCTAATTATGGTTTATTTACATTTTTAACATGAAAAATATTTCTGCAAAGGGTTAATATATATGCCACCTCTTGCACATCTTCCTGAGCTCCACTGGGAGTGTTGAATGCCTGCTCCCCTGCTAGACACTGTGGTTCGTTCCTCTGGCCACATCACTACTGTGACCTCTCTAATGACATAGGGTGGTCAGAGGAAGAAACCATACCATGCAGAGGGGGGGGACAAACCATTCAACATTTGCAAAATTGGTGCAGATGCTGAAGTTTCTTGCAAAATTGGTGCAGATGCTGAAGTTTCTTCATCCAGCAGTGGTTGAGAAAAGAGTGGAGATTGGCAGTCACATGCTAGCACTGGGTAGGTGACCAAGAAAAGCAAAGTCAGCAACCTGGCTCTGGAATAAAGCTGAAAATTTCAAGCTGGATGGGCAGAATTACCAATCCTTTGAAGAGTAAAGCAACTCCTTTATGTGAATTCCAACTGCATATTTAGCCTTTTGCTTGTAGGTCACCTTTAAACAGCAAACTAAAAAAAGAAACCACTTACAAAGACAGAATTTTTGAACCTATTTGCAATATATGCCTTGTAGCATCACCATGACTATCCACTCATAATAATATAAGAGAAAATAATGAGTCTCTGGTCTGCCCTCGCAGATGTCTTTATTCAGGTCCCACATCCCACAAATAAATAAAAATGTAGAATTTTAAATCAAATGTAAAGAAGAAAAAAAACTAAAAATTTCAGTGCATACAGATACCTCTCTCTATAAAAAAAAAAAAGTAAGAAAAAGTATGATAAGCATTTTCCAGAGGCAATGCTACTCACAGCATATCAGAAATCCAACTGCAGAACTAGACACACCATACACTGATAACTGGTGATGTCACTGGCCCTCATCAACCAATCACAGTCAACTCCAGTCCCCTAGGTCCACCAATTACTGGTCACACATATCCACATATTTATTCAGCTTTCTTTATCTCCAAGATCTGGAATTCCTATAGAACAAAAGCCTGTGCTTCTTCTTCTCATGGTCTAAATCAGGGGTAGGCAACCCCTGACACTCGACTCAATCCCAATCAGCAGAGCAGCGCAGGGAAGTGTCAGTGAGAAACTAATGCATTCCAATTTTAGAATTCCACACACCGCACTGAGGGGGAGGCACTGTGCTCCCACACATTGTAACATATGGGGGGAACCATTGTTTAGTTCTCTAACGTTGCTGTAGCTGCGATCGTCAGCTTTTGTGATGGGGGGGGGGGGGGGGGTGTTCATTGGCCACTGCTAAAGTCAATCACAGTCCTGCTAGCCCACCATCTGGCGGAGGATGACTCGCTTGGTTGCCAATACCAAGAATATCTACCTATCTCAGAAAGAAGGGATTTCACTGTGATTGAGAGAACCAACCACAATCAGGTGACAATATTCCTGAACCTTTGCGTCACTTAATACTGAACCCCTGCACTCTGTGCCCCTTTAAGCCACAACCAGTATTAAGTGCAATGAATATCACACCCAACTTTTGCTGCGGTGCTTCGCGCCACACTGTTCCTCGGCTGTGGGGGCCCAATTTATGGTCCTGCACACAGGACCCTGACCTGAGCTCATCATTGCGCATCTATTCCAGATGCTTATATGTGACATCACATACAAGCACGTGGGCTGGATATGAGAGGTGGTTCAGCAGGACGAGTGTGCCAGGACAGGTAGATGTGTCTCAATTCTACTTCATTTCACCACTCTGCATATCACACATATCATAGATAAGAAGGTACAGCGCTGGAGCAGGTGGGTACTGCAGTGGGGAAAATGAGCAGGATGGGTTCAGAGGTGGGACAGAAGAGCAGGAGGGTACAGCGGCGGGGCAGATGTGCAGGGAGGTACAGTGGTGGAAGAGATGAGAAGGGGGTTCAGCAGTGGGACAGAAGAGCAGGGGGGTACAGTGAAGGGGCAGATGAGCAGGGGGGTTCAGTATTGGGCCAGATGAGAAAGGGGTTTAGTGGTGGGACAGAAAAGCAGGGGGGTAGATGTGAAATGAGGTGTATTGGTGGGACAGATGAGCAGGGGGTTACAGTGGTAGGGCAGGAGTGCAGGGGGAACAGAGGTGAGACAGATGTGCAGGAGGTACATTGGTTGGGCAGATGAGAAAGCGGGGGGGGGGGGGGGCAGATGAGTAGATGGGTCAAGACAGATAAGAAGATGATTCAGCAGTGAGACAGAAGAGCATGGGGATATGGTGATGGAGCAGATGTGCAGGGAGGTACAGTGGTGGGGAAGATGAGAAATAGGGTACATTGATGCGGCAAATGAGCAGGAGGGTTACAGTGGTGGGGCAAATGTGCAGGAGGTACAGTGGTGGGAGGGATTACCTCAGGAGGTGTGAAGGTGCAGGAATTGGGGCCGATCTGAGGCATGAGAGTGCAGGATTTTATAACCGTGCTTAAGTAATCATCTGCTGTCTCGAAAGGAGTAAATACTAACCTTGAACCAGTTTGAATTTCCACTAAGACTCTTCAATACCCAAATGCTATGGTGGAGGCATTTAGAAAAAAAAGAATAAACTGACTAAGCTGCATCTATTGATGGGCAGATCATGGACTCTAGTTTATTGGATTTTGTGTGTTAGTCAAAGTGGGATCAATACCATCTGAGTATAGTAGACAATATTGGAAACCAATGCAATTTCAAATTCACATTTAGATCTTCAACTACTCCTATGACCGGCCAGGTCTTTTCAGGGGGCATTCACATCTCTGCATGTTAATTTGTGGCAACTTTGGTGCAGTTTGCAGCAAAACACAACTTCAATAGGGAGAAGGTGATATACACCAAAATCTAAGGCACCCATTCCTAAGGCTTGGTTCACACTGCCGCGACCTGTACCAAGTTCTCTTTAACCCTATTATCACTATTATGGAACTAGTTGATTATGATTAAACTCACTTATTGAAAAGTCCCTGGAATGGTCTGGAACCAGCTTTAAAATCTGCTGAGGATCTATGAGGACTGTGAGGATGAGCATGCCATTAATTGAGATCTGAGAGTGGAGAATGCAATTGTTCTTCGGCAAATCAATGCAGTACATATTTTATCATTAAACACACCAATACTATAAGTGCAGGATGTTCCAGAGCAGGGGCATCAAACTCTATTTCATTGCAGGCTGTATCAGTAGTATGATTGCCCTCAAAGGGTCGGTTGTATCTGGGTACACTACGTACAGAGTTGCTGAGTGCGTTATGTACAGAATGCAGAGTTCAGGAGTGCACTACGTACAGAGTGTAGGATTTAAGGGTGCACTATGCACAGTGTGCAACCACCCCAAGGCTTCCTCCCATCTCTCTCTCTCCTCCATCTTGCCTGGCTCTAGTACCTCACTATGTAGGTAGCTCTTCCTCGCCTTGCAGGGAGAACGCTCGCTCTCTAAGATGCTGGAGATATGTCCCCACCCTAAGTGTGTGCAGAGATCTGTTAGTTGTGGGAGAAAAGTAGTCCCTTTTGTGTTTACAAGTGACGGCAGGACATGGGAGCAGAGAGTGAGAGCCAGAGATGGCAGAATGGAGGTCCACCAGGTTCCAACTGAAAGACTGTGCAAGGGCCACATTGGCAAGGCCTGGAGGGCTGGATTTGGCCACAGGCCTTGTGTTTGACATCCAATACATTTGACAATATAGTGCGACACCTGCCTTTACATGCATATGAACTTTAATAGCATCCCAGTCTAAGTCCGTAGGCTTCTGATACTGAATTGGCCTACCCAGAGTCCATAAAGACATGGATGAGCAAGTTTGGGGTGGAGGAAATTGACTGGCCTGACCTCAACCCAATAGAACACCTTTGGGATGAATTAGAGCGGAGACTGCAAGCCAGGTCTTCTTGTCAGCATCAGTGCCTGACCTCACAAATGCGCTTCTGGAAGAATGGTCAAACATTCCCATAGACACACTCCTAAACCTTGTGGACAGCCTTCCCAGAAGAGTGGAAGCTGTTATAGCTGCAAAGGGTGGCCCAACTCAATATTGAACCCTACGAACTAAGACACCATTAAAGTTCATGTGTGTATAAAGGCAAGCGTTCCAATACTCTTGACAATATAGTGTAGGTTTTTTAGAGCCAGGGAAGGCATCTCAGTATTGAGGTCTTTTTTGGCTTCGAAAGATAAAGGAAGTGGGTGAGTCTTTCGGCATCTGCCCAAAATGACAAAATCAAAGAGACGTAGACTATCCTTTTAAAACCAAAATATACCATAGCATGGGTGAGAATACACGGGAACATTTGTTAATTGTAGCTAGAACTGCTTGTCCTTTTATTTTGCAATCTAAAGGCACTGACCCAATCAGTATCCACAGCTGACCAGTCTGTGCCTACCATTCATCAAAATATTGTATTGCCTTTCATTCAATGCTGTCTCTGAATGACGGCTTACAAGTAAAAAGTAGTTTGATCAGTAGTAGTTGTTGTACCAGCCAACAACATTTCAGCCGCTCCTAGTACAGACATAACATAGCTACTGTGAACACATACAGTACCTAAGTTAAATTATTTACGCCACAGTGGCAGACAACATAGGCAGCAGAGCAAATATACAATTTCAGTTATCTGTTTCTTTTTATACATGTATTCTGCAAAGCAGCTTTGTATTTTCAGTCTTTTGGCCATTTAAAGCGGTAGTAAAGTCCGTGTTGCAACTTTTACCTACAGGTAAGCATTATATTTGCCTGTATTTAAAGTGATTTTAAAAAGTTGCCATTTTTTTTTTTAATAACAAACATGTCATATTTACCTGCTATTTTGCACAGAACAGCATCGATTTTCTTTTCGGGTCCCCCACCGGCAGTCCAGACTCCTCCCCCCCGCAGAGTGGCCCCAGAAGCAAGCCTCTTGCTATGGCAGCGCTCCCGCGCTGCACTCCTGCAAATGGACATTGTCCATTTACACACCACACACTGCTCTCTCCTCATTGACTTACAGGCTCTGATTGACAGCAACAGGAGCCAATGCCTCCAGTTGCTGTGTGAGCCAATGAGAGAGACCAGGGAGAGTCAGTGCTCTCATGCACATAACTGGATTGAGATGGGGCTCAGGTAAGTATAAGGGGGGGCTGGGTGGGGAACTGCACACAGGTGTTTTTTTTTTTTTTTTGCATGACGGGTAAAAAAAAAAAAAAAAATCTGCCTTCAGAACCACTTTAACCATTTTATTTTATAATCCCAGTGAGGTTTTGTGTTCATGGGTAACGGTTTCCAATACTCACCAAAACTGCCTATAGATCTTAGAGCTAGGATTTCAGATGCAGACATCCCTTGCTGCCATAGTCAGCTCATGTTTGAGTTTGCTCCTAAAAGGTCGATTCAGACTTATGCACTGCGGTAACATGCATTTTTGCACGTTACATGCCTCCAAATTCACCGTCATTCATTAAAAGAGAAGCATGGGGTTTGTATTTTTTTTACAAATTCATACTTACCTAGGTGGATGCAGCATCTGTCCCCCATCAGCTGTAACACTGAGAACCGAGCGATCTAACACTACCGATCACTCGGTTCTCAGAGCTCCCTGGACTGTCAGGCACCAGCTCTCTGCTCTGCCCCACCCCCACACTCATTGGAGCACTGGGCTGGGGAGGGGACGGGAGCGGCCAGCTCAGGCTCTCAGCTGTTTGCTGAGAGGCTGAGCCGGGTGCCGGTCCAGGCATGTGGATAGATCCCGACTTCATTGTCAAAATCTTTCCCAAGCCTGAACCAGCACTGTGATGTCAGCCGACAGAGGCCTTCAGCTCGCTGTCTGCTGAAAACAGGTCACAGGAATGCAGAACGAACTGCACTCCTGTGATCCACAGTACAGCCAAAAAGGCTTTGACTGTACTTCTCCTTTAAAAATGGCACTGCAGCATATTTGTGCATTGTGGGGGGAAATAAAAAGGGGTCACCAGTGTTTCTGGGTGCATTGGCAGCCTATGGAAATAAATGGGCTGCCTTAACAGAAAGGATTTTAAGGCCAAATACACTGTGCAGTAACGCACCACAATACAACAATACAACAATCGTGTGTAAATTTACACTTAATATCATGCATAGGGCAGGCCAAGACATAATGAAAATAGCTCCCAGAATACAAATGCAATACATCGGACCACTACTAGCTCTAAGGGCTGTAGTTCTTTTGGCAGATTTGAGAAGGAAGGTTACGGATATTTGTTGTTTATCCAAATACAAAGTTATCCTTTTGAAGTAAACGTGTTTTGCAAATGCAGGGGAAAGTAGCAGATGTACCTAACAGTGGGCCCGGCGGCTGCTTACGTCACCATCCTTTTGCTAGAAGCGAATAAAAATATTTGCCGCTTCCAGGTATCAAAATCACATGATTCGCTCCCCTACTAATCCTGTGCTGGTGCTTGATGACTGGCTGTTCATGCTGTCACATTGGGGCAACAGTAGAAAGAGAAGGGAGCACTAGTGCATTACCTCAATAGGATATATCTCAAGAATGTCTCCCCCCCCCCCCCCCCAAACAATTGGGAGGTGGGGTCTAGCTTATGCTCATACAATATATGAGCATAAGCTAGACCCTACCTCCTAACTACTTGGGGGGCAGTGACATTGCAGCTACATGTGTATATAACATTGAAAATGTTAGTGGGTCATTTCACTACCCTGCCTCTGATGAAGGGGGTTCGCCCTTGAAATGCGTTAGTCATTTTCGGACACCTCCTGGTTTTTGGCAGTACCGAGTGACTTGAATAGACCTTCAGGCAGTTTATTTCACTTGCTATGATATGCATTTACACAATATATTGTGAGTATATTTATTGCTGGTTTTATCTTGAAAAATGTGTGCTTGGTTGGTGCTCCCTTCTCTTTCTATTGTTTTTTTTTTAGTCTGAGGATACTCATTGGCCTGAGAGAGCAGCAAGACCATTGGTGTTAAGAAGGGATTTTGCACGGTGTACCTCTGGGTCTACCACTGCAAGTGCAGGAGAATGCTTGTTTGTAATGTTGAGACAGACAGAGTCCCTAGCTAATGTAAGCTCCAAGTCATGGCTCACACAGGGCTTCCTCCGATTCTTCCTGGTGGCAAGGGAATAGTAGGAAGGCAAGTACAATCAGCTGGTAAGGCCGCCACAGGTACCTATTCTTCCCTGCATGGGCGATGCACAGGCTCACTTTAAGGAAAACCATACAAAAAGCATTCTCTACACCCAACTTGGGATTTGTCCAGCCCTGCAATAATGCTGAGTTACCATTTCAGAGATTATTAAATGACAAAAAGAAAGATAGTGCATGTCTCCCCTTGGTAACAAAACTAAAATGAAAGATGGGAATCTGGCTTAGAAAAGACCTTTTGATGACCTCACCAGGTGCCACATTGCAGCAACAACTGTCCATGAGCCTTCATCCCAAACATGCTGCACCATATTCTATGTGTAGGAATTTTCATTCATAAGCAATTTAGTACTGGGGCTTAAACAAACCTACACAAAACAGGCTTCATACTGGACTTGTCTGCTTATCGGCTGCCTACTTGCCCTTTTTTATTCATACCATTTTTTTTCTTCTTCATCAGTGCTTCATGCTTACCAAACAATCATATTGCAACATGTTTGTTAGAAGGGGACAGGATGAGATCCATGCTGAATAACCTTGTCAAAATTCACTGTACTGTTAAAAAGTAGTAATAAAGAGTCCTCTTGCTTGTCCTTTAAAATGTTGCGGAGGGACAGGCTTGAGCTGTGCCTCTCTACTCCACAGGAGGGCGCTGCCCTCCATCAAGCCACTTCCCTGATCCAAAACATACAAAGTCCCTCCATGGCTTTATTTTAAAACAAGAGTGCCTTCAGTTCCATCCTTCTTGGTTAGGTAGAGGCCGTGATGGAGGTGGTATTCTCTCCGAAGGAAGGCGTAAAAGTAATCGGACACCAGGAGAATCTGAAGAGGAAAAATACAAGTGCGTGAAAAACCTATTTTACTCCATGGTCAATGTAATTAAAAGTTTAATCGCCTCATAGTTTACCTTCCCTGGTTCCGTCTCACCCCCTTCAACATGCTAACAAAATATTGAATAAAACCTTTCCATTTTCATGTAACAAATAAACCAGGACTGCACATCGAAAAAAACCTGAACTTAATTTATACTCGGCTGCTGAACACTTATAGATCCATTAACATCAATCAGGTTAAAAAACAAACAGTAACAGTGCAGCGCTAGCTGTGAGACTACTCAGAACCCCAAACATACAAAATTTGTACCCAAAAAAAGAAGTTCACCTTTTTTCCCCCCTAAATTCCAGCTCCCCTATGTACCAATACACCATTAATGTACCTCTGTTGCAGAAAAATAAAAGCTTTCTTTGATTTTTAGAACAAGGCCTTACCTTGTAAAAAAATAAAAATAAAATAAAATAATAATATCTGAAGGTGTTAAGCTGTGTTGCCCTCCCTCGCTCTATCCAAAAAAAAAAAAAAAAAGTTTAACCTGTAGTTTTACTTTAAATCCAGTGGGCTGTAAGAAAAACTGAGCAGCCTATTATCTGGTTTGTAGGAGATTTTTAACTGGATGGTTGGAACACATCGTCAAATGGGTTCTAGATCTGTTAGTGCATACAGGCATTGTGATCGAAGCCAATCTGGAACTTTGCCCTGTGATGAGACTTACCTGGCCCACGTTAAAGGACAATGTGATGGCATAGAAGAAGTTTGAGTTGGCGCTGCCTGCGTATATCCACAAGTGCCAAAGAACTGGAAAGAGTAGTGAACATACCACCAACATGCAAGAGACTATGAAGATGTTCCGCAGGACTGTAAGAGTTAAAAAATAAAAGTAAAAAACAGCACAACATTAAGATAAAACATATATACATAGAGATAATAGACAATATAAACTGCTGCAGCTCAGGAGCTGCAAGGAGGTACCATTAATCCTAACAGCACCCTTTCCCTGCGTTATTTGGAGGCACAGCAGCCCATTCAAGTGGATGCGATGCCATGTCTGTATAAAATGCAGCTCACAGAACCACACAAGTGTGAACCTAGCCTAGATTACAACTAAAGGCCGGGAGGACACAGCGATTATTGCTAGCGGCTATAGCCACTGGCAATAATTGCATGCTAGAAATCCAACATGCTGGTTGTACCCAAGTCGATCGATGGATCGGCTTGGGTACAATCAGCCTACCCATAGATGGATCGATCTCGGGCGGTTCAGCCGTCTATGGCTTGCTGGCTTTAGCAGACAAAAACTAGGTCTTTTCCTCCGCCAAACAGGGCTGTGCTGTATGGCAGAACTGTGTAAATCTCAGGAATAGATGGAAAGAAATACAAATCTCTTGCAGGTAAAACTACTGTACAGTATCTAACAAAAGTGAGTACACCCCTCACATTTAAATAGTAAATATTTAATGATATCTTTTCATGTGACAACACTGAAGAAATGACACTTTGCTACAATGTAAAGTAGTGAGTGTACAGCTTGTATAAGGACACTTTCACACTGCCAGCGCCCAGGCATCGGCGGTAAAGCGCCGCTATTGTTAGCGGCGATTTACCGTCATTTTTTTGCAGCTCTTTTCGGCCGCTAGCGGGGCGCTTTTAACTCCTGCTAGCGGCCGAAAAAGGGTTAAGACCGCCCAAAAAGTGCCGCTGCAGTGGCGCTTTCCATTGATTTCAATGGGCAGGGGTGCTTTAGGAGCATGTATTCACCGCTCCTACAGTGCTGCAAACAAGCTGCTTGTAGGACTCTTTTTGCCGTCCTGCCAGCGCAGCGCCCCAGCGTGAAAGCACTCGGGCATTCACACTGGGATTGCCGCTGAGGCTTTTTTCAGGCGCTATTTTTAGCGCTAAAGCGCCTGAAAAACGCCTCAGCGTGTAAATGGTCTAACAGTGTAAATTTGCTGTCTCCTCAAATTAACTCAACACACAGCCATTAATGTCTAAACCGCTGGCAACAAAAGTGAGTACACCCCTAAGTGAAAATGTCCAAATTGGGCCCAATTAGCCATTTTCCCTCCCTGGTGTAATGTGACTCGTTAGTGTTACAAGGCCTCAGGTGTGAATGGGGTGCAGGTGTGTTAAATGTGGTGTTATCGCTCTCACACTGGTCACTGGAAGTTCACCATGGCACCTCATGGCAAAGAACTCTGAGGATCTGAAAAAAAAAAGAATTGTTGCTCTACATAAAGATGGTCTAGGCTGTAAGAAGATTGTCAAGATTCTGAAACTGAGCTGCAGCACGGTGGCCAAGACCATACAGCGGTTTAATAGGACAGATTCCACTCAGAACAGGCCTCGCCATGGTTGACCAAAGAAGTTGCGTGCATGTGCTCAGCGTCATATCCAGAGGTTGTCTTTGGGAAATAGACGTATGAGTGCTGCCAGCATTGCTGCAGAGGTTGAAGGGGTGGGGGGTCAGCCTGTCAGTGCTCAGACCATACGCTGCACACTGCATCAAACTGGTCTGCATGGCTGTCGTCCCAGAAGGAAGCCTTTTCTAAAGATGATGCACAAGAAAGCCCGCAAACAGTTCGCTAAAGACAAGCAAACTAAGGACATGGTTCCAGTAACCCATGTCCTGTGGTCTGATGAAACCAAGATAATGGAAAATAATGGTGGTCACACAAAATATTGACACTTTGGGCCTAATTCGGACATTTTCACTTAGGGGTGTACTCCCTTTAGTTGCCAGCAGTTTAGACATTGTTTTTTTGAGGGGAGAGCAAATTTACACTGTTATACAAGCTGTACACTCACTACTTTACATTGTAGCAAAGTGTAATTTCTTCAGTGTTGTCACATGAAAAGGTATAATAAAATATTTACAAAAAATGTGAGGGGTGTACTCACTTTTGTGAGATACTGTATATGCATTCTATCAGTGTATTTATTAGTTTGCCTGGGGTTCCTGGACAGGAAAGGGATGCTGAACCCCTTTAACCACCCCCCGCCCGCCCGCCGTATAGTAAAATGATGTCAGATGGGATCCCCTCTCATTCTGGGAGGATGTCAGAGGAAATCGCCCCAGTTTTGGCATGCAGTGCGGCGATCATGGGCGTGCCGTGTCCCTGTGAGATAGTGCGTCCCCGATCTCGGAAAAGAGCGGATGCTGGCTCTTTACCCATATGATCGGCTGTGTCCAATCACTGCCGATCACATGTAAAACACAGAAGTGCCGGTAATCGGCTCTCCTCGCCTCACACAGTGACAGTGTGAGGCGAGGAGAGACGATCAGCGGCATCTCCTCGCCGGGGAGACCTGTACAGGTAATCAGGGCACTGATCATCAGTGCAGCCCCAGCAGTGATACCAGTCAATGACGATCTGTGATGCAAACTGCCACCAATATGTGCCCATCAGTGATGCCAATCGGTGTCCATCAGTGATGCTAGTCAGTGCTGGTCCATCAGTGCCGCCCATCAGCACTGCATACTAGCGCCTCCTCATCAGTGCCCTTCAGTGGCCATCAGTGCCACCTCATAAGCGCACATCAGTGAAGGAGAAAACTTTTTTACAAAAAAGTTTTTTTTTTTTCTTCAAAATGTTCAGTCTTTAGTTTTTTTTGGGTTTTTTTTAGCAAAAAATAAAAAACCCAAAGGTGATTAAATACCACCAAAAGAAAGCTCTGTGTGATTAAAAATTTCATTTGGGTACAGCATTGCATGACCGTGCAATTGTCATTCAAAGTGTGACCGCGCTGAAAATTGGCCTGGGCAGGAAGGGGGTGAAAATGCTCGGTGTTGAAGCGGTTAAGATATAACATTGCAGCAAGCTTGTCAGAGACTTACATCTGGACAGATGGGCCCACATAGGAAGCAGAGCCATGTAGAGTGCCACATCTCCCACTGTAGGGTATGACTTGAAGATGCAGATAATGGCCAGCTGTACAAATATCAGGAACATGGGATGCTCTCTACAATAAAAAATCAACAGAAATACTTTTGAAAATCAATTTGCAAAGTTGTAAATAGTCTACATTCACCACTCAAGGGGTCAAGAAAGAGGCTGTGTTCTAACTGAACAAGATTAAAAAATGTTTGTGGTGGGCAGACCTGTTTTACCTTGGCTCTGATAAGTTAGAACTGTCAAAAATCAGTAAACTGTCAGCAACTTACTTTAACTTGATGGTCAGAGGCACAGTGTAAAAGAACACGTTGATCTGGAAGACACACACGAAGAACGAGCTGAAATGTTCAAACATCTCTGCGAAGAAGTACCAAAACAAGCCAATATTTGGAGTCAAATCTGGGACAGAGAGTCTAAAATGGTAGACAGGAGAGATAAAGGTCACATGTACACATCTTGTGCACTTGTCATCATTCTCTACAACAAGCTGGACATGAACATTAAATGGTGGTCAGATGTGCAGACAAGATTCGACCACCCTAGGTCATCTATACCTATAACCCTAAGGCTGCATTCACACCTGAGCATTTTCAGCTCATAAAACGCTTGTAAAACGCCTGAAAAATGCCCAACAAACAAAATCCCATTTATTTCAATGGCACCTGTTCACATCTGAGCATTTTGTCACCTGAAGCAAAACACCTGAAAAACGCCCTAAGCTCAAAAAAGAACATGAGCTTCTTTGGGGCAGATTACAGGCATTTTTCTGCCTTTTACATTGGTGACCTGAACAAAATCGCGGCAAAAATGCTGTAAAAACACGCGACTTCGAAACGTTCAGGTGTGACTGCAGCCTCAATAGTAATATCCTGTGCACTCTTTTGCAAGTATGCCACGGTAATTCTAAATTGAGAATCTCTTAAACCCTCATGTCCTTGTTAGCCATGGAAGCTGCCATCTTAGCTTCTGTTCGATCTGCAACCGCCATGGTGCTGCACATGATCATTTATGACATCAGCCATCTGATGATTTGACAGTTTGGTTGAGAGTACAAGAAAAATGTGACAATAAGCAATCCTAGCATTCCAGGACTGTAACCTTTTAAAAAACTGATTTTTAAAACAGCTTACCTGTAAAATCCTTTTCTTGGAGTACATCACGGGACACAGAGCACCATAATAATGACTATGTGGGTTATACGCTTACCTTTAGGTGATTGGACACTGGTAACCAATAGTAAGACAGTTCCTCCCATATAAACCCTCCTTTACAGGAAGTACCTCAGTTTTGTAGCAAGCAATGACGATCCCAGAAAGAGGGGAGGGACCTCTGTGTCCCGTGATGTACTCCAAGAAAAGGATTTTACAGGTAAGCGGTTTTAAAAATCCGTTGTTTTTTATCGTACATCACGGGACACAGAGCACCATATTAATGACTCTGTGGGATGTCCTAAAGCAATGCATCTGGGGGGGGGGGGGGGGGGGGAACACATTATCCCTAAGCCCAACGGGCCTGAGACTATAAAGCTGCCTGCAACACGCTGTGGCCAAAAACAGTCTCTTTTTGAGATCTCACATCCACCTGGTAAAACCTGGTGAATGTATGAACTGAAGACCAAGCGGCCGCTTTGCAAACCTGAGCCATAGACACCTGCTGGCGTACTGCCCATGATGCACTAACCCCTCTAGTGGAGTGTGCTCTTAAACCCCGGGGTGGAACCCTGTGCTTTAATCCATACGCCTGGATAATAGTCTGACGAATCCACCTGGATATAGTTGAACTTGTTGCCGGCTGTCCTTTCTTAGGACCCTCAGGCAAGACAAAAAAACAGTCAGTCAGTCTTCCGAAAGGGAGCTGACATTTCCAAGTAAACTTTTATCGCCCTCACCACATCCAGTGAGTGAAGCGACCTTTCCTCCCTAGTCTTAGGGTTTGGAAAAAAGGAAGGTAAAATGATATCCTGATTCAAATGAAATTTGGAAACCACCTTCGGTAGAAACCCTGGACGAGGGCGCATGACCACTCTGTCCTGATGAAGAATCATAAAAGGTTCTTTGCAAGAAAGGGCGGCCAATTCTGACACCCTTCTAGCCGATGTTATAGCCACCAAGAAAACTAATTTCCTGGTCAATAGGACAAAAGGGATATGCCTAATAGGTTCAAAGGGTTGACTCTGTAAGGCTGACAGTACCAAATTTAGGTCCCAAGGACATAAAGGTGGTTTAAGTGGCGGCCTCAGGTGTGCCACTCCCTTGACAAAGGTTCGCACCAAAGAATGGGATGCAATTGGTCTTTGGAAAAAAAAACGATAAGGCCGAAATTTGTCCTTTAATTGTCCCTAAAGCGAGCTGCAAGTCTACTCCTGTTTGAAGAAAAGCGAGAACTCTTCCCATCGTATACCTACGAGGGTTCCATTTCCTTTTCTCACACCAAGAAATGTATGACTTCCAGACTCTATAATAGATAGCTCTAGAAACTGACTTTCTAGCATTTATCAAAGTGGACAAGACTGAACCCATAACACCACGGTCTTTCAATAGTCTGGTCTCAATAGCCAGGCCATCAAATTCAGCAACCGTAAAGAAGGATGGAATATGGGCCCTTGAGACAACAGATCTGGATGGCAAGGAAGGACCAACGGGTCCCCTACTGCCAATTTCACAATCTCTGAGTACCATGATCTCCTGGGCCACGCTGGGGCCACCAAGATCACCGCCTCCGTTCCTCCCGTATTCTGCGTAGTAAGTGTGGCAGAATTTGAATCGGAGGGAAGGCATATATCAGAGAATGCTGATCCCAAGGAACTGCTAATGCGTCTATCCCGACAGCAAGCGGATCCTTGGTCCGGGATACAAACCTGTCCAGCTTGGCATTGAATCTGGATGCCAGCAGATCCACATCTGGGGTCCCCCAGTATTGGCAGATCTGTAGAAAAACCTCGGGATGCAGGGACCATTCCCCTGGTAACAATTTTTTGGCGACCTAGGAAATCCGCCTGCCAACTGTCCACCCCCGGAATAAACACTGCCGACAGAAACGGCACATGTTTTTCTAACCAGGTCAGTATATGATCTACCTCTCTTTAGGCTGCCCGACTCCTGGTACCTCCCTCGTGGTTGATATATGCCACTACTGTGGGGTTGTCGGACTGGACTCCAGAATCGCAGGGCCAGACGAGCTGCCCAGATCTCCAATAGATTAATGGGCAGAGTCCTTTCTGTCTGGGACCATATTCCCTGAACGGACGCTTCCTCTAGGACTGCTCCCCAGCCGAGAAGACATCCGTGGTTACAACTTTCCAGGCTACCGGTGGAAAAGATTTCCCTCTTTTTAAGTTGCTGGTTTTTAACCAAGAGAGGTTCCATAGAACCTGTGGAGATAGAACCATAGGCTGATCCAGGGTTCGAGCTGACTTGTCCCAGGCTTTTAGAATACTGTTCTGGAACACTCTGGAGTGGAACTGTGCATATGGCACTGCGCTTAAAGATGACACCATCTTGCCCAGTAATCTCATGCACAGCCGAACAGAAGGGGCTAGTTCTTTTTTCACCTTCTGTACAAGTTCCACTATGGAGGCGACCTTTAAGGGCGGAAGAAACACCTTTTCTTGGGCAGTGTCCAAGACCAGACCCAGATACACCAAGGCTTGGGTCGGACAAAGAGCTGACTTTAGCATCCAACCTAGGCGTTGTAAAAACCGTACTGTTCTTGACACGTTTTGAACTAGTATGGGGCGAGAGCATTCCCTTAGAAGAAGATCATCCAGATATCCTACTACGGGGACTCTTTGAGACCTTAGGGAGGCCAACTCTGGGGCCAAAATTTTCGTGAAGACCCTGGGGGCCGTGGCAAAACCGAAAGGTAGTGCCACAAATTGGAAATGACTGCCCCCTACAGCGAAACGTAAGAACCTCTGATGTGGACCGAATATCGGCACATGAAGGTACGCGTCCTTGATATCTATGGACGCTAAATAGTTTCCCTTTCTCAGAGACTTTATTATTGAACGAACCAACTCCATGCGGAAGGATCGGACATCTACAAAAAAGTTGAGAGCCTTGAGGTCCAAAATGGGCCTTACTTCCCCATTTGGTTTTGGCACGGTGAATAGGTTTGAGTAAAACCCCTTGAATCTTTCCTCGTGCGGAACCTTTACAATTACCCCCTGCGTCAGCAGATGGTGTAAAGCTAGGAAAAGGCATCTTCTTTTCTCTGGATCCGACGGGACCCTTGAGTACAGAAACCGGTTCGGGGGGGGATCTCCCGAAACTCTATTCTGTAACCGTATTTTACAGTGAAAATGACCCATCTGTCTTGAACCAGTTCTTCCCAGGCCTCCCCAAACAGCCGAAGCCTGCCCCCCACCCGTGAGAGCGGGGGGCGCCCCTTCACAAGGTAGAATTGGAGTTGGGCTTGGGTGTTTTTGGAGCCCAGGGTTTCTTCTGACCCTGGGATCTTTTAAACCCAGACGGCTGAAGCCGTCAATACCGCTTAGGGGAAGAGGCACCAGGTCCTGGAGCATTAGGAATTTTATAAGAGGGTTGCTTCCCTTTCTTTTTAATATCAAGCAAGGCACTCTTTCCTCCAGAGATCTTTTGGATGTATTTATCCAGATCCTCACCAAACAGGCACTCTCCATGAAATGGAAAAGCTGCGAGTAGCCTTTTACATGGCGTCTAGGCAGACCAGCTCTTTAGCCACAATACTCTGCGCATATGAACTGACAGTAACGCAAAACGAGACATCTGTTGGATTGAGTCTTTCAATGCGTCTACCACAAAACATGAGGGATCTCTGATAACTCCTCAGCAGATTCCTCATGGCAAGGTATGTTCTTTACCAACTTTTTAAAGCGATCCTTTAGGGATTGGCAAATCCCAATCGCTGCGACTGCTGGCTGAACTGCTGCACCAGCCACCGAAAAGGAGGCCTTTAATAAGGACTCTAGCTTTTTATCAGCCGGATCCTTGAATACCTGGGCATTATCCACTGAACAGGTTAAACTTTTATTCACAAAAGGTATGGCAGCGTCCACCAAGGGTGTGCTCCATTTTTTCCTGAACTTCTCCTCCATAGGATATAAGACAGAAAACCGTTTTGGAGGCAAGTATATCCTGTCAGGGTGCTCCCAGTCCGCGTAAACCACCTGCTCCAGTAACGGATGCAAAGGGAACGCTTGGGAAATTTACGGAGGTCGCAAAGATCCCAAAGTAGAACAGGAGAGTGGAGACTCCTGAACCGGGGGTAACTTAAACCCAATTCGTACCATCTCCATTAGAGATTGGATAAACAATTTTTGGGAATGGGAGGCTGAAATTGGCTCTTCAGAGCCAGAGTCCTCACCCGAGGATTCTTCAGCCTCTCCTTCCTCTCGGTCCTTTATGACCACTTCTTCCAAATCCTCTGCCCGTTCTGGTTCCAGATCACCTGGACTCATCTGGCTATAAGAGTCCTGGTGCTCTAGTGACTCTCCACTTGGCCCAGGCTCAGGGGAGGGAGATCTATTACGCTTCCTCCCCCCCCGTGTTACAGAGGCAATCATGCTAGCTATTTTGCCCTCAAGGCCTGCTAAGGCAGATGCCAAATCCTCCTTTGTAACATAAGCCGAGGCAGGTACATTGGTAGTGGCCACTATGTCTGACAAGTGCAATGGCTCAGCCAGGACAGATGCCGCAGATCTTTCAGGAGAAACTGAGGCTGCATCAGCATGGGGTTGGTCTCCTGCTTTTTGTTGAGGGACTCTTACCCCTGTGCTTGCCTTGTTCCCTATACCTTGTTTTCTGGAAGACATTGCTTACGCACGAGGAATAAAAAAGGAGTACTCTCCCAAACTATAACCAGCCTTTAACCTGTCACCACTGTGTCCAAGACCACCAGACTCACGTGCCAAACATCGCTCTGTGTTTGTCCTTGCGCACACCAGGAGCTCCATGCCTATAAGCACTAGCTTGAGAGTGAGCGCACGCATCAGCAATCGGCGGCACGCCTACCACACGCGGCGCACCTGCGACGCGCACACCGGCGGCGCGCACACACGCCGGCGGCGCGCACACACGCCGGCGGCGCGCACACGACAGAATTTAAAATGCGCGCCAAAACCGGCCTTCTGTAATCTTAGACACAGGTTCAAGGTTTATACCAGCAGTTACAAAGGGAAATACATATATAAATATAAAATCCCAAAGGGAGTACTTACCATCCCAAGCAGCAGGGCCTGTCTTACCAAGCCCAATCTTCCCCCATCACGGCAGGTAGCGCCTCTAAGGACCTTCAGGGACCGGGTCCCCCATATATTGGGGTCCACACCCCTGGACCTGTAAAGCACCCTTTCTGGTTTACCTTGGGCAAGATTGACCAGGAATACCAACTTAACAAGGGTCCAGCGCCTATATAGGACACATTACAAGCAACACCTCATTCTTGAACCAAGGTTCGGGTACCATCCACTTTAGCTTTGTTATGCCATCCGAATGGATCCGATTATAACATCCTCAGTGGGACATTCTTTGAAGAAATTTGAAGAGCTTCAACAGCCATGACCATCACCTTCAAGACACTGGCGAAAAAACTGAGGTACTTCCTGTATAGGAGGGGTTATATGGATGGAACCTTCTTACTATTGGTTGCCAGTGTCCAATCACCTAAAGGTAAGTGTATAACCCACATAGTCATTATTATGGTGCTATGTGTCCCGTGATGTACGATAAAGAAAAAAACTGTTAAATTGAGGATTTCCGCTTTACTTTTTTCCTCAAAACAGTTAAATTCAAGGATAAAAAAAGTGGAAATAAACAATAAATCTATTTTTAAAGCTGCTGCCTCCACTGGAACTATTATTGTGGTAGAGTCGGGGTTCAGGCGGGGTTATGAAGTGGATGTGGCGCTGCTTGCTTAATGTGAACCCAATTGTATGCGCGCTTTTGTAACCGCAGCTGAAGTTAATGTGCCAGTAAAGTCACAAGTGCTATTTTATTTCCTATTCAAAATATTTGATTCATAGTTGTGCAAACTAGGGATGCACCAATACCATTTTATTTATTTATTTTTAACGATTACGAGTACAGAGGCCCTCTTTTTCTTTAGCTCATCTGCCTCATTCACATGTGGTATCTGAACACAAGTTGTTCTACTCTCGCAGCTTCCTGGTACGCCGTCGCCTTCCAATGACCATTGGAGGTCATTTGAACATGACAGGGTACCAGGAAGCTGCGAGAAGAGAACGTGTGTTCGGATACCGCATGTGAATGAGGCTGATGGGCAGATGAGCTAAGGAGGAAAGAGGGAAAGCCTTGGATCTGGATCCTATTTACAGCCAAAGCGTGCTGTGAGTGCCGCTTACCCCTTAAAGTGGAAAGTTTTCTGGCAAGTGTGGAAAAAGAAAAAGGGGGGGGGGGTTCACATGTGGAGACACCCGCACACTGCATTATTTGTGATTTTACACAGCACTACGTTACAGACTTATATTATTTTCTAGCACTTGCCACTTGTTTCTGATTTATATAAGGAATAATAAATCACTGTGGATACCGCACTTGTTCCTTTTATTGTATATTCAAATATTGGTTTGAATATAATTTTGACTACACCTGTTATTTGATTGTAATGTCATATGATTTTATTTCCAATTGTGGCATTAGTTTTTTTTTAATTTGTGCTGACATTAAGTCTTTTTGCCATTATTATACATTAATTTTTTGCATTTATATATCTATAAAAATAAAAATTATATCTGCGCTAGGTGCATTAAAATGTACTAGTAGTAGAGTAGAGTAGAGTAATGAAAATAATTGAATAAAATACCATGCAGCTAAGCACTATAACCCCAATACTGGGCACCAAAAAGCAATGAAAATAACAAAATGCAGCGCTGGGTTAGTATAAGGAATACAGATATCCCCATATAAAGTGAATAATGAAAAACAAAAAGTATTACCCAAAGGTGCAATACAATACTGATAATACATAATAAAGTGCAAATGTACAATACAATAATTAAAAATTAGCAAATATGCAATTCATATGAGATTAATCTTTGCGGCTTTTCTAATCGCATATGAATTGCATATTTGCTCATTTTTCATTATTGTATTGCACATTTGCACTTTATTACGTATTATCAGTATTGTATTGCACCTTTGGGTAATACTTTTTGTTTTTCATTATTCACTTCATATGGGGATACATGTATTCCTTATACTAACCCAGCGCTGCATTTTGTTATTTACATTTATCTGACTGCACGTCTATGAATTGTATATATTTCTATTTTTATTCATTTGCACGACTATGAATCAAATATGTTGAATAGGTAATAACATAGCACTTGTCACTTTACTGCCAAATCAATTTTAGGTGCGGTCACAAAAAGCACACACACAATTGGGCTCACTTTAAACAAGCAGTGCCATGTCCACTTCATAACCCCCAGGTTAAGTTCAAGGCATGCCATGAAGGAGAATTGTTATTTGCTTTTGCTCTCAACTGAACTGTCAAGTCATCAAACGGCCGGAGCCAAAACTGATTACATTTGCAGCAGCTGCAGTTTGAACAGAGGCCAAGGAGGCAGCCTCTGTGGCTGTTAAGTATAGAAGGGTTTAGTTCCTCTTTTAATACAGTAAATATTGCATAGGCAAACAAAAATGTGATGCTCACATAAAGCCATAAATGGAGTGGATGAAGTCCCAAGAGTTTAACAAGAAGAAGGAATGGCAAATTAAAACCGTGAGGCAGCCCAGGTACAGCGATGAATACTGAAAAGTGAAAAGCCAGAAATCCCTACTGGACATCTTCACTGGAATGAACTGTCTCTAAAATAAAACAAACATACGTGTTAGTACCAGCTTAATCTGCTTGTGTTACTTTGGGTATAATGGTATAAGTGGGTACCTGCAGTAGATAGAGGAGTGCTGAAGTAAATAGTGTGATTGGGTACAGGGACTGGTATGTAGCCAATGACAGGAACACAGCGCTGAGAAGCGGGCTACCTAAGGAAAACCAGACAAAAGTTAGTAGTGGTAAAATCTAAACACTAAAATGTAGAATAGACTGCTCCGGTCTACCTTTGTGACCAGGTTTCATTTTACATCCACATTTAGGGTGTAATATTAAATATGGTCACATTCCCCAACCCCCTACCATCAAACTGCCCCCCACTTACCTGAATAGCAGGCTACCTCTCCTGCAACCTTCCATTTGTATATTAAATTTGGTGTGGATGTGTGTGGCAACACAGTTCATTTACAAATTCAATCTGGGAATGGAAAGACTACAAGTCCCATCTGTACTCCGGCAGAGGGACTCACAGATCTCAATAGAACACTAGTGCGGTGATACAAGAAAAACAGAAATGGAAGGCGCGCACACCTAGTGCATTACCAAAGATAATTTAATAATAAAAATGTTTTATATAAAAGTGGGTACTCACAAAATGCAACTGACAAAAGGCCATAAAAACAATGCATGGACATGCCCATAACACGGGGTACAGCTAACGTGTTTCGGGGGCGCACCCCCTTCCTCAGAGCTAGGCTACAAGTGGCTGATGGCACCACACTTGCTGTCCACCAATTTTTTTCTGCATCCCCATAATGGTAGGGGTCTGTACCTCCATACAGACCTGGGGTTGAGATGTAAACAATGCAGAAGCCTGTGGACTGCACCCCTGTGATGATCTGTAGTCTTCAATTAAAATATTCAATAAAATGCACATTTTTATTTTATTTTTTTCTTAAATCAGGAAAAGGTTAATTAGAAACTCAGCAAAGAAAGCAAAGATTCTAAAAACTTGCCTATGGTCAACAAGAATTTTTCTTCCTATATTAGCCCCCAGAAAAGTTAAATCTATACAAACGAGACTCACCTTTCACAGTAGCCAAGATAAACAAGGCAATGATTGCATTATTGATGGCACAGGTAGATTTGGCCACGCAGGATAAAATAGTATATGGATTCAACAAGTAGCTGCAAGAAAACAAACTTGTTTTAATTTTCAGCTTTTTCACTGGTAAAGCATTCAAAATAGATCCAGGGGATATAGGCATGAGCAACCTTCTGAACCTCTGGCCTCTACCCCTGTGGTAGTCATATGTTCTGTTAGAAAGATGTTTATTAAGGTTTTTCGACAATTTTAAACAGTACAAGATAACCGTGCAAAAAAACTGAGTACAAATGAGGAGGTGAAAAATGGAGTGGACAAGTAGGCCAAGGATAAATCCAAGGAAAACTCCAAGCTCGCTTATCAACCAGCCCATGGACAACCAAATGAACCTAACAGTATGCATTAAAAACAGGGTTTTTTAACACATACTGTTAGACAGGTTAATTTAGTTGTCCGCGGGCTGGTCGGTAAGTGAGCTTGGAGTTTTCCTTGGATTTATCCTTGGCCTTCTTTCTAACATATGTAGCCTTCCAATGCAGCTTGCTGCAATAGCCAGTTATAGCTGGGGCAGTGGCTTTTTTTTTGCAAAGATATCGAAGGCAAATCAAAGCTGGATTGTGGGAATGCATATGCCAAGGGAACAGCCCTACTACACGGGGGTCTGCACCCGCTATTTAACAAGCCCACCCTCAATATAGGAGATGAGATGACAGGACCAAAGGAGCCCAAAACTGAAAAGGAGCACAGAGCAGAAAGAGAAAAAGGAAGGAGGGGGAACCCGCAGGATACACCAACATGTCCACAGCTGAAAGCTGCACAAAGTTAATCAAGTAATCAGTAAGAAGCAGTCCAGGTTCAAATAGTCATTATAAGCAGTCCAAAGTTCCCTCAAATTTAGCATGTGTGTCATTCAGACTAGAGGTGAGCTTTTTTTGCACCATGGTCCCTTTGAGTCATCATTTAACCTTGGCTAAATTCAGAAACTGTTGTCACCAGGCCTTGGCCAATGTCTAGTGAGTCGCCAGGAAAACAAATTTGGAATTTGATAGGCCCCACCCCAGCAACAGTAGACCCTCCAGCAACAATAGATCCCCCACACAACAGACCTTCCCCCCAGGAACAATGCCCCCCCCCGCAACAAAATACCACAACAACAATAGACCCCACCAGCAACAACAGATTCTCCAGCAGCCAGCAAGAGTAGACCTCTCCCTCAATAGTAGATCTTTCCCAGCAACAATAGACCTGCCCAATAACAATAGACCCCTCACACAAAAATAGACTCCCAACAATGACAGCAGATCCCCAGCAGCCAGCATCAATAGACCCTCCAGCACACCCCAGCAATCCTTGCCAAAAAATACATTCAGTTGTGGAGGTGCTGGAACTGCGTTTCCCCACGTTCTCGCTGAAAAAAAAAAAAAAAAAAAAAAAGTTATTATAAGTCTTTAAGGGGTTAAACTGAACCTAATTTACAGACCGGAGTTCATCCCTTTGATCTAAAAAGAACTAAAAAATACATTGTATTTATTCTCTCTCTCTCCAGCTGAGAGCCCCTTCACACAGGGACGACTTGTCAGGCGACCTAGTCGCCTGACAAGTCGCCTCCCGTTCTGTGCTATGGAACCGTTCTAAGGGGAGCGACGCAAGTCGCTCCGACTTAGAAAAAGGTTCCTGTACGACTTCGGGGGCGACTTGGGGCGATTTGCATAGACTTCTATACAGAAGTCGTTTTGCAAGTCGCCCGGGCAGTCGTTTGCAGGTCGCCTCGCTGAGGCGACCTGCAAGTCATGTTGCCCCTGTGTGAATGGGGTCTAAGGAAAGCCGATAAACATTTGTCAGCTTTTTTTTGTCAGCCCGGCTCTGCGCGGTTTACATAGAATTGCCAAAATAGCTGATTAGCATTGAATCGAGATCGTGATTTTTTAATGATTAATCAAGCAGCTCTAGTATATGTATGTGAATATAATCAGATTAAAACAGAACTAAGCCCTCCTACCCTTTACAGTCAAAGAAGCTGTCATCTTAGTGCCTCTGCTTGATCTGCATCTTCCATGGTGCCGCACATGTGATCAGTTATGACCTCAGCCATTTGAAGGCTTGACAGTTCAGCCCAAACAGCCTTGACAGTTATCATTCAGAGCATGCCTTGAATTTAACAGTTTTGGGAAACCGATCGATGGGTTTAGTTCGGTGTTAAAACATCCGTACTGTTAGGGAAGCAGAAATTGTTAATGTGGCGCTAAACCCTCCTATTGTTTTCAGCCAAGGAAGCTGCCATCTTAGTCTCTGTGTGATCTGCAACTGCCATAGTGCTGCACATGTGATCAGTTATGACTCCAGCTATTTGATAGTTTGACAGTTTGGTTGAGAGCACAACCAATACAACAGCTACATTCCTGGTACATGTAGTTTTTTCAAACTGTTTAAAGGAGTTGTAAAGGCAGAAGGTTTTTTATCCTAATGCATTTTATAAACAGACAACCCTAGACGGAAGTACTTCCATTCCTTAAAATAAACCAGATTACCAGAATTTAGAGCTGTCAAAGTCAGTCAGCCAGCCAATCAGGGGAGAGAGGGGGCGGGGCCCCGTGTCGGAATGGATACACGGAGCTCTGACTCGGCTTGGGTGCTCCCTGTAGCAAGCTGCTGGCTGAGGGGCACTCAAAGGAGGGATGGGCCAGGAGCAGCGAAGAGGGACCTGAGAAGAAGAGGATACAGGCTGCTCTGTGCAAAACCAACTGCACAGGAGGCGGCAAGTATAAAATGTTTGTTATTTTTTAAAACAAGACTTTACAAATCAGCGGAAGAGCTTCTACTACTGCCCAGCTATGTTAAAAATGGACCATGTATGCCTAATACAGTCTACATAACTTCTGGAAAAAAACAAACAAAACAGAGTATAACCACTTGCAGACAGGCGGCCCGTGCAGGCAAAATGACGTACCCAGATGTTGCTGCCTGCTTCAAGGTTTAGGGCGCACGCATGTGCACCCCACCTCCCCTCCCCCAGCAAAGCAGGGATAAGAAACAAAGATATTTAGAAAGAAATCAGAACACATTACACATTGTTAGGTACACATTTAACCTCTTTCCAGCCAGTGTCATTAGTATAGTATTATCACTGATCACCATATTTGTGTCACTGGTGATGTCAGTCAGTCTCTCTCCCCACTGTGTCAGAATGTCTGCCGGACTATTGCATTATAATATAATATATATATGTTTTTTTTTACTTTCTGCTATAGAACATATCCCAAAAAAAATTTTAAAAAATCAGATTTCTTCTATTATTATTATACAGGATTTATATAGCGCCAACAGTTTACGCAGCACTTTACAACATTAGGGAGGACAGTACAAGTACAATACAATTCAAAACAGGAGGAATCAGAGGGCCCTGCTCATTAGAGCTTACAATCTAGGAGGGAAGGTCAAGTTATACAAAAGGGTAATAGCTGTGGGGGATGAGCTAATGGAGAAAATAGTGCAGTTGTTAGATAGAGGCAGGATAGGCTTCCCTGAAGAAGAGGAAAGTTTTCAGGGATCGCCTAAATGTGGATAAATTTGGAGACAGTCTGACAGATTGGGGAAGGGAATTCCAGAGGATGGGCGAAGCTCGGGAGAAGTACTGGAGGCAGATATGGGAGGAAGTGATGAGGGAGCTAGAGAGCAGGAGGTCCCGGGAGGAAAGGAGAGGGCGATTAGGTTGGTATTTTGAGACTAGGCTAGTGATGTAGCTGGGGGCAGAGTTGTGGATGGCTTTGTAACTTATTATATTGTACTTCTAAAAATTTTGTCCAAGATGTGTTCTGCTACATGTCCATTTCCCAATAAGTGTATATTGATTGGTTTACGTGAAAGTTAGAGCATCTACAAACGATTTTTAAAGTACGGTCATTTTAATAAAAAAAGGAAAACCACAGTGGTGATCAAATCCCACCAAAACAAAGCTCCATTTGTGTGAAAAAAAATGATGTAAAATTTTCTTTGGGTACAGTGTTGCATGAAAGAAAAATAGCCAGTTAAAGTAGCGCAGTGCTGAATAGCAAAAAACGGCATTGCCATGAAGTGGTTAATAATTTTGTATTAGGCTATAGGAGTAATTGGGTGCAGGAGCTCCAACACTTTTTAATTTTAATTTACTTTGTAATTATATAAAATATCCTGGTGGTTAGGTTAATTCTATATACTGTTTCTCCCAGACAACTTATATCCACACTGGTCTCTAGTAATGTACTGACTATGCTGACAGTTTGCTTCCCTACAACCTGCCCCTGAATTAGTTATACTTATGACTTAAACAGCAGTATTGTTACAGAACTGTGCTATAGAGAGACTGCAGGGCAGGGGACATCTCTAATGTTGCTATGGCCCATACTTTGTTACAAACAACCCAAAAAGGTGTAGTTGTTAACTTTTTACTCAAACCTGAAAATCCAGCTCTAGGTGGAGATTGGTATGTTAATAAAAACCGGTCATATGAGAAATATGGAAGCAGCCGTTGACCTCACCTGAAAATACAAACTGCCTGGCTTGAATACTCAGTGATCAACTGGGAAAAGTATACAGATTAGGCTTCTGACGGCTCTTGCGGCAAGCTATTTTTGGGTCAGTGACTCCAAGTATTGCAGCCAGATGTTTAAGCCATTCATCAGGTTCATTGAAATACCGGAGTCCTATGCCTTCAAACAAACACACACGTCTCTTGGTCTACTCATTTTCATTATATGCATAGAAACAAGCAGGCAAAATTTTGTCTCTAGAGTCTCCCACACATTACAGGGATGGAAGCAAGCAGGGCCGGTATGACCCATACGTACCTCTAAATCCAATCGCTAAAACCTCACGTTAACCCCTTTCCGCCCAGCCCTGGCATTCCTTTTGGGCCGGTTCACACCACATGCAGTCCAGTGCCTTTTTTTTCTGCACCAAAATCGCATGGAAAGTAGGTTGTATGCTTTTCAATGGCATAGTTCACACCAGTGCTTGCAGTTCCAGTAAAAGAAAGTAGAACATGCTGCATTTTTCCTGCACTGGAACGCAGTAAAACGCATCAAAAACACAGTGCTTATTTAAGGTTAATAAAAAAAGGGGGGGGGGGGTGCACTGAACTGCATCAAAAAAACACACGCAGAAAAGCATCTGGACTGCGTTTCTATGGTGTAAAGCCTTAGGCCCTATTCACACTTGTTCGACCTGAAAGACATGCGACTTTGATGTAACTTTAAGCAATGCCTGTGTAATCTTGAGGTCTATGGACATCAAGTCGCATCAAAGTTGAACCAAAAGTAGTGCAGGGACTACTTTGAAGTTGCACAGATATGAATGGTACTCATTGGAAATCATGGGGTACGACTTGTTATGCGACTTTGCAGTCCCATGTCGCAGGACAGGTTGCACAAGTGTGATTGGGGCCTAAACTGGGCTATTATGCTCGGAGGGGGCAGAAAGGTCTACCCGATCATGTAAATACTTATTGGCTGCCACAGTGGTGACATGATCAAGAGCCAGTCCTGCTGACTCCAGATAATTATTAGATATCAGGCGACGCCTTCGACTGCTCGGTCACTGTACTAGGAGTACACAAGAAACTTCTGCCTCCCATGGAAACATATGAGCGGTGTGAGACCGTTAAAGCCATCCCGCTTTGCTGCTGCAAATATGTTATGTGGGTGTTTTAATATGTGAAGCAAAAGAACCCGGTGATGCTGCCATGAACGTCCTTGCTCAGGCACTTCCTGCTAAGTGAAGACAATGATCTTCCAATTGTGGTTCTGCATTGCCAACTTATCACATGATAGAGAGAGACTACAAACAGCAATGCCGACATTGTGAAGGCCTCGCCATCAACAAAATCTGTAAAAGGCAATGATGATGTGCTGCCAGCGCTTGAGCAACAGCATGTAGAGCGGAAATGGTTGAAAATGGATAGAGAAAATTAGCAGCACGGAGATGAAAAATAAATAAACGAAAAAAACCATACAAAAAAATAAAAAATAAAAAATATAATAGGATTTCAATCTACTTCACGTTTTAGATGGAATGTGCAAAAGATGTCAACTTTTTACCGCTGTCTTTGTCATGTTGGGAAAATTCCCCCTAAATTCCTGTGTGGAATGCATGAAGGTAAAAAACCTTCAGTGTGCAGTTTCCCCCTCATTCCCCCCCTACTAATACTTACCGAGCCTGATCCAGCAATATTCACAAGAGCAGAAGCTCTCCTTGGTCTCTGCCTTCTTTATGGCTACCACTGCTGTCAATCACAGCAAGTGAGGAAGGAGTGTGGGGCGGGGCCACGCTCTGTGCTTCTCTAAGGGTGGGGGGGGGGGGGTCAGAGCGTACGAGCGCAAGCGGGGGAACCAAGAAGAGAAGGGTTGGGGCTTCTCTGTAAAAAAACATTGCACAGACCAGGCAGAATTGGGTCAGGTCAGCACTATATAAAGAAAAAGACTTACAATATTGCCACTTTTAGTGGAATATAGTACATTTCAGTCGGTACTCTGAGGATTTCTGCAGCTCCTGGTGAATACTTCTTAAGTTCCAAGTACAGTTTCTGCTGCTTGAACTGTGAAGAAAGTAACAATGTGTCATTAAATACACAATAATATTGATAATGACCATAACAGAAATCAATGACTTAAAACAGAAGGTCTACTTTAATAAAATAATTTCATATAAAGCTGAACGCCAGGGAAAATGCAAAAAAATACCCTTGTAATGGTGTTCTCCCACTCTGCAAATGTTACATGCTTGTTTTGTCTAGGATATTTTAAAATGCAGTTTTACTTATACCTACTTACGTCCTCGCAGACTTCTCCCCTCTATATGACCAGTCCCCTGAAACCACTTCTTTGGTGAGCCACCCGTTGGTTGCGCACTGACATCATCACGTACAATGCAGGGCCAGCAGTCGTGCATTGTAGGTGAGGATGCTAAAGGCCCACCCAGAACCTGGAGCTTTGAAGGGATGAGAGCACTGGCCGTTCTTGAAGCGAAAGATATTGCAAGTTCAAGTGCTTTTTGATTGTTCCCCTAGACAAAAAAAATAGCATTTATCTCTGGCAGTGAGGGAGAAGCCCCTCTGCAAGAGTAGTTTTAAGCACTCGTTCACATTGGAGCGATTTGTCATGCGATTTGACAGGTCAAAGCGCATGACAAGTCACAGCCTATTGCCAGCAATGCCACTGTTCCAATCGATGCGACGCCAACTTTGCAGAGCTGCATCGATTTGCAAAAGTAGTTCCTGCACTACTTTTGCCGATTTCGGCTGCGACTTCAATAGACATCTGTGCATGAAGCCACACAGATCTTTTAAGTAGAACCTAAAAATGGCGCTGACCTGCTACTTTGAAATCGCGCTACTTCAAATGAAGCATCAATGTGAACCAGGGCTAAAATGTTCCCCGGAGTTCAGCTTTTATTAAACTTGTAGGCACGTTGTGTAACATCCCTTATATTTATATTTTTTTTATTTGGTGGCCCCCACTACCTCCAGATGCAGGGGGTGGCTATGGGGACCAAATGTGCCCCCTGTTACGCCAACCTGTATCTGGGTGGGTGGGAGCGCGATCTCTTCTTTAGAGACGATATGCAATCATTTTTCGAGCAGATACCAATTTGGAGGTGCTTCATTGATGATATCATCTTTGTCTGGACAGGAACCAAGGATCACCTCCTTGTCTTCCTGGACAGCCTGAAAATCAACCACTACAATTTAAAATTCACTCTTTTTCTGTAAACCCTCTGCAGGAAAGTCTTTGCTCCATGCAGCTAGTTCCCACCCCGCCTCACTCATAGCCAGTGTGCCCTATGGGCAATACTTGAGACTGAGGTGCAACTGTTGTGAAGACCATCATTTTGAAAAGGAAGCAAAAGAGCTACAGCTGCGTTTAAAACAAGGCGGATACAGCAATACATGCCTTAAAAAGGCCTACATTAGGGCTAAAAGTAAAAATCGAATCTCTCTAATACATGATTCCAAATTGGTTAAGGTAAACCCAGGGGTCAGGATGATCACTCGCTTCTCTGGTCAGCACCGTCAGGTGCGTGACATCCTGCAAAAACATTGGTATCTCCTAATGGGAGAGGACAATGTTTCGAAACATCTCAAAAAACACCCCGAGATTACCTTAAGGAGATCGCGATCTCTTCGTGACAGTTTCATACACAGTCATTACACCTCCCAATCAGACGTTTCCAAGGATGCCAAAGGCACTAAGCCCTGCCATACATGCAATTTTTGTCGGTACATTTATGCCGCACGCAGTATCACAAATGGGCGTTTACACAAACCCAAATTTATGGCAACGTGCCAGTTGATTGGAGTGGTTTATATAATGCTATGCGAGTGCCACGCATTTTACGTGGGTAAAACCAAGCAACCGTTTTTCCACCGTATCAGGGACCACGTCTCCCTGGTTTAAAAAAAAAAAAAACGAATGGAAAACACCAATATGTCGTCACATGGGCCTATTCCACAGCTTTGATTGCTCAAAAATGCATTTTTTTTGCCGTAGAGCATATCACTCCAGGAGACAGAGGTGGTGACTATGACAAAATGCTTTTACAGCGTGAGGCACGATGGATACACAAATTATCCGCCCTTAAGCACCCTGGTTTGAATAACGCCTATAGCTTTAAACCCTTTCTTTAATAATTTAAACATCTTCACATTTTGAAGTCTCTTAGCCATTTTTATATATTTTTTATTCATTTATTATTATTTTCATATAATTTTTATTTATTGTTTAGTTATTACTTTTTCACCCTCATTCTTTATAGCAGTCAGACGCTACTGGGATGGGAGGACTATTAGAAGGCGTCGATTTGCCACGATCCTCTGTTAGAGGCCGTGGCAGAGAGGGAGAGTGAACATCTCTCCAATCGCTCTCTGCACTGTTGATGTCTTCTTCATTTTGGTAAGTCTCCTGCTCGCCTTTGTGCTGTACAGTGAGCAGCCCCAGCTGATGACCATATATTGACTTAGGTCTTTTTTTGTTTGTTCCTTCAATACAGATTCTGCTCCCTGTGCGTGTACATCTCAATCTAATATAATATCATATTAACACCAAGCTAATCCAGCCTTGCATGTATTTTCTCATGCCCAAGCGGGATATCTTGTCTCTGTGTCCAGCCTTTTGCCGGATTCATTTTCAAACCCAGCTGGATATCTATTGATTCCACCTTTTGACATTATCCTTTTACCAGGTAAAAACAGTGTTATTTCCTTATTAGCTGTTCATGGCTCTGGGTGTTTTATATGACACTGGCGGCCTGTATTTAACTGTACTTCTTAACATGTACTACTTTCCCTTTTCTAGGGACACAAATTCTTTTCCTCCTGCGATCACTTTGAATAAGACACTCAGATGGGGTACTTTGAACCTATATGGGACGTATAATACATTTTTTTATTTCTGAACCAGGTTTATATTCAGCTTTTTGGCAGCATAGGCGAGACTCGCTCCCTTCCCACTCATTTTTTGTATTTGTATTTTTATCCATATGACTATGTATATGTATGAACTGTACACGCATTGGTAATTGTGTCGAACATACCTACCTCAATTGAATAATTTTGTTTGTTTATCCTAATCAAACAATCAACATGAGAACTCATCCTTGTCCTTTTGTTATTCCTAGCATAATTTACCTCTTACCAGAAACTCCTGAAGAAGCTCCAAAAGCGAAACATGTTGAGTGGTATTGGTTGTATTTATGCCATAAAGTGGGATTTATAACCCTGTCATGGATGGTCTAATTTCCTCATGTTTTTTACTTGTATAATAAAATATTAAAATTTTACTGATGCTACTGTGTCCTTACCTTGTCCCTATACTGAACACCGTTAAAGTCCCGGGGCTTGTTACCCCTTCTTCCCTTCATCTTAACATCCCTTATAGCGGTGGTCCACCAGAAGCAACAGGTCCTGAAGGACGGGCCCCCCACCCATCTCCCTGTGTCACCGCACGCTTTGATTCATCCGATCCTGTTTTACCTGCACGGACCAAGTGCTTCCGTGAACCAGCCAGTAACATATTGGAGATTAACTTCCAGTACAAGGGGTACTTGGACTGTTTGGAATTACTGTTACCAGTCTAAAACATCAGCATTGCAGCGGTGATTGAGTCTCCAGAGCGTGCATTGCTCAAGGATTGAGTGGAGACCGTTATCACAGATGATGGCTGCTGAACATTAGGATTGATTTGCTGCAGGATTGTGAGTAGGTAGCCTACACCAGTGGTTCTCAACCCTGTCCTCAAGTACCCCCAACAGGCCATGCTTTGGGAATTTCTCTTCGATAAAATAGTTGTCTGAAATACCAAGTCATTGACCGATTTAAAGCACCCGTGCAAGATAAAGGAAAACCTGCAAACATGGCCTGTCGGGGGTACTTGAGGATAGGGTTGAGAACCACTGGCCTACACCACATAGACCCCAGATATATATGTATAGGTCATATCGGCTGTGGTTGTAATTTGGAATAGGTTACCCAACTCCACAGGACCATCCCTACACCTCATATGCCTGGCGAGTCTTCAAACCTCTAGTTTCTAGATGGGATGTATGGAATGACTCTACAATCTTTACCTCAGCTTCACCACTGACTGCATTTGTAGTTCAGCAGCAGCATACGTACCATATGCTGTGATATCCACCCTCGCTGCCCATATGCTCATTAGAAGCTTATTGGTACCTCCACTGTTTTACCAACACATGTTCAGCAACATCTTTACCTCTATACTGAGGATCTTGTAACTCTTTCAGCAGGTTCAGTGGTCCTGGACTGTTCATTATCTCTGTGTCCTTGGGCACTAAAGGATTACCTACCTCTGGCCTGGATCAGTTTGGTTCTGTCTCTGAGGTATTCAGCACAGGTGTATTACAGGAAGAGAGGGGGAGACGGGACCCCTTTTGGGAGGTTTATCCCACTTGGGGGATATATGTGCATTAGGTAGGGTAGATGGTTGGAAAGGGATTTAGTTGGTTAGATAGATTCTGTGGTGTGGTTCTGTTGGGATGGGGGGGGGGGGGTATATGGGAGCTGAAGGGTTAGGGAGGATCTCTGGGCAGGATACTGATCATTTTACGTGGTTTTTGATAATAAACATTTTTGGAGACATTTACTCAAGGTGTGTGTATCGTACCTTTTTTTTGTTTTTCGATAGTTGTTCTGTAGATTACCACCCTTCTCATATTATGGAGGCGAGTACCTCTCCCCCCTCATAAGGTTTATTGAGCAAGGCTCCCAGGACTATCGTTCTCCTAATGTATTTTAAAGTATACAATCATAGCTTGTCTCATAAACAGGCAATCTTGAAGCTATTAATTTATATGCTGTAAAACATTTATGCCAAGGTAGTACAGTCCATGAAACAAAGGATAGTCATTATAAAATCTCTTACCGATACTTTATTATATTCTTGAACAGCCAAATAAAGTGCAAAGGCTGTAAGTGCATCTGTAAACTGAGAAGAAACAAATCAGGTTGAGTAAATTAACATTCCACGTACTAGAAAAATGTTTGCTTACAAAATTTTAACTATATTTAGATACTACATTAAGGCTGGGTTTCACTGCATCCAATTCGCATGACAAGAGACTGTGACTGGCTCTCAATGGAGCCGTATTACACATCTCAGGGGCGGCCGCGGGGCGCACAGCAGAAGAGTCCTGTGCGTCTTTGGCTCAGTTTCAGGTCCGAACTCAGACAAAATTTTGGACCCGATTCCGACCTGAAATTATGAACGGGGGACGCACCAGACGCCCTTGTGTGCCCCGCGGCCACACACAGTGTAAACCCAGCCTGAAGTGGTTGTAAACTTCAGACATGAAATATGAACAAAGCATATGAACAATTCAATCAGGTCCACCTGAAAAACCGACAGGCAGATCTGATCACGTGTGTGAAAGGGCCCTACACATAAATCGGAAGGGGACCTGGGCAATATTACAGATGAACAGTGTGATGCAGTATTGAACTCATGATTGAAGGTATCTTTATACCAGACATCCAGACTTACATAGGATGTATAAAAGACCACCTAAATCTTTGCTTGTAATGGGGGTCTAGGAGGACTAGGAGGTGTATTAAGTGTAGGAGAGACCAGGAAGACCTACTACACTTAGTTTGGAATTTCCCCAAATTGGGCAGGACATAATTTAATATTGTAATCAGACCCTTAAATAAGTTTTGAATGCAGTCCTCTCACATGCGTCTAGATATAGATCCTTACTGCCATTATACAGCGGAGGATGAAACACAACTATTTGTGGTTAGAAAATTAATTGCAAGGAAGTGGGTAGCTTGAGTTCCACCTTCAAATGCTGAAAGCTCTATGATTTATGACAGAGCGTAGAGATTGGTATGGAATATAGAATTTTACATAGAGTTGTGATGTGACTGAGAAAATATATGTATAATGGGTGACCGGATTGAGAGACTCTTGGGTCTCCTGGTCTTTGTTTATATGTTTTACGTTTCAGTCTTAGTTTGTTTTGAGCTGCTTTGTGGTTTTTGTCGTCTTTTTTTCTATATACGTTTTTTGCGTGGAAAAAAGATCAATATAAAAAAAAAAAAAAAAAAAAGCTGAATTAAATATTATTAAAGCAGAGTTCCATTCAAAAGTGGAAGCTCCGCTTATCTCCCCCCCCCCCCCCCCTTCGGCACCACATTTAGCACCTTTGGGGGGGGGGGGGTACCCGTTTTTGACAGGTACCTGTCCCCACTTCTGGAAGATTGCGCCGCAGCGCGATCACTCGGAAGTTCGGGCTCCCCTCCTCCTTCCCCCGCCATTCAGAAAGCGCAGCGCGCTTCACGCATGCACAGTAGGGAACTGTCTGTGAAGCCGAAAGGTGGATCCAGGAAACAAAAATCACATACAGGTATGTGATTTTGCGCTGAAGGGTCGCCCTACCGCAGTATATATGCATGGGGCGGTCCGGAAGTGGTTAAGAAGATAAAAAAAAAAAAAAAAAAAAGCAACATTTAAAGCCCCCTGCATTCATGTACAATACATATATAAGTAAACCATTGTGCCAATATCATGTGACATAAATTAAAAATAAATAAATAAATAACTGCCCTTATATTCTCCAGGTTTCTGCTTTCAGAAAATATAGAAAACTTTTTTTTGTAATGTAAGATTTTTAATGTGTGCAAAAGAACGCAAAAACTTATGGCAGCGAATGGTATAATGCCAAGAGTTCACTTACCATATACACTATTTCTACATAGTCTACAAGAAAATGGAAGAGATAGACGATAAGAGGAGTCTGTAGGAGAAAAGACATTTCAGAGTAATTAAAAACATACAGGTTTTCCTAATGACAAACTAATAATTAAAACAAAGAATATAGTGACTGTGGACCAAGTAATTACTTCCTAAAAATAGTACTTCGTATGTTATGGTGCTTTTTGTTCTTAGTTTGTGCCTACAGTTAATGCTTCAGATAAAAGAAAATAAAGTTATATGCTGGGCTGCCTATCACCAGACCAAATGTTGGAAGTATTATTGCAAACAAAGAGCAATGAGGCTATATGTAGAAATGTGGCTGCCGGTTGCAGCTTCGGAGCTATGTGGTCAGGAGCAGTCCCTCCTGCATTCAGCCTTTGCAATGTCTCCTTCACACCGGCTCCCAGTGGCCCTTTATGCGGTCTTTAATGCCTGGGAGGTGGTACTGCTTATTTATCATATGACCACTATGATTCGCTCTAGCAGTCACATGACTGGGAACCCATCCCACTGACACCTGAGCAGAAGCTGTGACAGAGCTGTTGGTGATAGCTCGGTCAGTTTGCTGGAAGCGCGCAGTGGGCTCTCAGCACACAACCACAGGCCGCCGTATATGTGCAGCAGCTGGGCATTAAAGTCCACTTTTTCTGCTGCCATATACAGTATCTTGAAAAAGTATTCATACCCCTTGAAATTGTCCACATTTTGTTATGTTACAACAAAACACGAAAATGTATTTTATTGGGATTTTATGTGATAGTCCAACACAAAGTGGCACATAAGTGTGAAGTGGAAGGAAAATGATAAAATGGTTTTCAAAATGTTTTACAAATAAATGTGAAAAAATGGCATGCATTTGTATTCAGCCCCCTTTGTAGAACCACCTTTCTCTGCAATTACAGCTGCAAGTCTTTTTGGGGATGTCTCTACCAGCTTTGCACATCTAGAGTGACATTTTTGCCCATTCTTCTTTGCAAAATAGCTCAAGCTCTGTCAGATTGGATGGAGAGCGTCTGTGAACAGAAATTTTCAATTGGATTTAGGACTGGACCATTCTAACACATGAATATGCTTTGACCTAAACCATTCCATTGTAGCTCTGGCTGTATGTTTAGGGTGGTTTTCCTGCTGGAAGATGAACCACCACTCCAGTCAAGTCATTTACAGACTCTTATGCCCCATACACACGGTCGGATTTTCCGATGGAAAATGTGTGATAGGACCTTGTTGTCGGAAATTCCAACCGTGTGTAGGCTCCATCACACATTTTCCATCGGAATTTCCGACACACAAAGTTTGAGAGCAGGCTATAAAATTTTCCGACAACAAAATCCGTTGTCGGAAATTCCGATCGTGTGTACACAAATCCGACGCACAAAGTGCCACTCATGCTCAGAATAAATGAAGAGACGAAAGCTATTGGCTATTGCCCCGTTTATAGTCCCGACGTACGTGTTTTACATCACCGCGTTTAGAACGATCGGATTTTCCAACAACTTTGTGTGACCGTGTGTATGCAAGACAAGTTTGAGCCAACATCCGTCGGAAAAAATCCTAGGATTTCGTTGTCGGAATGTCCGAATAAAGTCCGACCGTGTGTACGGGGCATAACAAGTTATCTTCTAAGATTGCCCTGTATTTGGCTCCATCCATCTTCCCATCAACTATGACCAGTCCAGCTTCCCTGTCCCTGCTGAAGAAAAGCATCCCCACAGCATGATGCTGCCACCACCATGTTTCACGGTGGGATTGGTGTGTTCAGGGTGATGTGCAGTGTTAGTTTTCTGTCACACAGAGTTTTGCTTTTAGGCCAAAAAGCTCAATTTTGGTCTCATCTGACCAGAGCACCTTCTTCCATGTTTGCTGTGTCCCCCACATGACTTCTCGCTAAAGGCAAACTGGACTTCTTATGGCTTTCTTTCAACAATGGCTTTCTTCTTGCCACTCTTCCATAAAAGGCCAGATTTGTGGAGTGCACAATAGTTGTCCTGTGGACAGATTCTCCCACCTAAGCTGTGGATCTCTGCAGCTGCTCCAGAGTTACCATGGGCCTCTTGGCTGCTTCTCTGATTAATGCTCTCCTTGCCTGGCCTGTCAGTTTAGGTGGACGGCTATGTCTTTGTAGGTTTGCAGTTGTGCCATACTCTTTCCTTTTTCGGATGATGGATTGAACAGTGCTCCGTGAGATGTTCAAAGCTTTTTTTTTTTATAACCTAAATCTTGCTTTAAACTTCTCCACAACTTTATCCCTGACCTGTCTGGTGTGTTCCTTGGCCTTCATGATGCTGTTTGTTCACTAAGGCTCTCTAACAAACTTCTGAGGGCTTCACAGAACAGCTGTATTTATACTGAGATTAAGTTACACACAGGGAGGACTCTATGTACTAATTAGGTGACTTCTGAAGGCGATTGGTTCCACTAGATTTTAGTTAGGGGTATCAGAGTAAAGTGGGCTGAATACAAATCCACGCCACATTTTTCAGATATTGATGTGTAAAAAAAAAAATTGAAAACCATTTATCATTTTCTTTCCACTTCACAATTATGTGCCATTTTGTGTTGGTCTATGACATAAAATACATTTAAGTTTTTGATTGTAACATGACAAAATGTGGAAGATTTCAAGGGGTGTGAATACTTTATCACGGCAATGTGTACGTGGCCAGCAAGAGGTTCATAAAATCATTGTACAGAGGGGCAAAAAGTGTTTTCAAATAAAGCACTATTATATTAACAAATAAAAATTCACTTTAAAAGCGGAACTACACTGCATCTGAGCAAACTCAAAAGATTATTTTAATTCATTTTTATAGTAGAACTATAGGCAAAATTTTTTTTTTTCTCATTTTGGATAAAGCAAGGGAGGGTTATAACCCCAGACACATTTTTCCCATCTGTGTCCCATTGGGGAAATTTCCCCTCACTTCCTGTCCCATAACCAAAAAGGAAGTGAAAGGAAATCCTTGCAAATTAAAGTGGTTGTAAACCCCATTCATGAAACCTGACTTAGGCACATATATCTGTAATGTTTTCTTATCCCTCTCCAAAGCTGAGTGCCGTGTCTTTCTTCTGCTCCAGCATGATAACATCTGACAAGTTCTCCAACACCGGAGATAAAAGCAGCCGGAAATGTGTGTGTGTGTGGGGGGGGGGGGGAAGAGATTAGCAGAGAGCTTGTCTATTCAGACTGCAGCTCTGCAAGTTCCTTTGTTCCTCTGCCTATGGAGGGGGTGTGTGCCTTTCCTCCAAATCAGACTCCACACCCACTGCTGAAACAGGAAGAAAGATTTGTAACACAATGTGCACCTTCTAAAGAATAAATAAAGTTGAAGACAGCAGATATACAAGCAAAGCTTATGTAGGGAGATTTGTTTCATTTCTGTGTATCATCTGAGGCTCTTCACTTCACTGGGTATACATCCGCTTTAAGGGAATCCCTTGGGGACCCTGGGTCACCAGAACTAGTGTCCCAAATAGAAGATTTCTCCTCTATTACTTTTCTGGGTACAACCCAAAAGCTGGGATTTTCTTTTACATATAAGGGTAAACAGGAGAAAGAGAGGGTGAATCTCCTTAACAGAGATACAGACAGCAATAAAAACTGACAGATCTCCACTCCATCAAAAACTAAAAAAAAAAAAAATTTAAAAGTTGCCTTCAATTATACTTGAATAATCCAAGCAAAAACCCGGTCCATGCATGTCTCTATGCTCTATTTTACTGTGAGATAACTTTAACCCCCCCCCCCCCCCCCCCCCAGCATTTCTACCTGTGACCATTTTAAGTAAGGGCAGATAATTCACACAGCATTTACCTCCAGGAATCAATCTGCCCTTAGCTCTGGCATGCAGGCAGGAGGGTGTGCTTAGCTGAGAAAACCCCTCCTCCCCTCCTGAAGACTCCTGGAATGTATGACATAATTTGCCTAGGCCTAAAAAAACAGGAACTAACTGAAGAAAAGTAAAAAAAAAAATAAAAAATAAAAAAAAAAAAAAAGGAGCAAAAAAAACAAAACAAAACCAAAAAAACAAGCAAGTACTAATGTTAGCCACATTAGGATTAAAAACAGTCAATATTGATTAAGAGAGTGGTGTTCCACTTTAAAAGGCATAGTCCACCTTTTGTAAAATGTGAATAAATGCACCCACATTAATAAAATGTAAATGTATTACATGCACAGCTTAGCAATTGCTATCAATGCATCAGGAGTGCAATGCACAGGCTTACACACTGTTTACATCTCAGCCCCCAGACCTACCGGTATGAGGCTGGAGGAAGTAAACAATGTACTTCATGTGCACAGACAACAGCCAACTTGTGCTGGCATGATCTACGAGTCCCTCTGCTGACACGGCAAACAAGACTTTTGGTCTTTCCATTCACACATCCCTTCGAACGGATATGTGAATGGATGACAGAGCTGCGGACAGAGCCATGCACAGCTAAATTGGAAAAAAAAAAAAAAAAAAAAAAAAAGGGAAAAGCATCCCGTAATTCAGGTAAGTGGGAGGGTGGTGGGTTGGGGAATGTGACCAGGTTTCAAATATCGGTGTAATTTGAAACAAAGTCAGAAAGGTGAACTAAGCCTTTAATTATGCAGCCTGGATGATCATTCTATGGCTTTTGACCTGTGTTTCTCTGGAGGTCTTACTGAGATCTGTTCATGTTCCAGGAAGAAGCAACTTAAAGGGGTTGTAAAGTTAAATTTTTTTTTTTTTTAAAATAACAAACATGTTATACTTACCTTCACTGTGCAGCTCGTTCTGCACAGAGTGGCCCCGAACCTGGCCTTCTGGGGTCCCTCGGCGGCTGTTTCAGCTCCTCCCCGCATGCATTCACCACCCAATTTATTATAAAAGAAAAAAACAAAATAGCCAATGGAATACTCACAAAAGACAGAAGAAACATGCATAACACATTTCGGGGAGCTCAGAGCTCTGAGAAAGGGGAGGAGTCCCCGAAACGCATAGATTGCCAACAGTCTGGTCACTCGTTGCCACACTGGCTGGCCATCGGGGACTGTTGTTATGCATGTTTCTTCTGTCAGTATTCAATTGGCTATTTGGATTTTTCTTTTCTAATAAAAACGAAGTTACTTACTGGTAACGTTCTTTCCTGGAGTCTTTCAGGAGCCACCTGAGAGACCTTGGCTCCTCCCCTCTGTAGGAAACACCTGCGCCAGCCATCTTATCAATTTCCTCCTCCCCTGCTGGCTCCTCAGTTCCTTGAAGAGCACCTCCAGTCCGCTGGGGAGACACAAGAACATATGATACACATAATCAACTATATCACATTTCCTGTAAGGAAATCTTTATGTCTTAGTATACATTTGGGTGGGTACCCGGCTGTCCTGAAAGACTCCGGGAAAGAACGTTACCAGTAAGTAACTTTGTTTTTCCCCTAATCGTCTTTCAGGACAGCCACCTGAGAGGATAACCGAGCACTTAGCCCTAAGGGGGGACCACAGCTTGTAGGACCTTGCGCCCAAAGGTCTGATCTTTGGCTGACCACAGGTCCACTTTATAATGTTTTACAAAAGTGGCAAAGCTGGACCAGGTTGCCGCTTTACAAATCTGTTCCGGCGTTGCTCCAGCTCTCTCCGCCTGCGACGTTGCCATTGACCTTGTGGAGTGTGCCCTGATTCCCTCTGGGATCTGCTTGCCTCTTAGCTTGTACGCCTGTTCAATGGCGTCTCTTAACCATCTGGCTATAGTGCTTCTCGAAGCCTTATGCCCTTGCCTAGCTCCAGAAATTAAAATAAATAAAGAATCCGTCTTTCTAAGTTTTTTGTTACCTCTAAATAATGTAAGACGCATCTTCTGACGTCTAAATTATGAAACTTTATTTCCTGCTCTTTCGAAGGATTTGAACAAAATGAGGGCAACACTATGTCTTGGCCTCGGTGGAACTTCGAGGCCACTTTAGGCAGAAATCCCAGATCCATTTTAAAGACTATGCGATCCGGGAAAATCTGACAAAAGGGGGGTCTAATCGATAGGGCTTCTTTCTCATAGACCCTTTTGGCTGTAGTGATCGCTACCAAAAAGATTGCTTTAAGTGTCAGCATCTTCAGGCTGCAATCTTTCAAGGGCTCAAAGGGTTCTGCTGTCATAGTTTCCAGAAATAATGACAGGTCCCATTTTGGAAAGGCTGAACTCTGTATCGGCCTCTGCCTGCTCATGGATCTAAAGAGTCTGATTATCCATGGATCTGATGTTAAGCTTTTTTCCTGGTAAACTGATAGTGCTGACACCTGACTCTTAAGTGTACTGAGACTTAGGCCTTTATCTACACCACTCTGTAGAAACTCTAAGACTGCCACTGAGCTTTATGCTTTGAAGTTGTTTTCTGTGCACCATCTGCTAAAACATCTCCATACTCTTTGATAGATATTCCGTGTCTCAGCCTTCCTGCTTTTCAGCAGTGTCTCTATTAAACGGCTTGAGAACCCTTTTGCTTTTAACAGTTGCTCCTCAGATACCAGGCAGCTAAATTCCACCTTTCTACCTGGGGACAGTACACTGGGCCTTGGGAAAGTAGGTCTTTCTGGACTGGTAACAACCAGGGGGGCTCTATGGCGAGTTCTTTGAGCATAAAGAACCACGGTCTCCTGGTCCAGTGAGGTGCTATGAGAATCAGAGATGTGTTCCCTGTATGCAATTTTCTTATCACCGCTGGTATTAGTGGGGGAAAGGCATAACATCTTTTGAACGTCCAATTTTGTGCTAATGCATCTATCCCGAGTGCTCCATCTTCTCTCTTCAGGGAAAAGAATGCTTGAACCTTCCTGCTTTCTCTTGACGCAAATAAGTCCACCTGAGGTGTTCATTTTTTTATAATCTGCTGGAATACCTCTTGTTTTAACACCCAATCGCCTTCTCTCACTCTCTTCCTGCTGAGGAAATCTGCCACTTTGTTTAAATCCCCTTTTAAGTGGGCTGCTGATAACGAGAGTATGTTTTCCTCTCCCCAGTTCAGGATTTCCTTTGCTAAAGACCACAGGGCTCTGCTTTTGGTTCCCCCTTGTCTGTTTATGTAGGCGATTACCGATGAGTTGTCGGACCTGATCCTGTACATGATGTCCTCTCAACTCTCTCTGGAAGGATTGAAGTGCAAACCATACTGCCTTCAATTCTTTCCAATTGGACGACCTTGTCCTCTCCTCCTTTACCCAAGTTCCTTGCGTGATTTGGGAGTCTAAATGTGCTCCCCACCCTACGCCACTTGCGTCTGTGGTTAGCGTCTGGGAAATAGGTAGGATCCATAGCCTTCCTTTGTTTACATTTTCCGCTCTTCTCCACCATCATAGGGTCTTTTTTACCCCTGCTGGTATTAACACTTGTGTATCCAATGATTCCTGTTTGTGATCCCATACCCTTAATAGGAACATCTGTAATGGCCGAAAATGTAGGCTTGCCCATTGGACCGCTGGAATTGCCGATGTTAGCAACCCCAACGTTGACATGATTTTTTCTTATTGAACATGGTAGATTGGTCTGTATTCTTTTTATTTCTCTTTGAATTTTTTCTATCTTCTCCTTGGGTAGGAATATTCTTCGTTGCACTGAATCTATTATATACCCTAAATACTTTATTTGTTGAGTGGGTTGAAGATTGGATTTCTCTACACTTATCAACCAACCTAGACTTTCCAAGAAAGTCTGTGTTTATTGTAGGTTTTCTAGCAATCTCCCGGGGGAGTCTTCAAAAAGGAGAAGGTCGTCTAAATAGGCAATGATGGATATGCCTTTTAGTCGTAATGGTGCCAGAGCTTCTGCCAGAATTTTTGTAAAAATTCTTGGTGAGGAAGACAGGCCGAAGGGTAGAGCTCTGAATTGAAGGTGTAAGGTTTCTTTTCCTGTTTCTATTGCTAATCTTAGAAACTTCTGGCAACTTGATGTATGGGTATGTGTAGGTACGCATCTTTTAAATCCAGGGAGACCATATAACAGTTTGGTGGTAACAGGGCCTTCACTGAGTATATGGAATCCATTCTGAATCTCTTGTAAGTTATGGATAGATTTAAAGCGGGGGTTCACCCACACCGCCAAAAAAAAAAAAAAAATTAAAGTTACGTACCGGTAACGTCTTTTCCTGTAGTCTTTCAGGACAGCCACTATTGAGAGATAGTCTCCTCCTCTTCCTGTAGGAAACACTGCGCCAGCCCATAAAACTCTCACTTCCCGTGCCAGACCTCAGTTTTTACAAGATCACCTCCGGTCAGCTGGGGAGACACAAGAACACATTAATAACATACCATTCAATATCATTATCATATTGCGTTCTGGTCTTAAATAAGACCCCCCCAAGCTTAGGGTGGGTAACTAGGGCTGTCCTGAAAGACTACAGGAAAAGACGTTACCGGTACGTAACTTTAATTTTCCCTTTACGTCATTCAGGACAGCCACTATTGAGAGGATAATCGAGCACTTACCAATTAGGGTGGGACTACAGCTTGCAGAACTTTTCGCCCAAAAGCCTGCTCACCTGCCGCCACCAGGTCCACTCTGTAATGTTTAACGAAAGTGGAGTAGCTGGACCATGTCGCTGCCTTGCATATTTGCTCTGGCGTTGCTCCAGCCTTCTCTGCCTGGGAAGTTGCCACGGCTCTGGTAGAGTGTGCCTTAATGCCCATAGGAATCTCTTTCCCTGCTAGAGAATATGCCTGCCCAATAGCTAATCTAAGCCATCTGGCAATCGTGCGTCGAGACGCTCTGAGTCCTTTTCTGGACCCGGAAAATAAAATAAATAGAGAATCAGACTTTTATTGTTTTAGTCATCTCTAAGTATTGTAGGATACACCTCCTTACATCTAAGAAATGAAATTTCAGTTCCCCTTCTCCAGCAGGATTGGGACAAAATGAAGGTAGGACTATTTCCTGGCTTCTGTGAAAGCCTGATGCCACTTTAGGCAAAAATGCTGGATCAGTCTTAAGGACTATTCTATCTGGCAAAATAACGCAAAAAGGAGGTCTAATTGATAACGCCTCAATTTCACTGACTCTCCAGGCAGTTGTCACTGCCACTAAAAATGCTGTTTTTAAGGTTAACTCTTTTAACAGACATTTGTCCAAGGGCTCAAAGGGAATTCCTTTTAGGCTTTGCAACACTAAAGATAGATCCCACCCGGGAAAGGGGGGACCTCGGACAGGTCTCTGCCTGGACAGTGCCCTAAAGAACCTGACCACCCATGGATTGGTGGCTAAAGATTTCTCTAAATAAGCACTAAGTGCTGACACCTGGCTTTAAAGGGTACCTACGGATAAACCCTTTGTCTGCTCCACACTGTAGGAACTCCAAAACAGCTATGGGGCTCTGCGCCGAGAAGGAGTTTTCAGTGCACCACTTGTTGAAAAGGAGCCAGACCTTTTTATAAGTATGATGCGTCTCCTTTTTTCTACTGTTGAGAAGGGTGGATATTAATTTCTGAGAAAATCCCTTAGATTTTAATATACTCTCTTCAGTAGCCAGGCCGCTAATTTCCACTGGTGTACCTGTGGACAGAGGATTGGACCCTGTGAGAGAAGATCCTCCTGGGGTGGAAGGAATAGGGGCGGTTCCACAGCTAACTGACTGAGAATTGAAAACCATGCCCTTTTCGGCCAATGTGGAGCTACTAGAATGAGGGAGGTGTTCTCTAGTTGGAACTTCCGCAGAACCGCCGGTAATAACACCGGAGGGGGGAAGGCATAGCATGTCCTGAAATGCCAATTCTGTGTTAATGCGTCCACCCCCAGTGCTCCTTCTCCTGCGTTTAGGGAGAAAAAACAGGGGATTTTCGCATTGTCTCTTGAAGCGAAAAGATCCACTTCCGGGGGTCCCCATTTCTCGGATATGAGATTGAAAACCTCCTGGTTGAGGGCCCAATCTCCCTCTCTCAGCCTCCTCCGGCTGAGAAAGTCCGCTATAACGTTCCTTTCTCCTCTCAGAAAAACCGCTGAGAGTAAGAGAGTGTTGGTCTCGGCCCAATTTAGGATGTCTGTTGCTAAGGCCAGGAGACTTCCGCTTCTGGTGCCACCCTGTTTGTTTATATAGGCTACGGTAGAAGAATTGTCTGACCGTACCTGTATATGGTGGCCCTGAAGCTCTTTTTTGAAAAACCTGAGGGCCAGGCCGACCGCCCTCAGCTCCTTCCAATTGGACGATCTTTTTAGTTCGTCTCCCCTCCATACGCCCTGCGCTAGAAGGGATCCCAGATGCGCCCCCCAGCCCTTGCCGCTTGCGTCCGTGGTTACTATCCGTGAAACTGGAATAAGCCACAGACGTCCCTGCGACAAGTTCGCTTCCTTCCTCCACCACCAAAGAGATCTCTTTAATCGATGGGGAATTTGTACTAAGGTGTCTAGATCCTTCTGACTGTGGTCCCATACCCTTAGTACGTATGACTGCAGGGGATGAAAGTGTAATCCTGCCCACTGCACTGCTGGGAGAGTAGAGGTCAGCAGACCTAGTGTTGACATTAAGGACCTTTTGGACACCCGATGGTTGCACTGGAGAGATAAAACTGCTCTGTCCAGTTTTAGAATTTTTTCTCTTGGAAGAAAAACTTTCAAGAGTGTCGAGTCTAGCAGGTATCCTAGGTACATAATGCGCTGTGAAGGAATGAGACTGGACTTGTCTAAGTTCAGGAGCCATCCTAATCCTGTCAGTACCTTTTTTGTCAGGTCGAGGTCCCTGAGCAATTTCTCTGGGGATACTGCAAAAAGGAGCAGGTCGTCCAGATAGGCTATAACTGACACACCCTGCAGTCGCAGGAAGGCCATGGCCTCTGCCAGGATTTTGGTAAATATTCGGGGCGAGGAGGATAGCCCGAAGGGCAGAGCCTGGAATTGTAGGTGCAGTATTGCGTCGCCCAGGTTTATTGCTAAACGGAGAAACCTCTGAGAGGTTTCTGCAATAGGGACGTGCAAATACGCGTCTCTGAGGTCCAGAGACACCATGAAACAATTCTGCGGTAACAGAGCCCTGACCGTAAAAATTGACTCCATACGGAATCTTTTGTAACAAATTGACTTGTTTAAGGGCTTTAAATTCAGAATCAATCTGAATTTTCCTGAGGGTTTTTTTTACCATAAATACATGGGAATAAACCCCCTCTCCTTCCTCCCCCTTGGGTACTCTGCAAACTACATTTTGTAGTTCTAGCTCCTTCAGAGCGTCTAACAAGGCCTTAGTTTTTGTCGTGCAGCTGGAAAGCTGCGTGACAAGGAACCTTTGTGAGGGGGGCCTTGTGAATTCCAAGAGATACCCCCTTCTTATGATCCCTAGGATGAACCGATTGGGGGAAATGATCTCCCACTGTGGAAGGAAGGCCCCCAGTCTTCCTCCCACCGCTTTTAGAGAGTCATTGATCTTTCTGGGCTTTTTCAGGAGGGCGAAAAATCGCCCCTCCTCTACCCTTACCTCTTTGGCCCCAGGTTTTCTTCTGTCCCCCCTGTTTAGGGGCTTCCCTGCGCTTTTGCAGACGAAACCCCCTCTTTTTCTGTGTAGGGGTCTTTCGTTTGAGTGGGAAGGACTTCTTTTTGTCTGCTGTCCGGTCTAGGACTGTATCTAACCCAGGACCAAATAGTAGGTCACCTGTCAGGGGTATCCCACATAACTTGACCTTAGAGGCGGCGTCGCCCGGCCAAGTCTTCAGCCAGAGGGCCCTCCTGGCCGAGTTTGCCAGGGCCGCTGATCTGGCTGACATACGGACTGACTCTGCCAAGGCGTCTGCTATGTATGCGATGCCTCGCAGAATCGTGGGGAAAGACGCTAGGATAGTCTCTTTAGCTGTGCCAGCCTCAATATGCTCCTGAATCTGGAAAAGCCAATGTTCTAAATTGCGGGCTACCACAGTAACAGCCATTTCTGGTTTTAAGTTACCGACTGTCGAGTCCCACGTCTTTTTCAGTAGTGAGTCTATCCTTTTGTCCATGACGTCTGATAAGGCCCCCCATGTCCTCAAACGCCAGGTCTGTGTGCCTAGAGACCTGAGAGAAAGCTGCATCCAGTTTGGGATTTTTATTCCAAATGGACGCTGGATCCTCTGAAAACGGAAATCTTCTCTTAAGGGAACTAGAGAATAAGGGCTTTCTTTCCGGATCCTGCCACTCTTTTTTAATCGTCTCCACCAGAACCTCGTGTACTGGAAAAACTTTTCTCTTTTGATCTCCTAAGCCCTTGTACATAAGGTCATGGAGTGAGAGGGGTTTTTTATCCTCGTGTATACCGAGGGTTGTATATATTGCCCCTAGGAGATCTTCCACCTCCTCTAGGGACAACTTATACCTGGAGATTTTCCTGGACTCCCCGTCCTGGTCCTCTCCCTCTGATTCCTCATGGGAGTCAGAAGTGCCATTGTCTGGTTGCCTAAGCTCCACCCCGGAAGGGCCTGCAGCCTCTTCTGCCGTAGCCATACTAGTGGATCTGGCAGGAGCCGAGCCCTGAGCATGAGGCGGGGTTGAATCCTGCTGAATGGGATTAAGGGGAAGCTGAAACTTCTCAAAAAGCGTTTTAAAGGATGAAAAAGTGGATGACAGCTCCTTTACAGAGGCTGCCAAGCCGGACTGCTGTTCAGAGTCCCTTTCCTTGACCAGGGAATCTATGCATTCCTTACACAGAACCTTGGTCCAAGCTTCCCCTAAACTGTCCCTACAAGAGGCACATTTCTTTTTAGAGACATGAGTGGACTTTGTCTTTTCTGTGGATTTCTGAAATTACATACAGAAAGCACATTACATTCAGCAATTTTTTAACAGAAAAAACCCTGGGGGTGTACCCGACCCACCTGTAGGGATCCGAGTCACCCCCACCCCCTGACCACCCAGGGGGTCTGTCCCCCCCCCCCCAAGTAAGGAACCGTACATGGGGGGGGGGGGGGGGGGACAATCCTAGGTAGAGAGGACCCCTCCCCAGGGAACTCTTACCTTCGGAAGGCTGGAGCTAGTGTCCGTATGAGCTGCAGCATCTGCCTCAGACATGACTGCAGGTGGTTGCCTGTGTAGAGTCTCACACTGTCTGCACGTGTAAACTGACTCCTCCAGCCTGAGCCCGGCCCCCTATCAGCACCGCGACCCGGAACCGGAAGTCGCGGGTTAAAGGTAGACTTCCGCTCTCCGCCGGAAATGACGTCGCCCGTCGTCCGGCCCGTTCGTTCCAACAAAAAAATGCGGCCTGCACAGCGTACAGGGAGAGCGGAGTGTCCCCTTGCTGCGGCCCTGTGGACGCGATAGGGGGCCCCCACAGCCTGATGCCACGCTTGACAAGGAAGGGGTGGCTGCTGTTTTGCGGGTATGTACCGCCTATCCACTGCTTGGAAGCCCCTGCTCCCCTGGGGATGTTTTGAAAGAGGCCACAATCTCCCTGATTGTATCAGCCTGGTTCCCTGCACAGTGTCTCCCCTCCGGAGGAAACACTATTAACTGAGGTCTGGCAGGGGAAGTGAGAGTTTTATGGGCTGGCGCAGTGTTTCCTACAGGAAGAGGAGGAGACTATCTCTCAATAGTGGCTGTCCTGAATGACGTAAAGGGAAAAATATTAAAAGCCAGCAGCTACAAATACTGCAGCTGCTGTCTTTTAATACATTGCCACTTACCTGTCCCAGGGTCCAGCGATGTCGGCAGGGAACGCCGAGAACCCGCTCGGTTCTCGGCAGCTGCCGCCGCCATCCTAGGTGAGGGAATCAGGAAGTGAAGCGTTGCGTTGCCTTTATTAGTACTTCGTGAACGGGAAAATTCTTCTTTTCCTGTTCCCCTAAACCCTCATACATTTGATCATGCAGGGAAAAGGTTTCTTTTCCGTTTGTATACCTAATGTGGTATGAATGGCTCCTAGAAGATGGTCGACCTCTTCGAATGAGAGTTTGTAACGGGAGGGTTTCCTGGAATCCCCTTCCAGGGCTTCACCCTCTGATTCTTGGGAGCCGGACGCTGCGCTGTCAGGCTCCTCTCCTGCCTCCTCCCTAGGGGCTGATGAAGGGCCTGCACTAGTAGAGGGTAGTGCTTGTATTTTTGGTAGTGTCGTTTGTACTGTAGGAGGAGCAGTCTGCAGCTGTGGGATCTGAAACCCTTCAAAGAAGGTTTTAAAAGATTCAAAGGTACTTGATAGTTCCTTAACAGATGCTGCTAAATCACTGCCCTGCTCAGTGGAATGTTTCTGTACTAGTTTGTTAATACATTCCTTACACAATGCTTTCCCCCGGGAACCGGAAGTACACGCCCCTTTCGCCGGACGTGACGTCACCCGCCACAGGCGCCGTGCAGTCCCAATACCTGGCGTTAATACACTGCCAGTGCTACACGCTGCTGAGGGTATGGGACGGCTGGACCTGTACCTCCTGCTACCGCGCTCGACACTGAAAAGGAGCCCCCCCAACCTCCGTCTGCACTCAGGGATGCGGGGGTGACAAATCCTCCTCCAGGTTAGTTTCTTCCCCTGGACTGCCCGAAGAGCCTCTGCTCCCTTTTAGGACATCTGCCTGAGCCTCCTGGCTTGGTTCCACTGGTGTCTCCCCTCTGGAGGAAACACAAAGAACTGAGGAGCCAGCAGGGGAGGAGGAAATTTATAAGAAGGCTGGCACAGGTGTTTCCTACAGAGGGGAAGAGCCAAGGTCTCTCAGGTGGCTCCTGAAAGACGATTAGAGGAAAACTTGGGTAATGCACTAGGCGTTTTCGCCCCGTGTGCTCTTTTGCAGTATATGGTTGGATTCCCCTGTTTGAGGAGGGCTGCACCGCTGAAGCATTGTTCCATAAGTAATATAGAACACACACACACACACACACACACACCCCTGGTCTGGTGACTACCCATTTGAGTGCTGGAGTAGTAACAACGCCTTGAGTCCTAATTCTGTTGAAATAAAAAATTATGGATGTGGACACCTCTGCAGAACAGCGCAGACAGTTCCTAGACCTCTCTGCAAACTACACTGAAGTAATTTACTCTGGTCCAGTACCTGTCCCAGCCTGTGACTAAAAAGATGGAGCAGCAGCAAGCTGATCAGTTCCACCTTCTGTTCTGTACATAAACCTACAGACACCACCAGGCAAAGTGATAGAGCTCTGGCTGAGTGATGACCATATCTCTGCAATGTTTTAACATACCTCAGTTCCTAGACTAGAAAGTTTCAGATTTAAACTCACATGTCCAGCAACAGGAGATATGCATCAGTGACCTACAAGCCAGAAGCATTTGTGGGAGAACTGAAAAATACTCAAAATTACAGATACTCACTTCATGAAAGACATCTCCTGAGTATGGTGACACACCAAGATCCAACAAGGCCATCCCCTCCACAACTGTAAAAGAAAGGGTACAATGAGAAACTGTAATAAAGAAGAAACTTCCACTGGAACTGCCGATATGGTTTACCAATATCTGTCCACATTCTATCAGTCTATGTGGAATACCTGGAACTTCTAAAACACATCAGGGTGTGTGGTCATTCAAAGATGGCTTCTCCAGTCCTGTACTCAAATCAATCTTTTGGGGTTTAACCACTTAAGAACCAGGCCTATTTCTGACATTTGTTTATTATTTTAGTGTTTAATAGTGTTTATTATGTTTAATATGTTTTGCTAGAAAATGACTTCTAAACTCCCAAACATTATATATTTTTTTTAGCAGAGACCCTAGGGAATTAAATGGAGAACATTGCAGTATTTTATGTCACACCGTATTTGCGCAGCGGTCTTGCAAACGCAAATTTTTTGGGAAAAAAATCTGCAAACAAAACAAACAGCAAAGTGTGCCCAATTTTTTTTTTGTAAAATGTGAAAGATAAATGTTACACCAAGTAAATAGATACCCAACATGTCATGCTTTAAAATTGCACACGCTTGTGAAATGGCGACAAACTACAGTACTTAAAAAATCTCTATATTTTTTTACAGGTAACCTGTTTCGAGTTACAGAGGAGCTCTAGTGCTAGAATTATTGCTCTTGCGCTAACGATCGCGGCGATACCTCACATGTGTTTGAACACCATTTACATATGTGGGCGCAACTTACGTATGGGTTCGCTTCTGCGCGCAAGCTCGGAGGAACGGGGCGCTTTAAATTTTTTTTTTCTTATTTATTTTACTTTTTTATTTTTACACTGTCCCTTTAAAAAAAAGTTTTTTGATCACTTTTTTCCCTATTACAAGGAATGAAAACATCCCTTGCAATAGAAATAAGCATGACAAGTCCTCTTTATTGCGAGATCTGGGGTCAAAAAGACCCCAGATCTCGCAATAAAGAGGACTGCGAGGGGGGGGGGCTCCATGTCACCCCCGCTCATCATCGCCCTCCATGTCACCCCCCTCATCATCGTCCTCCATGTCACCCCCCCCCATCATCATATCATCCTTCATGTCACCCCCCCTCATCATCCTCCTTCATGTCACCCCCCCTCATCCTCCTCCTCCATGTCACCCCCCTCATCATCATCCTCCTCCTCCTCCATGTCACCCCCCTCATCATCATCATCCTCCTCCTCCATGTCACCCCCCTCATCATCATCATCCTCCTCCTCCATGTCACCCCCCTCATCATCATCATCCTCCTCCTCCATGTCACCCCCCTCATCATCATCATCCTCCTCCTCCATGTCACCCCCCTCATCATCATCATCCTCCTCCTCCATGTCACCCCCCTCATCATCATCATCCTCCTCCTCCATGTCACCCCCCTCATCATCATCCTCCTCCTCCATGTCACCCCCCTCATCATCATCCTCCTCCTCCATGTCACCCCCCTCATCATCATCATCCTCCTCCATGTCACCCCCCTCATCATCATCATCCTCCTCCATGTCACCCCCCTCATCATCATCATCCTCCTCCATGTCACCCCCCTCATCATCATCATCCTCCTCCATGTCACCCCCCTCATCATCATCATCCTCCTCCATGTCACCCCCCTCATCATCATCATCCTCCTCCAGGTCACCCCCCTCATCATCATCATCCTCCTCCATGTCACCCCCCTCATCATCATCATCCTCCTCCATGTCACCCCCCTCATCATCATCATCCTCCTCCATGTCACCCCCCTCATCATCATCATCCTCCTCCAGGTCACCCCCCTCATCATCATCATCCTCCTCCAGGTCACCCCCCTCATCATCATCATCCTCCTCCATGTCACCCCCCTCATCATCATCATCCTCCTCCATGTCACCCCCCTCATCATCATCATCCTCCTCCATGTCACCCCCCTCATCATCATCATCCTCCTCCATGTCACCCCCCTCATCATCATCATCCTCCTCCATGTCACCCCCCTCATCATCATCATCCTCCTCCATGTCACCCCCCTCATCATCATCATCCTCCTCCATGTCACCCCCCTCATCATCATCCTCCTCCTCCATGTCACCCCCCTCATCATCATCCTCCTCCATGTCACCCCCCTCATCATCATCCTCCTCCATGTCACCCCCCTCATCATCATCCTCCTCCATTTCACCCCCCTCATCATCATCATCCTCCATGTCACCCCCCCTTCATCATCATCCTCCATGTCACCCCCCCTTCATCATCATCCTCCATGTCACCCCCCCCCTTCATCATCATCATCCTCCATGTCACCCCCCCTCATCATCATCCATGTCACCCCCCCATCATCATCCATGTCACCCCCCCTCATCATCATCCTCCTTCATGTTACCCCCCCATCATCATCCTCCTTCATGTCACCCCCCTCATCATCATCATCCTCCTTCATGTCACCCCCCCCCCTCATCATCATCCTCCTCCATGTCATTCCCCCCCTCATCATCATCCTCCTCCATGTCATTCCCCCCCCCCCATCATCATCCTCCCTACCCCCATTTCTGTCTCCCCAGTCCTCCCCCATACACCTGTCCGCACTCCTCCCTGCTCACACCCCTACCCACCACACCTGTCCCAGCACCCGCCTCCTCCTCCTCCCCCGGCGCCCCTCACCTCTCTTCCATGAGTTGAGGGGGGACACGACTTCCACCCGCTCGGAGATGAAGGCGGCCAGGCTGGAGCGGAACAGAACAGCCCTGATTGTCACCGCTATCAGTATCACCAGCACCAAAGGCGCCGCCATCTTCCCCAGCCCAGCCTGGCCAGGTCGCGCCGAGGCTTACGGGAGAACATGGGACTTGTAGTTCTGCGAGGCGTCCCAATGCAAGAGGAGGCGGGAGGGAGGACTACACTTCCCAGAATGCACCGCGGGACGGCGCTCCTTTCCGGGATTGGCAGGAGAAGCTGAGGTACGGCGGCTGGGATGGGACAAGTCGGTTCGTTATAGAGACGGGGAGCGCGTCATCCCTCCGTTATGAGAACGTACTGCCTCCGCTCATAGAACGTCACTGACTGGATACTGAGGAGAAGGAGCGGTACAGACCGCCATTGTTAACCCTTTCACTGGCCAAGCTGTTCTTCCACACATAATAAAAGGTACACTTTAGGCCTGAAAATTAGTTAAACCCCCTAACCGGGGATGTTTTCTGGAAGCAGAGACCCATGAAGAAGAAAATGGTGGTAGTTGCCATTTGTTATAACACAAACGTTTATCAAACCCAGTATTTTCAGTAAAAAAAAAAAAACAACCTAAGTGCACACAAATACAATCTAACACCCAATTTATCTGGTAAAATATAATAGAGGAGGCTACATCGAGTACGTAGATACCAAACATGTCACGCCTTAGGACAGGGGTGTCCAAACTTTTTTCAAAGAGGGACAATTTGATGAAGTGAATGTGCGTGAGGGCCGACCGTTTTGTCAGACCGAATTTTAATGGTTCAAAGAATGTCAAAGTGTGTTCGTCCGATCACTAATACACTGCCCAACAAGAATTCTCCCGCCATTGTGGCTGTGTGTGGTGAGGAGATGAGCTCGGCGTGTTATTTGGATGTACCGTCTTTATTGGCGTATAACACGCACCCTCAGTTTAACCGCTTGCCGCCCGCCGGCTGTCATATGACGGCCAGGCGGCGCGGCTCTCGTTCTGGGAGGGCGTCATATGACGCCCTCGCCTTCCCTGCCCACCAGGGGGGCGCACGCGCGCCGGCGGCAATCGCGTGCGCCCGCCGTGTCACTGGGCACCCAATGCGCGTGCCCGGCGGCCATGATGTCCACCGGGCACCCGCGATTGCCCGGTAACACGGCAGGACCTTGGATCTGTGTGTGTAAACACACAGATCCACGTCCTGTCAGAGAGGAGAGGAGACCGATGTGTGTTCTCAGTACAGAGCAACACCGATCGGTCTCCTCCCCTTGTAAGTCCCCTCCCCCTTCAGTTAGAAACACCTCCATAGGAACACAGTTAACCCCTCGATCACCCCCTAGTGTTAACCCCTTCCCTGCCAGTCACATTTATACAGTAATCAATGCATTTTTATAGCACGGATCGCTGTATAAATGTGAATGGTCCCAAAAATGTGTCAAAAGTGTCCGATATGTCGCCACAATATCACAGTCACGATAAAAATCGTAGATCGCCGCCATTATTAGTAAAAAAAAAATATATATATAATAAAAATGCTATAAATCTATCCCCTATTTTGTAGACGCTATAACTTTTGCACAAACCAATCAATATACGCTTATTGGGATTTTTTTTTACCAAAAATATGTAGAAGAATACGTATCGGCCTAAACTGAGGAAAAAATTTGTTAAAAAAAAAAAATGGATATTTATTATAGCAAAAAGTAAAAAATACTGTGTTTTTTTTTTTTCACGCTCTTATTTTGTTTATAGCGCAAAAAATTAAAAACTGCAGAGGTGATCAAATACCACTAAAAGAAAGCTCTATTTGTGGGGAAAAAATGATAAAAATTTCATTTGAGTACAGTGTTGCATGACCACGCAATTGTCATTTAAAGTATGACAGCGCTGGAAGCTGAAAAATGGCTTGGGCAGGAAGGGGGTGAAAGTGCACTGTATTTAGATGGTTAAGAGAGAAGTTAACCACTTCAGCCCTGGAAGAATTTACCCCCCTTCCTGACCAGAGCACTTTTTGCGATTCGGCACTGTGTCTCTTTAACTGACAATTGCGCGGTCGTGCGACGTTGCTCCCAAACAAAATTGACGTCCTTTTTTTCCCACAAATAGAGCTTTCTTTTGGTGGTATTTGATCACCTCTGCGTTTTTTATTTTTTGCGCTATAAACAAAAAAAATTGACAGTTTTGAAAAAAACACAATATTTCCCCTAATCGTCTTTCAGGACAGCCACTTGAGAGCTTGGCTCCTCCCCTCTGATTGGAAACACCTGCGCCGGCTTCTATAAATTTCCTCCTCCCCTGCTGGCTCCTCAGTTATTTGTGTTTCCTCCAGAGGGGAGATACCATAGGAACCAGCCTGGAGAGCCAGGGAGGCTCAGGCAGCATGTCCTGAAAGAGGAGTAGAGACTCCTAGGACAGACCAGGGGGAAAAAAGTTAGTGTATACACCCGCAGCGGTTATAACACTAACCTTGTCAGAAAAACTTTCTCTGGATATTGCCACCCCCGCATCCCTGAGCGCAGGTTGAGGTCGGGGGGGGGGCTTCCCTTTCATCACCGAGCGCGGTGAAGCGGAGCGCAGCTCCTGCAGTCTCATGCCCCCAGCAGCGTGTGGAGTAGAACACGCCGGGTACTGAGATTGTGCGGCCTGTGGCGGGTGATGTCATATCCGGCCAAAAGGGGCGTGCACTTCCGGGTTTGCGGCTTCCGGTTCCGGCCACGAACGTTGAAAGGGAGCCAGGTATGGGGCTGGAGAGGAGCTGTACATGCTGTAGAGACAGCAGAAGCTCCAGAGGTGACACAAGGATGGCGGATGCAGAGGATTTGGACCGCACTGCTCCAGCAGAGACCAGTTCCAGCCATGTTAAGGTAAGGGGAACCTAGAGTGGAGCTCCCCTGGCCTGAACCACCGCCCCCCCTATCATTAGTGTGGGACAGGTGCAAGGGGGGGGGGGGAGCAGGTTAAAGACCCTCAGGTGTCAGAGGGTGGACTCATAGGGCCCCTGGTGAGGCAAGCCCGAATGAAAGTGTTGCACTCCTGCAATTATGCAGGAAAGGGTACTGTGTGTTAATGGTTGGGGGTTTTTTCTTATGTCTTTTCAGAAAATAGAGAAAACCAGGGCCTCTCATGTTTCAAAAAGGAGGTGCCCTTCCTGTAAAATTACCCTTAGAGATTCTTGGGAAAAACCATTATGTAAAGATTGTATTAGCAAACTAGTACAAGAACATTCTTCAGAGCAGGGTGAACTAGCAGCATCTGTTAAAGAATTGTCTAGTTTGTTCGAATCCTTCAAAAACTTTTTTGAAGGGTTTCAGATGCCACAGTTTCAGACTGCTCCTCCGACAACAACGGTACGGAAAACTCAGGCAATACCTTCCACTAGTGCAGGTCCTTCAGTAGCCCCTAGACAGGAGGTGGAAGAGGAACCTGACAGTGCAACTTCTGGCTCACAAGATTCTGAGGGGGAAGCTCTGGATGGGGATTCCAGGAAGCCATCCCGATACAAACTCTCATTAGAAGAGGTAGATCACCTTTTAGGGGCCATTTATACCACACTAGGTATATCAACGGAGAAGAAACCATTATCATTGCACAATCAGATGTATGAGGGCCTATGGGAACGGGAAAAGAGGAATTTTCCTGTTAATGAGGTCCTAGTAGATGCTATTAAGAAAGAGTGGCAGGAACCTGAAAGGCCTTAAAGAGACAGTTTCCCTTTACAGAAGATCCAGCATCAGTGTGGAACAAGGTTCCAAAAGTAGATGCAGCCTTCTCGCAGGTATCAATGCACACGGACTTGGCATTTGAGGACATGGGGGTTCTTTCTGAGCCAATGGATAAAAGAATGGACTCATTGTTAAAAAAATCATAGGACTCAACGGTGGGAAGCCTGAAGCCAGCTATGGCGGTCACGGTGGTGGCTAGGAACGTAAAATTCTGGTTAAATCAATTGCAGGCTCACATTGAAGAAGGAACTGCGAAGGAGCAGATTCTGGCTTCATTTCCCACACTCCTGCGAGGTCTTGCGTATATCGCGGACGCTTCCGCAGAACTGGTTTGGATGGCAGCCAGGTCCTCCGCACTGGCCAATTCCACAAGAAGGGCCCTTTGGCTTAAGACATGGCAGGGTGACTGCGCGTCCAAAGCCAAACTGTGCGGGATTCCCTTACTTAACAAAGTAAGAAGAGGCAAAGAAGGAATACAAGATCCCGCTTTACAACTCCCAAGATGAAGACCCGGAGACCTTGAGTTCAGAGAGGAAAAGGCAAGGGAGGGGCAATTTTTCGTCCTCCTGTGCAAACCCAGAAGAAATGACAAAGTAGTCGCAGTGGGAGGGAGACTGGGGGCCTTCCTCCCGCAATGGGAAGAAAATATCTTCCAACCCGTTTATTCTGAGAACAAAAAAGGAAGGATATCGTTTAGAGTTCTCAAGATCACCCCCAAACAGGTTATATATCACCAAACTTCCGAGGATCAAGGAGAAGGCCAGAGGATTAATGAGATCCTTAAAAGAACTCAAAGAACAAAGGGTGATTATCAAGGTACCAAAAGGGGAAAGAGGGCAAGGTTTCTACTCCCACATTTTCGGAGTGCAGAAAACTTCAGGGAAAGTCAGACCAATCCTCAACTTCAAGCCTCTAAATGTGTCCATAACCTACAAGAGGTTCAGAATGGAGTCCATATATTCAGTAAGGGCACTTCTTCCCCCAAACTGTTATATGGTCTCCCTAGACCTAAAGGACGCATACCTCCACATCCCGATACACCAGGAGTGTCAGAAATTCCTGAGAGTGGCAATAAAGACAGAAGTAGGAATCATGCACCTTCAATTTCAGGCTCTACCCTTTGGCCTCTCCTCATCGCCCAGAATTTTTACAAACATTCTGGTCGAAGCACTGGCACCATTATGGGTCAAAGGCATATCCATCATTTCCTACTTGGACGACCTTCTCTTGTGGGCAGAGTCGCCCAGGAAGTTACTACAAGACCTCAGCTATACGCAAATGTTTTTAGAGAGTCTAGGTTGGCTGGTAAATTTGGAAAAATCAAATTTACAACCCAGTCAGGAAATAGTATACTTGGGGTATGTCCTAGACTCAGCGCAACAAAGGCTGTTTCTTCCCAAAGAGAAAATAGGTAAGATTCAGAAAGAAGTAAGCAGATTGCAAGCCAATTTACCATGTACAATAAGGCAGATAATGTCAACACTGGGACTGTTAACATCCGCAATCCCAGCAGTGCAATGGGCAGGCCTTCATTTCCGGCCACTGCAGGTGTTCCTATTAAGGATATGGGATCACAGGCAGGAGTCCTTAGACACCAAGGTGCTATTGCCAGCAAGGGTAAAAAGAACCTTATGGTGGTGGAGGAGGACAGAGAACATGAACAAAGGACGGCTGTGGAGCTACCCATTTCCCGAATCTTAACCACAGACGCAAGCGGCGTAGGGTAGGGAGCACATTTAGGCTCTCAGATATCACAAGGGACTTGGGAAAAGGAGGAGAGGATGAGATCATCCAACTGGAAGGAATTGAGAGCAGTATGGTATGCACTTCAAACCTTCCAGGAAGAGCTGAGGGGTCATCATTTGCAGGTCAGGTCCGACAATGCGTCAGTGTTCGCCTATATAAACAAACAGGGGGGACCAAGAAGCGGAACCCTGTGGTCCTTAGCAGAGGAAATCTTAAAATGGGAAGAAGAAAACGTACTCTCATTGTCAGCAGTCCATTTGAAGGGGGACTTAAACAAAGTGGCGGATTTCCTCAGCAGGAAAAAAGTGAAGGAGGGCGATTGGGCGCTGAAGCAGGAGGTATTCGAGCAGATTGCTTAAAAATGGGGAATACCTCAGGTGGACTTGTTTGCCTCAAAGGAAAACAGGAAAGCCAGAGCGTTCTTCTCCCTGAAAAGAGAGGACGGAGCGCTCGGGGTAGATGCGTTAGCACAAACGTGGGCATTCAACAAATGCTATGCCTTTCCCCCACCGGTACTTCTACCAGCGGTACTAAGGAAGTTACGAACAGAGAAGACAACACTAATTCTCATAGTGCCCTATTGGCCCAGGAGACCGTGGTTCTCTATGCTCAGAGAACTCGCGGTGGAACCCCCCTGGTTATTACCGATCCACGAAGATCTACTCTCCCAGGGTCCAGTACACTGCCCCCCAGTGCAAAGATGGAACTTGGCTGCATGGTGTCTGAGGAGCAGTTGCTAGAGGCAAAGGGGTTCTCAGACCGTCTAATAGACACAATGCTGAAAAGTAGGAGGATTGAGACAAGGAACATCTACCAGAAGGTATGGAGATGTTTTAACAGATGGTGTACAGACAAGGAAGTTAATATACAAAGCTCAGTAGCAGTCCTGGAGTTTCTACAGGACGGGATAGACAAAGGACTAAGTCTTAGCAAGCTTAAGAGTCAAGTGTCAGCACTTTCAGTTTACCTGGAAAAGAGATTTGCATCTGATCCGTGGGTAATCAGACTCTAGATCACTGGGCAGACAAAGACCAATACAAGGTACAGTCTTTCCAAAGTGGGATCTGTCATTAGACCCCTTTGAACCAGTGGTTAGTTGCAGCCTGAGGATGCTGACGCTTAAAGCAGTCTTCTTGGTGGCAATTACTACAGCAAAAAGGGTCTGTGAGTTGGCGGCCCTGTAAATCAGGCCCCCCTTTTTTCAGATTTTTCCGGATCGCATAATCTTTAAGATGTATCCGGCATTTCTGCCTAAAGTGGCCTCGAAATTCCACAGAGACCAGGAGATTGTGTTACCAGCGTTTTGCCCAAATCCGTCTAAAGAACAGGAAGTAAAGTTCCATAGTCTAGATGTGAGGAGATTCGTCTTGCATTATTTAGAAGCAACAAAAGTGATTAGGAAGACGTATTCCTTGTTTATTTTGACTTCTGGAGTAAGAAAAGGGCATAAGGCCTCAAGACGCACCATAGCCTGATGGCTAAAAGAAGCCATTGAACAGGCTTATAGGTTAGGAGGCATGCAGGTCCCAGAGGGTATCAGGGCACACTCCACCAGGGCAATGGCTGCGTCGCAAGCAGGAGCTGGAGCAACGCCAGAACAGATTTGTAAAGCGGCAACCTGGTCCAGCTTTGCCACCTTTGTAAGACACTAAAGATCAGACCTTTGGACGCAAGGTCTTACAAGCCGTGGTCCCGCCCTAGGGGTAAGTGCTCGTTTATCCTCTCAGGTGGCTGTCCTAAAAGACGATTAGTGGAAAAACAAAGTTACTTACTGGTAACGTTCTTTCCCGTAGTCTTTCAGGACAGCCGGGTACCCACCCAATTGTGTAATAAGACATAGAGATTTCCTTACAGGAAATGTAATATAATGAATTATGTGTATCATATATTCTTGTGTCTCCCCAGCAGACTGGAGGTGCTCTTTAAAGAACTGAGGAGCCAGCAGGGGAGGAGGAAATTTATAGAAGCTGGCGCAGGTGTTTCCAATCAGATGGGAGGAGCCAAGCTCTCAGGTGGCTGTCCTGAAAGACTACGGGAAAGAACGTTACCAGTAAGCCTCGGTTCACACCAGAGGCGGCACGACTTGCAGGTCGCCTCACCGAGGCGACCTGCATACGAATGCCGGAGCGACTTGCAAAACGTCTTCTGTATAGAAGCCTATGCAAGTCGCCCCAAGTCGCCCCCAAAGTCGTACAGGAACCTTTTTCTAAGTCGGAGCGACGTTCCATTGTACTGAACGGGACGCTATTTGTCAGGCGACCTAGGTCGCCTGACAAGTCGTCCCTGTGTGAACCGAGGCTAAGTAACTTCGGTTTTTTTACTTTTTGCTATAATAAATAGCCCCAAAAAATATTTTAAAAAAACCAACATTTTTTTCCCTCAGTTTAGGCCGATATGTATTCTTCTACATATTTTTGGTTAAAAAAAATCGCAATAAGCGTTTATTGATTGGTTTGCGCAAAAGTTATAGCATCTACAAAATAGGGGATAGTTTTATGGCATTTTTATTGATAATTTTTTTTTTTTACTAGTAATGGCGGAGATCAGCGATTTTTATCGTGACTGCGACATTATGGCGGACACATCGGACAATTTTGACACATTTTTGGGACCATTGACATTAATACAGCGATCAATGCTAAAAAATTGCATTGATTACTGTAAAAATGTCACTGGCAGTGCAGGGGTTAACCACTAGGTGGAGGGTAAGTGTGTCCTAACGAGTGTTTCTAACTGTGGGGGGGAGGGGCTGTGTGTGACACTACACTGATCTCCGCTCCCGATCACACGGAGCTATGATCAGTGACAGTGTCATTAGGCAGAACGGGGAGATGCTTGTTTACATTAGCATCTCCCCGTTCCTCTTCACCGTGAGGCGATCGCGGGTATCCGTGGGACCCGCGATCGAGGTCCCGGAGCTCCGGCGGTGCACACTCACACGCGAGTCGCCTCCTAAAGGACAACATACAGGTACGTTAATCTGCCCGTACATGTCCTTCTGCCGCAGTATATCTGCGTGAGGCGGTCGGGAAGCGGTTAAAGAATGCAGAAGAATGCAGCATCCAGGTTGCCACGAATGCAGCCCCACCGGGAAAAAATCTTAAATTTTAAATAAACTGTGAAGCAAAATAAGGGTCAATGCCCATCAATGCAGCCTAATCAGTGCCCATCTGCAGCCTCACAAGTGCCATGAATGCAGCACCCACTGTTGCCATGAATGCAGCACCCACTGTTGCCATGAATGCAGACACACCGTTGCCATGAATACAGCACCCCCATTGACATGAATGCAGCACCCCCATTGACATGAATGCAGACTCATGATTGACATGACTGCAGACTTACCATTGCCATCAGTGCAGCCTGATCTTTGCCCATCTGCAGCCTTGGAGTGGACAGGGAGGGGGGCGGAACGAGCGCCAACAGATTACATACAGGAGAATCTCCTGTTTTCTCAGCAGCCTCTTTAATACAAAGTCCCGCCTCCTATGATGGACAGAACAGTTGTCCAATGCCAGCCCAGGAGACGGGACTTCCTATTACAGAGGGCGTCATGTAAACAGGAAATTCTCATGTATGTATGGCACTCGTCACCCCCCTCCCCATCCCTTCCAAGGCAGCCAGCATATATATCTTTTGTGGCCCCTGGCGCTCGGGGATTCGTTGGGGGCCTCAAAAGATATACATGTCCAAATTACCAGTTCGAAACCGGAACGCGGGCCGGACTTTGGACATGCCTGCCTTAGGATATCACACTCCTGTGACATGCCATCAAACTGCACTACCCTAAACTGTCCCTAGGAGGTGCGTTAAACTTTTTGCTGCCAGTGGCGTTCTTGTGTTTTTTCTGCACACGCCTTTTCAAAAATAATTTTAGGCTTGAAAATTAGTTCTCCAAACATTATATGTTCTCTGAAAACAGAGACCCTGGAGAATAAAATAGCAGTGCTAATTTTTTTATGTCACAGAGTATTTGCACAATGGTTCATCAAAGGCAAAATGTTGGTTAAAAAAAATGTATTTAAAGCTGTATTTTATTTATTTATTTTAGGGCTGTTACTGATTAAAATTTTCTTCTTCGAATTAATTGTTTTTTTTTAATCGATTAATCGACTAATTTCGATTAATTATAACGCACATACAGATCCAACTACTTTTAGCTGATTTAGCACCGTTGTTATGGCAACGGCCGAAGCCGGACATAGCAGGGCATGGCTAGGACGTCACACCGTGCCCATAATCGCAGTCTTACCATGCCCATAATGCAGTCTCACCGTGCCCATAATCTCAGACTTACCATGCCCATAATTGCAGCCTCACTGTGCCCATAATCGCAGCCTCACTGTGCCCATAATCGCAGCCTTACCGTGCCCATAATGCAGTCTCACCGTGCCCATAATCTCAGGCTTACCGTGCCCATAATGCAGTCTCACTGTGCCCATAATCTCAGACTTACTGTGCCCATAATCGCAGCCCCACCGTTCCCATAATGCAGTCTCACCATGCCCATAATCGCAGCCTCACCATGCCCATAATCGCAGCCTCACCGTGCCCATAATGCTGTCTCACCGCGCCCATAATCGCAGCCTCGCCGTGCCTATAATCTCAGCCTCACCGTGCCCATAATGCTGTCTCACCGTGCCCATAATCACAGCCTCGCTGTGCCTATAATGGCAGCCTCACCGTGCCCATAATGCAGTCTCACCGTGCCCATTATGCAGTCTCACCGTGCCCATAATCGCAGCCTCACTGTAGTCATTGCCTGTGCCTGGATTACACAGTCTGCGGGCATCTCCCGCTGTGTGTCTTGGAGCTGAGTGTGAAAACTTTGGCCGCGCTGTGAAAAAAGTCTCGCCCTCCTCGTAGATCAGCTTGTGTGATAGATAGAACACTGTGTCTGTCACATGAGCTGATCTAGGAGGAGGGAGATACTTTTCTCACAGCGCGGCCAAAGTTTTCACACTTAGCTTGGAGACACACAGCGGGAGATGCCCGCAGACTGTGTATGATATATAGTGGAGGAGGAGGAGGGAGCGGAGCGCTGCGCTGCAGCCACAGCTTGGCCCAAAGCGGCCCCAGGGCAGGCAGCCTACCGATCAAAAAAATTTTGATCAATCAAAAAAATTAACCATTAATCGAGGAATTAATTGTTAATTTCCGCAGCCCTAATTTTAATATATTTCAGGTACTTTTATAGCGCCATTAGTGCTTTACACACATATATATATATATATATATATATATATATATATATATATATATTATACATTCACATTAGTCCCTGCCCTCAAGGAACTTACAATCTAAGGTCCCTAACTCACATTTATATATACACTCACTGGCCTTCCTTAATTCTTCATGGCATAGATTCACCAATGTGTTGGAAACATTCCTCAGAGATTTTGGTCCATATTGACATGATAGCATCACGCAGTTGCTGCAGATTTGTTGGCTGCACATCCATGATGCGGATCTCCCATTCCGCCACATCCCAAAGCTGCTCTATTGGATTGAGATCTGGTGACTGTGGAGGCCATTGGAGTACAGTGACCTCATTGTCATGTTCAAGAAACCGGTGGTGAGATGATTTGAGCTTTGTGACATGGAGCATTATCCTGCTGGAAGGAGCCATCAGAAGATGGGTACACTGTAGTCATAAAGGGATGGACATGGTCAGCAACAATACTCAGGTAGGCCGTGACATTTAAACGATGCTCAGTTAGTACTAAGGAGCCCAAAGTGTGCCAACAAAATATCCCCCCCACCATTACACCACCAGCCTGAACTGTTGATACAAGGCAGGATGGATCCATGCTTTCATGTTGTCTACACCAAATTCTGACCCTACCATCTGAATGTTGCAGCTGAAATCGAGACTCATCAGACCAGGCAACGTTTTTACAATCTTCTACTGTCCAATTTTGGTGACCCTGTGTCAATTATAGCCTCCGCTGTCCCACCCCAGGCCCTGTTGGCCTGAGTGTCATTGGTGGACCTATTTGTTTGTCTTTCCCATAGGTTCCCCCCCTTTCACAACGTACCTTATTGAGACGACGCCTATGCGTCACATTACCACTCTGTTCTGCCTCGCCGCTTGGATTCCTGGGGATTGTAGGCTGGCGGAGGATCTCACATTGCTGCATGTGCGATGGGGACTTTCTGTACGGGCTTGCTCGGTGACGTCAGACGCCGAGCGAGTGAGAGGTAGTTAAGGTGGGCCATTCCAGCATACGATCAGCTGGAGAGCAGGGGCGACCGCGTATGTCTCTTGACGCTACAGGTATCTATCATAGATCTGATGCTATCTTATTGCCTAAACCCTTTATATTTATGGTACTTCTTGGATGTACAGATAAGCACTTTTTTAATCGATCTTTCACCGCTTGTTCATGCCTTACATCGTGTTGGCTTTACAAGCCTGTTATAATAGGTTACACTCTCCTCCCTCTACTTCTCTCTTAAAGCTGACTGCTCTGCTGTTTGTTAAACTAATATCACATACTTACCTTTTTGCTTATAACACAATGGCCGTGAATTGAGCTTGGCCTTTCTGTATTCATCTATATACACTCTGCCCCCCCCTTTTTTTTTTTATATCACTGAGTTATATATAGTGTTAAACATTTTGAATACGCTCTTACCCTTCTCGCATTATGTTTTCACTTTAGTGTCCAAAGAAGTCATTTCAGTGCAAAATTGACCTCATTACCCCGACTTCTTTTTAGGCACCCCTCCATTATCCATCGCATATTACTGAGCATAGTAAGTACAAGTTGAGGCCTTGTTGGCCCCCCTCTATTGGACAATGGTCTATGTCCAATATAATCATTTAAAAACCTGTTTTTTCTTTTGTTTGCATATTGTAGCCTGGTCCGTTTATACCTCCTGTGATTTGATTTGATTTGATTGGGTTGTTAGGTGGGTGTGGGATAGGTTTCCCTGAATCAGGTGTCCGTTTATGAAGCAGTGAAATCTATTCACTGCTTCGTTCTCCGGCATTCACAGTGAAGAATCTTCTCCTCTGTGTGCCAGTTTATGAAGCGGTGTAGATCGCTTCACCTTTGGAGGAGTGAAGTGATCTACAAATGCTTCAAATAGTGGAGAACGTCCCCTGATACTGGAATCTCGTGAGACTTTACGAGATTACAGCACCAGATGTCAGTTTATCAAGCAGTGATAAATTATCACCGCTCAACGGCGTGGATTAATGTTAATAAAATAATGTGTCCCCCTACATTATACACATATGTATACACACACACACACTATATATACATGTATACACACACACATGATATATATATACATATACACATTATATGTATATATGTATATATATGTATACACATAAATATGACAGGGGGACATGCTTACAGTGTTGGGGGGTCTGAACGAGGCATAAGGAAGTTAAAAATCTTCCTCCTTCCCCCTCAGATCCCCCCAGATTTCCTCTTCACTCCCCGATTCACCACCTCTGAGATGGTGAACCTGGGAGTGTGAATTCTGACACAGATCGCCAGTGAAGCGGTGAGATCACCGCTTCATAAACTGGCCGTTACTGTGTCATTCAATGAGGATTCTCCGTGTGTAGAGATAATCGGCGGGAGAACAAGTTCAAACATGTTCTCCCCCAATTATCACTGTTTCATAAACTGTTTATGGACTGTGATCTGCGGTGATCCTCGGGATCACCGCTGATCACTGCTTCATAAACGGACACCTAAGTGAGTTTTCAGGGATCTCCTAAAGGTGGACATGTTAGGGGCTGATCCTATATGGCACTGCATTACTTTAACTGACAATTGCACGGTCGCACAACACTGTACCTAAACAAAATTTATGTCCTTTTTTTCACACAAATAGAGCTTTCTTTTAGTGGTATTTGATCACCTCTGCGATTTTTATTTTTTGCGCTATAAACAAAAAAAATTACAATTTTGAAAAAAAAAAAAACATAATTTTTTTACTTTCTGCCCTAAAACATATCCAATAAAAAAATCAAAAAAATCTAATTTGTTCATCAGTTTACGCCAATATATATTCTGCTACATGTTTTTGGTAAAAAAAATCCCAATAAGCGTATATTGATTGGTTTGCACACAAGTTATAGCGTAAACTATGGGATTTTTTTTTTCTTCTAACTAGTAGTGGCGGCGATCAGCGACTTATAGCAGGACACTAACTGACATTTTTGACACTTTTTGGGGACCAGTGACAGTAATACAGTGATCAGTGCTAAAAAATATGTACTCTCACTGTACTAATGACACTGGCAGAGAAGGGGTTAACATCAGGGGCGATCAAAGGGTTAAATGTGTGCCTGACCAGTGCTTTACTGCTGTGGGGGAGGTGCTTGTACTAGGAGAAGGCATGGATCGGTGCCCCTGCTTAGCAGAGACACAGGATCCATTTCTTCTGTAGTAACAGAACACCAGTCTGCCTGTGTAAGGCTGTTATGTTTAAATAGGCAGACCGCCGTTTCGCCTGTGTAAGCATCGGTGGGTGCTGGCGGACATCGAGTCCACCGTACTTGCCAGTCAGCTACCACTGTGTCTAACCATAGTGGGAGCGGGCACGCGTGTACGCCCCAGACCCGGAGGTGCATGATCACATACTAGCAGGGCTTTTTTTCAGCAGGAACGCGGGGGAACGCAGTTCTGGCACCTCCAGCACTGAATGTATGTAATAGCGTGGGGTGTGCTGGAGGGTCTATTGATGTTGGCTGCTGGGGGATCTATTGTCACTGGGGGGATCTGATTTTGTGTGAGGGTCTATTGTTGCTGATGGGGAATCTATTGTTGCTGGGGGGTTTTATGTTGCTGGAAGGGACCTACTGTTGAGGGAGAGGTCTATTTTTACTGGCTGCTGGAGGATCTATTGATGCTGGCTGCTGGGAGATCTGTTGTTGCTGCTGGGGGGGGGTCTAATGTTGCTTCGGTGGATATTTTGTTGTGGGTGGTTCACTGTTGCTGCATGGAATCTATTGTTGCTGGGGGAGTCTATTGTTGTGTGGAGATCTATTGCTGGGATTCTATTGTTGCTGACTGCAGGGGATCAATTTTACTGCTTTTCTTTTTATCATCAACATGTTTCATACAAATGATTTAGCACCACAAAATGATACTTGGTTCTGTATTCTCTAAAAGGGGCAGTACTGGTAGGTGAGTAGGGGGTGAAATCAAGGGACGGTGGTCAAAGGTGGGTAGGGGGCAGAGACAAGGGGTGACTCAGATGGGGGCTCCTGCACCTGCACCAGTTCCTGCACCTATTCTCTGAGAAAAAAAGCCCTGCATACTAGTTACGTGATCCTGCACAGGAGAGCCACCTTGCCAACGTATATATACAGTATATAAGCGGTTAAAGTATTACTAAACCCAGGACTCTACATTCACTATATCTGGTCTCCCATAGTACACAGAACATGGAAATGCAATAGTTGTAGTAAATATAAACTGCTAAATACATTTTTTCATCAGCAGTTAGAGCAGTCTTGTGACTTCTATCAGTGTCTGGTTAAAGCTTTTAGGAGGAGTTTTCATTCTGCTTTGACTGTCCTATAAGGCTGCAGGACCTCTGACCCTCTGTCTGGACAGTGCTGATTGGCCCTGTGCTGGTCACATGCACTCTAGCAATACACACCAAACTGAGCATGTGCAGCTTGTCCCCTATCCTCTTTACAATCAGGGGATGGATTGGGGACAGTGGAAGAAGGGGAGGATCAGAGAATCCAGGATCAAACAGTCTTTTACACGATGTGGAGGATTAACCCCTTAGGTTCCACAGTGAGTATAACAAGCATGCTTTACTGCATATACAGACTGATTTTACTGTTGTGGGTTAGTAACACTTTAAGCTTAACCACTTGCCATCCAGTGTACGGATAGAAATGTCCTGGACTGCACATGGTATACCAGGACCATGGCTTCAGCTGCAACCATGATGCTGCTACTGTTTTTTTCATCCAGCGATCGTCTGTCATGTAAAAGTGAGCACTTTTATACTGCTGGGAAGACGCCCCCACCACTGCCCGCAGTTCCAATAGCAATAAAGTTAAAGTGCTATTAAAGCCAAAAGCAAGCATTTATTATATTGCAGCTTACCAATTCTTAAATACAAACCATTCAACACTGGCAGAGGTACTTACAGTGGTTAGATTTTATTCATTTATGTAATACCTTTATCCCAAAAGGAAAAAAAAACTATTTGCTGTTCCTTTAAATTATTAGCTGTAGTTTGGCTTTAATTTGTATATTTAAATCTACTAGTACATCTAACACTCCCCTGTCTGTCCAAATGAGCTCCTGTGGGGCACTCTAATGCAGGAGATATGTTATTGGCCATATCACCAGCATACCTCTCAACTTGAGAACTCTTTAAAATTGAAAATGAGGGACAGTTGAGTGACCTGCAGCACGCTACAAATGCTGCAGCAAAAAGTGGGTGTGACCAAGCTGTTAACAGTGGGAGGGGCTTAAGGGGCATGGACAAAACCCAGGCTTTCTTGTACCCATAAAAATATGCTTTGATTGCTGTACCACAAGCAAGAGTCTCACAGACACAAGCTTCTGCACGATCATTGGAAAAAAAACAAAAAAAACACTTCCATTATATACTGTATGGTTTTGCACACACTGAAACTAGGCAAAGAGCTAACACTTTGTCTGAGCCCGCCTTACAGAAGAACTTCATTAATATAGTCAGGGATTGCTTAGCAACCATTAACTGTTGAGACAATGAACACTTTGATGAGAACTATGTACAATACACCCCTCCCAGAGCAAATCTTTGTCGTTGTCCCCAGCACAAATAATCCCCCTCCCAACACAAATCTTTTTCCCCCTTCCTTCACACAATTCCTACTCCACCCCTGAAACCCCCCTCCCCCCACCATCAGTTCCCCCTCCCAAGTTAAATACTCTTCCCCCCAATCGCCCCTTCCAAAATTAAATTCTCTTCCACCCCAAATCCTCCCTCCCAGCACAACCCCCATTCCAGTACAAATCCGCCCCACCCAATTCCCCTCTCCAAATCCTCCTTACCCCCCAATACCCCCTTCCAGAACCACAAAAATCTCCCCCAACAAATTCCTCTCCCCAGCAAAAATTTTCTTCAAGCACCAATCCCCCTTCTAGCACAAATCCTTCCCTCCCCGTGTAAATCCTTTCCCCAGTTCTAGCACAAATACTCTCCCCCAAACCGCCCCTCCCAGCACAACTGGTTACAGGGGCGTGTCCCAAGGGTGGTGATAAATAATGTGTACTTAGACTGGTCTGGAGTAGTGAGTGGGGTACCCCAAGGCTCTGTCTTGGGAACAGTTCTGTTTAATTTATACGATGTAGAGGATGGGATAATAAGCTCATTCTCAGTTTTTGCGGACGACACAAAAGTAAGCAGGGCAATAACTTCAGTTCACAAATTCCATTGTCTCACAAATCTGGGCTGAGTCCGAGAGCCAGGTGCCAGAACAAGTTCCGGCACTTGGCTCCACTCACCTGCCTGGCAGAGATGCACTAGTGTGGGCACCCAGGGCACATGCCTAGCATCTTGCCATGATGGCAGCTGGCATCTCTTTTGGGGGGGGGGGGGGGGTGGTAGGATATGTGCTGGTAGGCACTGTGTGGGAGAGGACTTGTGCTAGAGGGGATGGGGGTGGTGGGAGGTTGGACTTTAAATCCGCCTTTCCCTGCCACTGTGTTCTCCCCTTCCCAGTCAATGTTTTCTTTTGTCCAGTCACTGTCTTCTCCCCCTTCCTGGTCACTGTATTCTCCCCTCTTGCACAGACCTCAGATTAGCGCGGGTTCTGCACAGCAGTGTCCATCCTCCCCAGCTCCACCTCCTGCCCTGTGTACATGGCATTGCCAGAGCCGGGGAGGAGGCGGCTTCTGCAGTGTGTGAGTCCGCTCTGCAGCGAGTGAATTTACAGGCAGCCGGTAGGGAGAGATGCCGGCTGGCATAGAGGGGGTGAGCATGTGGGGCAAGAGATGTGGGGTGGAGGCGCCAGGTGCCCATGTTAGAGTGCCCACATTAGAAGGGTTAGTGGAGCCTTCTGGCACTGGGCTCTGGGATTTAGACCAGACTCGGATGCCGCGATTTAAATCAAATCTCGGGACAGTGCCGGAGAATCCGGGACAGTTGGGAGGTATGCACCAGATAAAAAAAGGTAAGAACGCCTAAAAAAGGTTGCTCCATTGAATTCTGTGAATGGATGATGCGGATGTTCAGGCACAGCTGCACCCAATCTTTAAAATGACAAGAGCCTTCGTAGAGAAAAAACCTTGGATTCAGTAAAGGGGGCGGTTTAGGGGTGGGGAGGCAACAGAATGTAACCATGTTTCGTGTCATACTCTAAATATGAATAGATGTTTGGGAGTATGGGCCCCACCCCAGACTCACCAAGCAACAGAGGGCAGGCGGACTATCTCGGTACATGTAAAGAAAATATGCATCGGTAGTACAAAACAAATATAAAAATCTTTTACAAAATGTATTAATGCAAAATATGAGAACAACAAAAAATGCTAAAAAATACACAGATGACAGGGTATTTCAATTAGTTTCGTGGGTTTACTGCTTCATCAGGAAATACATCTGCAGATGAAATAAAAACACAATAATATATAAAATGTAATGTGGCAAGGCCCGGGTTGTTTTGTGCCTTGCATATACTGAAGCACGGGTAAGCAGCCTTATATGTTTGATATAACTTTCTTTATCCCTTTCCCCCATTATATGATTTTGTAACATCCCCCACATGAAATTTTATATATTATTGTATCTTTATTTCATCCACAGATGTATTTCCCGATGAAGCCATAAACCCGCAAAACTAGTTGAAATACCCTGTCATCTGTGTATTTTTTAGCATTTTTTTGTTGTTCTCATATTTTGCATTAATACATTTTGTAAAAAATTTTGATATTCTTTTTGTACTACCGATGCATATTTTCTTTACATGTACCGAGATAGTCCGCCTGCCTCTATTTCTTGGAGAGTCTGGGGTGGGGCCCATACTCCCAAACATCTATTCTAAGTAAATTTGGATGATGGTACATTCTATAAACCGTTATATATTTTAAACTGCACTGTGAGGCCACTTTGTCTCTTTATACTCTAAATATGGTCGTTAACATGAAACATAATGAGAAAAATAGACTTAGCTTTTAAAGTGACACTAAACTAAAAAAATTCCATTCAGGTATGTATTCTTAACTTCAAAAAGTACCTTCTGTTGCTCTCAGCCTCCTCTAAATCAGATATGTCACCAGTACACCAATGAACTCCATAAAAAGTCCAACAATTAAGGCCAGGAGTTTTCTGACGTTTTCTGTTTACATGTGAAAAATCTGTATTTTTTTTTCCAAGATTACTTGGAACCCCCAAATATTATATATGGTTTTTTTTTAAGCAGAGGCCCTAGAGAATAGCTGCAGGCATCATTCTGGTATAACCACTCACTACTGGTAAGTCGCTGGTCATCAAGTGGATAAACGGTAATATCACAGCAAAGAAATGTTTCGGGGCCATGCAAGACCCCCTTCCTAGATCACATTCCTGATAAAGGGGCCCTGCGTGGCTCTGAAACATTGCTGTTCTTTGCTGTGATATCATCCTTCAATAAGAAGTTGGACCCTTTATATAGTTCTTTGCTGTGCTGGTGACATATCGTTTGCTCAGAGTTGTTCCAGTCTCCAGCCATTGGTTGCTTCAGCACCCACTTACCTTACAGCCTCTTACAGGAATGTGTGCTTTGGGAATATTGTTCTGGATTTAAGGGAAATCCAGTGCATTTGCTGGAAATGTATCCAGGTTTGTTGCTAAAACACACATCATTTGAAAATACTGTTGCATTTGACTACTGAAAATAGTGAAAGGCTGTAGGTTGCGCCATTTCTCTTTTGGCATGAACCTGCTCAGTAGCGGTTATCCCCTGATGAAGTCACGTGACATGACGATACGTGTCGGGATTGGAGCACTGGGTACACACACAGTCTGACAGCAGGAGACGAGCTCGCCTCTCGTGGATGTTTTAATCTGTTACAGCATTTTTATGTGAGTTTATTCTTTGACTATTTTAATAAATTGGTTTATTACTGTACTGGATTACGCTATATGCATATTCTTTCACACTTTATACCAACTTCTACTGAGTCCATCTGATAAGCACTGGAAGCAGGAGCTGAACCAGGCTGCCACACTGGGGACATACGAACTCGGCGTTCGTTGGATTGATGCCTACGCTCTTTTCCTCTAAGTGAGTGTGCACTGCTCGTTCCGTTCCTGTCCCAACACAGTTTTTGCGGTATCACGCTATATATACCCTTATGTTTTCTCTCGCATGATCCTTCTTATTCATCCATGTGAGTCTTCAAACAACATATGAGACACCATTTAAATCGATTCTACCAAACCATCATCCTCATCTATGGTCTGCGTTTATACTGTACACCTTACAGCTGTGAGGTGAGCTGCTTGCAGACACAGAGGTGATATCACTGAAGATTGCATCCCATACACGTTCCTTTGGTGGTGGAAGTATTTTTTCTTTTTCTATAAATTGTTTATTTTGGGACTTTCTAGCCCATGCTGATGTATACATGATACGCTCATTTACCAGCGTTTGGACTGTCACATTTTCCTTTTAACCACTCACCGTGGTTTGATTTATTCAACTGTATTGCACTTATCACTGTTTTATTTGGTCTTTATCATATGTATTATCTACTACCACTGTGTATGATTTTTTAGCTCACCAGCAATTTTGATCTACACTCTCCCCCCCCCTTCACAGCGCGAACACCCTTACCATTCACACATCATTTGAAAATACTGTTGCATTTGACTACTGAAAATACTGAAAGGCTGTAGGTGGCGCCATTTCTCTTTTGCCATGAACCTGCTCAGTAGCGGAAGACAGGCTTTTTTTTTTAACTAGAGACAGATATTGATGTGTAATGACAAATTTATCTATAGATGTCATTCTTCTGTGTAATTTAATTGACTTTGTGTTGTTTAGTTTATTGAATAGCTTTTGGTAAAACAAAAGGCCTAGATAGTTGGTGACTAAGAAGAAATAGATCTACACCCTAGTTACACCTTTAGCACTTATCAGGCAATGACAATGTTCCCTTCCCCCTACTTCAATTCTGCTTGCTTCTAAATGACAGCTGAAGGGAGTTGGCTGCGATGGAGCTAAACAATGGGGTCTGTGGATTTCCCAAAACACCTCTTAAAAGAGAAGTGCGGGATTTAAAAATAAGAAACGTACATACTGATCTAAGTGGTTGCAGCATTGGTTCAGTGCTGTATCTGTTCCTTGCTGCCTCTAAGACCGAGAGCTGAGCAATCAAAGACCTCTGATTACTCAGCTCTCGGTCTTCAGTGAAGTCAGGTTCCCTCCAGAGTCTGGACCGGCTGAGTGCTGTTAGCAGACTTTAGACCACTGTTGGTTGAATACGGGGTCACAGGAGTGCAGCACTAAGTACACTCTTGTGACCCACGGGAGAAGTATGGCCAACAAAGCTTTGGCCTTACTGAATTGTCCATCTGTAGTATTATATCTGGTACCTACATGTCATGGTTTAACCAAGTGTCTCTCAGCCAGAGTTCTGTGGAACCCTAGTGTGCCACCTCATGTTGCTAGAGGTTCCTTGAAATAGTGTCTTGCACCAGTGCAAAGAGGCAATTTCCCACTGAGCACCATTGTAAAGCTGATGATACACTGATCAAATTCTGGCTAGTTTCTGATGAAATGGGCAAAATTTAAAAAGTGGGTGGTTCCGCTGGCACCCTACAGCCTGACGTCTTGCAATCCAGAAAACTGAAGGACGCAGCAGATAATGCTTGGCCAGGCAGAGACAGGGACTGTAGCCAATCGTGGACCATGTGTCCTACCTCTACATAGTTTTGATTCACATTCAACACTTCTAGGAGCCTCATTGTGTCACCTGTCATACATCACAGTTCCATCCTTCAACACTTACACCACTACAGGATGGAACCACAGCCCATGGTGGGGAAAAAAGGAGTCTGATCCCAGAAGTGTTGAATGCCAAAGAGACTGATGGCAGCTGCATCGCTGGAACAGAGGGAAGGTGGGACATTGGAGTGGTAAGTATAACCGTTCATCTTTTGCAGGACATTTTTATCTTGATTTTTTATTTTTATTTTTTTTGTAAACTGGCAGGGTTGATTTAACAGATGGTAAACTTCGGACTTTTTTCCTGTTTGCACTGCCTTATATAATGAATGAGATCCTACAGGTGGTAACCAGAGTATCTCTGTTGCACTCTGATGGATTGACATAATTATTCAGCCTTTATAGAATTTACCACACACCCACACCTATTTTAAAGAGGTTTTCTGTAATGGCTCTAACCGAACCAACTGTGGTAGAGATCGGGATGACCTGTTGCATCTCTTTTTGAGATGGCCCAAACTATTTAGGTGCTTAAATGGAGTAATCCAAACTTCACTTTTTCATATCAAAAGGATCCTATTACCTGCACATTGGTTTATACTAATGCAAACGTATATCAGTAGACCATAGATGCTCTAAGAAGCACGTTGCTTACCTATAGCAATCTGAGCACTGGAAATAGTTTTTTCCTGTCTCAACCTACTGTTGGCAAATAGCTAAAAGAGGTGCACTCTATGTTATCTCTCGAAATCTATGTATACTAAAAGGGGCTGTCCACTAAATGTTCACAAAATGTGGGCTTGCTGGTTAGTAAATTAGACTCTATAGGCCCATTTCATATGGGGCGGACTCTGTTTTGATCAGCAGGGGATCTGTCTGCTGATCCCCTGCTGATCTGAGCAGAGCGGGAGGATGACAAGTCCATGTCCATTCATTTTATACAGAGTGGACAAAGACCGAGCCGCTCTGCTCTATGGGCACTATGGACTCTACTGTCCATTTACAACCGACTGCCCTCCGATTTGATCTGCTCAGACAGAGGGAGACAGATCCCCTTCCGTTTTTTTATTTTTTTAATGAACTGGATCGGATTGGAGGTAGGCGGGTGTAAACGGACAAAAGTCCATTTACACCCACTGGTCAATAGAGGTAAATGGAGGGTCCAATCAGGACCGCCTGAAAAACTGATCGGACCCTTTGTGTGAAAGGGGCCTTCTGTTTTATGTGATCTCCGATAGTTGTCTAGAGTCAACGTGCAGGGCCGACATCAGGGGGGTACAGCCGATACAACTGTAAGGAGCCCCGGGACCCGCCCGGGTCAGAAGAAGGCAGGACGGGTGAAGGGGAGCCATGTTGTGCACTATAGAAATGATCTTGCAGCTTCTGCTGCTCTCTATATCATTGAGCTCAGACATCAAGCTCTTTACTACCATCTCTGGCTACTATGTGTGTGTACCCCTCGTGTGAGCTGCCTGTACTGTGCTCCTGTAATGTGTTAGCAACATGTCAACTTTGTGAAGACGAGCTGGGACTAGGTATAAAGATTTCCTTTGCAAGTAGGGGCTGTGTTTGTGTACAGGGAGGGGCCAGAGGCTTGTGTGTTTACAGATTTGTGTATGTGTGGGGCTGACATATACATACAGTTGGGGGGGCTGATATATATACAGGTGTGGGGGGGGTGACATATATACAGTTGTAGGGGGTGATGGGCTGGCATATATACAGGTATGGGGGGGTGGGGCTGACATATATACAGGTGTGAGGGGGGCTGACATATATACAGGGGGGCTGACATATATACAGGTATGGGGAAGTGGGGGCTGGGGCTGACATATATACAGGTGCGAGGGGGGCTGGCATATAAACAGGTATGGGGGGTGGGGCTGACATATATACAGGTGTGAGGGGGGCTGACATATATACAGGTGTGAGGGGGGCTGGCATATATACAGGTGGGAGGGCTGACATATATACAGGTGTGTGTGTGTGTGGGGGGAGGAGCTGACATATATATACAGGTGTGAGGGGGGCTGGCATATAGACAAGATTGAGAGGGGGCTGACAAATATACAGGATTGAGGGGGACTGGCATATATACAGGTGGGGGCTGACATATATACAGGTGTGGGGGAGGGGCTGACATATATATATACAGGTGTGAGGGGGGCTGGAATATATACAGGATTGAGGGGGGGCTTAGTGCGTACAGGTGAGGTGGCCGGTGTGGGGATTCAGTGGGATGGCCCATAGGCAAGCCATGGGGAATGTTGGTGGTCAAGCTCGGGGGGGGCCCAGGCCTAAAGTAAGGGGCCCAAAAATCTCTGATGGCTGCCCTGTGCAGGGGATTGGAGATAACTATGACTCTATGACTATAACTAGCACTCTGTCCTGAGGGGGGCCACAGCGGGCTGACCAAAGGGCTGAAAATGAACACACAAATGACTGGTTATTTATGTTAAATAATGCTCATTGTACGTGATAAAATTGCTAAGGTTTAACATGATTGCAAGATGTACTCCTGCTCTGATGTGTTTTTTAAACTCAGCAGTGAATCACTAAGGACTTTTGTTTCAGTATAAGGCCCCTTTCACACGGACGGATAGAATGGTGCTTTTGGCTGCGGATTTTCTAATTCTCTACCGCAGCTAAAAGCACACAATGCTTTCCTATGGCCCCATTCACACACTGTGTTTAGCTGCGAATTAGATACATGTGGTTCTGTGCGGGTAGAAAAAATAGAATTGACTGAGTCCAGGAGCGATTTAGCACAGCTATCCGCACATAACCGCAGGTAATCGCAGTGCACTGTGTCAGCTGCGGATAACAGCGCCGATTTTTCCTTTCCCAATGAGTGACAAGCGTCATTCACATAGGGTGGGGGGCCGGGATCTGGGGGCCCCCTTATTAAAGGGGGCTCCCAGATTCCGATAAGCCCTCCGACCACAGACCCCTACAACCAACGGCCAGGGTTGTCGGGAAGAGGCCCTTGTCCTCATCAACATGGGGACAAGGTGCTTTGGGGTGGGGGGGCCCCAGGGTGCCCCCTCCCTCAAAGCACCCCCCCCATGTTGAGGGCATGCGGCCTTGTACGGTTCGGGGGGGGGCGCTCGCCCGTCCCCACCCCCTTTCCTGACCGACCGGGCTGCGTGCTCGGATAAGGGTCTGGTATGGATTTCGGGGGGGGGGACCCCACGCCGTTTTTTCGGCGTAGGGGTTCCCTTTAACATCCATACCAGACCGAAGGGTCTGGTATGCTCTTGAAGGGGGAACCCATGCCGGTTTTGTATTTAAAATTTGGCCTGGAGTTCCCCCTTAAGATTCATACCAAACAGTGCAAGTCGGTACTGTGTCGGGTTGCCATGGAAATGGCAAACCGCAGCTAAACGCAATCGCAGCTAATCACACTGTGCAAATGCAGCTGATCGCAGTGCCTGGAGTCTAAATTTCACAGGAAAAAAAAACATGCTTTTAACTGCGGCAGAATAGCCGTCCGTGTGAAAGGCGCCTAAATCTCTGCAAACCTATTGTTCCCATGTAAATTTTCACCATACTATCTACTTCAACATATCTTGCCTGTGTCTTTTCTATATATTTATTTATATTGTTGTTTATAAAACTAATTTTTTTAAACAATAAAATACACCTTATTTGAAGATAAAAAAAAATGGCATGCTGATGGCCTTTCACAGGATGTTAGTGCTTCAGTAGTGTTCCTGAGTTCTGTATCCTTGAATGACTACAAACAGATATCAGTTCTAATTGGATTTAAATACTATTATCCTTGCCACGCATACAGTATATGCTGTAGTAGATAAATAGCCAGGAAGAACAGCCTGGTTGTAATGCCATGATACTACTGATTCATAAAATAGGATTGCCTGCGTCCACATGCCATGCATCACCGCCCGCCTTGCTGATAAATACTACTCCAGTGAATCATATGTTTTGCACGGTATATACGTCACTGTGTGTTAAAACAGTGTTGTTTTTTATTCTTTTCACAGGGAAAACATGTTGTAATAACTGGCACAATCCTGTGTTGCTCAAAGTACCTAATGAATAATTTGATAACACGGCTTGCTATCGCTGTTTTGTATTTTAGGTAGTCTGGGTATTATAGAGCACTGTCATCATAAGGGGCTTTCAGCAATTGCAGAAGCACATCCTCTTTTAGTTTTTGGCTGTTTAGGACTATGGACACAAAACAAAAAATGACATATATGCTGAAGTTCCCCCGTAAAGCTGGCCATACACAGTTCAAATCTCAGCCAGTTAAGTAGGAACCGGCCAAGATTTGAACCGTTAATGGACAGGCTGAATTTACCAAATTGATCGATTGATCAATTTGGGTACAACCAGCCAGCCAGATTCTCTTAGGATTATCGCTAGCAGCTGCCATAGCTGCTAGAGATAATCACTGTCTCCCCCCCCCCGTCAGGAGCAGACAATTGCTCGGCAAGAGGGATTCCCCTGTTGCAGGAAAGAAATTTGCGCAGTCTATGGCCTGCCTAACCCCTGTTAGTTCCCGTGTTTTTTTCGGCTCATGCACACATGGGCACAGGACAGTATAGCATAAAATACAACTGTATTTCTGTGCCTGAGGTATTGTTTGCAGCAAAGCATATACATGTGCACATATATGAATGAATGCCCTGGGTGCAGACTGTCTACATCCCATTGCACAGCTGCAGCCTGTCATTGATTTCTACGGGTGGCTGTATGCAATACCTGTGACTCCCGGGCACAGAAATATAACAGTTTTTTACACTTTGACTTCACCCAGCAGGGGGGGGGGGGTTCAGGGGGGGGTTGCGGGCGGGCGGGGGGGACAAAGACAGTAATTATTTCTAGTGGCTATAGTGGCCAATTGCAATAATCGTAAGCAAATTAGCCTGCCAATTATGGTTTTGAATCTTAGCCGGTTCCTGCTGAACCAGCCGAGAATCGAACCGTGTATGGCCGGTCTAAGATTTCCCCTTACTTAGAGTTGTGATAGCAATGGTTTCAGCAGACGGGAAATGAGGAAAAAATCTGTAACGGGGCAACACAGACAGTCATATAATCATTACAGGGTTACAACCTTCAGGCAATGGGTACTGTAGTGACCAGCCAAAGCATAGCATCATCATAAAGACAATAGTGAAGTTAACATCACCAGCACATCCAAACATCAGCAGATAGGGACTTTTTTTTTTACTTTTATTGAAATAACTTGGAATAAGTTGGAATTGAGATAACTCTTAAGCCATGTACACACGGTCGGACTTTTCGGCTACAAAAGTCTGACAGCCTGTCCGACAGACTTTCGACAGACTTTTGGCGGACTTGCGGCGGACTTTATAACGAACGGACTTAACTACATACGATCACACAAAAGTCCGACGGATTCGTACGTGATGACTTACGACCGGACTAAAATGAGGAAGTTGATAGCCAGTAGCCAATAGCTGCCCTAGCGTGGGTTTTTGTCCGTCGGACTAGCATACAGACGAGCGGATTTCTGGGTCCGGCGGAGTTACGACGTAAAGATTTGAAGCATGTTCCAAATCTAAAGTCCGTCAGATTTGCAACTGGAAAAGTCCGCTGAAGGTCCGGTGAAGCCCACACACGATCGGATTGTCCGCCTTATTTGGTCCGTCGGCGTCCGTCAGACAAGTCCGGTTGAAAAGTCCGTCCGTGTGTACGCGGCATTAAACTAAATCTTATTGAGGGTGGTTACGGATTCCCTCTATTATTCCATATATGTATTACCTTGTCTATTCCTATAGTTAGCTAATCTATTAAAACTCTGATCACATGTTACTGTTGATATCACAATAATACAAGGTTAGCTATGAAAACAAGCACACTGCTTAATAAAACAACGTCTTATTTATTTACCAAGAAAATAGGAAAACGCTAACATGAAAATACCTAGTCGCCTGACAAGTCGCCTCCCGTTCTGTACAATGGAACCGTTCTAATTGGAGCGACGCAAGTCGCTCCGACTTAGAAAAAGGTTCCTGTACTTCTTTTGGGGCGACTTGAGGCGACTTGCATAGACTTCTATACAGAAGTAGTTTTGCAAGTCGCCGTGGCAGTCGTGTGCAGGTGGCCTTGGTGAGGCGACGTGCAAGTCGTGCCGCCCCTAGTGTGAACCGAGCCTAAAGAAAGATATTACAAAGCATATAACACCAGAACATATAATACAAGAACATCAAAGATACTTATCGCACTGTCTCCTCGGCTGGGCTCAAAATGGTAGAGAGATAGCCATGAGGCTCAAAATGGCAGAGAGAGCCATGAGGCTCAAAATGGCAGAGAGAGCCATGAGGCTCAGGCACAAGCCAAGAGCGAAAAGGGGTAGAGAGAGAGCTCTCTGACTCCTTCAATCCTTTATACTTCAATCATACACCATCCAGACCCAACCCCATTGCCGGCCCATATAGACCTTTGACGAATCAACTTATTTAATGGGCAGTCCTCCTCAATATATTATATTACTGCTGTATTGGGCTCTAGGGGCAGCATTGTCCATGTATCATGTCTATATATCTTCAATTCCTTTTGGTCCTTTGATCTTCTGTAGCAGGACATTTATCAATTATCTTGTCAGCTATGGTCCCTTTCATGCTTGCTTGCATAGTGTTATAACATCAGACGGTCCGGAACGAAGCTTGTTCAGCCTTGATGGAGGCCTGATCTCTTCTTTCAGATATGCTACAAAGCTTTGATGTGCAACCTGTTACATTCCAGACCGCCTAAAGGGCGCATATCACCCTTCTTCAGACACAGCTTCTACGCAACAGTCCATAACTGTCTTAACGCGTTGCGCTTCCCAGCATGTGCCTCCAAACCAGTTCCTATGGAACAGTCCATAACGGTCTTGTGTTGTGTGTTGTTGTGCTCCCCAACCTCCCCTTTGCCACTGAGTGACACACCACCACCCTTCTTCAGTGACAGCTTCCATGTCACCATTCTGTGTCTTCTCCTTTCTGGTATCTTCACGATGGGGTGCAATACAGGCAAGGGGTGTCCATTCACTCACCATTCACCAGCCCACACTCAGAGCAACATATTAACCAGCTTTCAGATATAGAGTCTAGAGGAGGGCCCATATTACTAACCTAAAATTCACATATGTCACACTATACCATAACATAAATCAACCCATTACCATAATATATACATATATATGTAACCCATCAAATTCTGCATCCCGCTCCCAACCTCCTATAACCCTTTACTGTAAATATGGGTCAGGATTAGGCAGGCTTGCTTACAATGGCCTTTCCTACCGCAATTTTGGCACGTCAGCGGTATTTCAGGGCTCTGAATTAGCAGCAAAGCCTCTAACTTGTACGAAGAGACCTTACCGTCAAGGTTATATTCCTCCCCCAACCTCCAACCCATTTCACTTGTATTCACAGTACGTTTGCATTCATAAATGACAGGAGAGACTCCGGCAAAATGTTTCACAAGTCTTGTTGGTGGGCACAGTCTTTCAGATTCAGCATTAGCTGTAAATTGTCCATAAGAAAAAGAAACCTTATATTGCAAGTATTAATCTGAATCTTTTCGTTTGTCCCTTCTCTCCTAAATGTTTAGCAAAGCAAATTTGCGGTGTGGTGTGGCACAGACAAGCTACCAACTAGATGAACATCTTTCCTCCATGTTCCAGAAACCTCTCCAATCTCGCTCCACCAGGACTCTGAAAGTGAAAAACAAGAGCAGAATCAAATTCTTATCCACAATATCTGCTTGCTTGCTATGTTTACTTATAGTTCCCTCCTTGGAACCCAGGAACCTAATATTCCTGGCTTCTGCAACTCTAAACAAATTATAAAAACAACCATGATTTCTTTAAGATGAACCCACTCTAAAATGGATCCCCATGGTATGATCAAAATTTTTTAAAAAAATTAACGTGAATGTTGCTTCTCAAAAATTCTCAATTTAAACATTAAAAAAAAAAAAAATGCATTTATCTGTACCTTAAGACCTATGCACTAACTCCCCTTTCAGGCGGACAAACCTAAACCTTTTGGAACGTTTTTCCACCTGAATGAAAATAAAAACAAAGAAAAAAAGAACTCCAGGAAAGTACAAATACCTCCAAAATTACCCCTTTTTGGAAAGTAGACATCCCAAGGTATTTAGTAAATCGCACGGTGAGTTTTTTAAAGCTGTAATTTTTTGTACATAGCAAAAATGACACCCCAAAATACATTCTGCTACTCCTGAGTATGGTGATAACACATGTGTGAGACTTTTACACAGCCTGACCACATACAGAGGCCCACCATTGAAGTAGCACCTTCAGGCGTTCTACAAGAATAAATTACACATCTAATTTCCTGACAACCTATCATTTTTGAAGGCCCTTCATATTTCTAACACATAGCATTTACATACCAAAAATTACACACCAAAATAAATTCTATTGAGGAAAGGGTAAAAAAAAAAGTATTACCTGTGGTTTTAGTAGTGTCCCCAGAGGAGAGAATTGGTCCAGGCAGCAGGCTTAGCAACAACAATAGTAATTACTTAGGCAGCAGGCAGGAATATTGTCTATAGTCAGCACAAGGATATCATCAGCACTGCCAAAGCATTTGTCCATAGAAATTGTCCAGGCAGAGACAGCCAGCACAGCCATAATATTGGTCTTGGTACACCGTTACCTGCCTGCACTCATTAATATACCGCTCACCAGCCCTTCATAAACATACTGCCTCTTGCTACAGGTAATTATTTCCATAGTCCAGGTAGCAGGCAGAGGTGTGGTCAGTTTATGTGGCAGGCAGAGGCATGATGGCAGTAAGTCAGCAGCAGGCTGAGGGCCACAATCAGGTAAGACCTGTGCACAGGGGCACAGGGGTAGAGGATTCACCCACCCAAATCTCTATGAAGCCTCCGGACTCCAGACCCTAATCCAGAAATTACGAAACCCGGAGACAACAAAAAATAGTTTTCTCCATCCAGAAAAACATTTCTGGAGCCCTTCACATGTGAGACCCCTATGTACTCTAGTAGCAGGGCAACAGAGCAGTCCAAGTGGTAGGCAAAAGCATAGTCCATAAAACAGGCCACAGTCAGTTCACGTGCAAGAAGTCCAAGCGGTAGGCAGAAGCGTAGTTGATAAAACAGGCCAGGATCAGTTCACATGGAAGCAGTCCAAGCAGTAGGCAGAAGCGTTGTTGATAAAACAGGCCAGGGTCAGTTCACGTGGAAGCAGTCCAAATGGTAGGCAGAGGCATAGTCAAAAAACAGGCCAGGGTCAGTTCACGTGGAAGGCAGTGGCATGGTTATTTGAGGAAGCATGGCAAATGGTCAACACAGATGATGAAAATGGGGAAATGGTTAAGAATATGGGCTAATATTTTAGAGATGTGTGATATAGTCAGAAGCATTCACCAATGCAAAGACCAGGTTTGGAGGGACACTGGGGGCAATGGTAGCTGGTTTCTCTTCGAAATCCTCTTTTGCTGCATACTCAAAATCTTTTTTGGCGTTTTCGGCCTGCTTCAGATGGTGGAATGTTGTCCGGGAAGTGGCGCTCATGAAGTCAGCTATCAGCATCAGAGCAAAGGTTTTCTGGGGGGGGTCTTTGATGGTAGATAAGGGACGTGACAACTTCTTCGATGAAATTTAGGAAGTGGGCAGAGCTTTCCGTGGATTTGGTGTGAATTATGTAGGCATTATAAATGGCCGAATGAATTCAATATATTGCTACTTTCTTGTAGCCGAAACGGGACCTCCTTATTGATAAAAAGGGCTGCAGCATTTGGTCCTTGAAATCCACCCCCCACCCCCACCCCTACCATGTAGGGATTGTAATCTTGTACACATGTTGGCTTTTCAATGGGACCTTGTCTTCTCTGAACTTCAGTTGTAATGTCATCATGGATGTGGACATCATGTACACATTCTTGATATCCTTCCACCTCAAGGCCAGCACTTCCTTGCATCTCAAAGTTGCTCTTTCTCCCCTTCGCAGTTTTGTATTCATTATGGCTTGTGGGAAGCCCTTCCTATTCTTTCTGGAGGTTCCACAGGCCAGGGTTTCTGTGAGGTATAGGTGTTTGAAAAGGGGAAGGCTGGTGTAGAAGATTTCCAGGTATATGTGGTAAACTTTCTTCAGCAGTGGGCATGCCAGGTCCCATACAATTTTACCAGTTGTGCCCATGTAGGCTGGGCACTCAGGGGGCTGGAGCTGGGAATCTTTTCCTTCGTATATGCGTAACGCTTACAGATATCCTGTGATTCTCTCGCAAAACTTATAAAATTTCACTCCGTAATTTGGCCCTTTTGCTAGGAATATATTGCTTTATTCCTAGCTGGCCTAAAAAGGGTACCAGGTACTCATCTACACATATATGCTGATCGAAGACATAGAGTTCTGCAAATCGCTGGGAAAAGAAATGAATGAGTGGGCGAATTTTATATAAATTATCGTAATTTGGATGATTGCGGAAAGGGCACTGGGTGTTATCGCTGAAATGAAGAAAGCGCATAATCATCTCGTATCGGGACCTGGACATTATGGAAGAATAAATGGGCATGTGGTGGATGGGGTTGGTGGACCAATAGGCATGTTGTCCTTCATTTTTTTTTGTAAGTCCCATGTTTATGGTGAGGCCCATAAACACTTTGAACTCCTCCAGAGTCAAATCCTTCCACTCAAACGGACGGGCGTATGATGATTGGGGGTTGTTGGCAATATACTGCTGGGCATATAAATTGGTCTGGTCCACGATGAATTGCAGCAAAGTGTCGGGCAAAAATAAATAAACACAATCGATTTCAGTAAAATTTTGGGTATTGGCCTGCACACCTGGCTGTGCGGTGAAAGGGGGAATTCTTGCTGATCCTTAATCAGAAGGCAGCCATGTTGGATTGGCAAGACCAGCAGGAAGATGTGTAGCGGCCCTGGCTCTTGGGGGACGTGGCACTCCAGTGCTGGTAGTTGGGGGATTTGAAGTTCCTGTGCTGGCATTTGGGCATGATGCGGCAGCACTGGTACTTGGCCTTGGCATTTCTTGTGGTCTTTCGCTGGCGGCAGTGCTTGTACTGGGCCTGGGCATTTCTTGTGGTCTTTCGCTGTCAGCAGCGCTGGTAGTGGGCCTTTGGTTTTGGGGTCTATCGCTGGCGGCAGCGCTGGTACTGGGCCTGGGAATTTGATCCTGGGGTATATTGCTGGTGGCTGCCTGGTTTTCAGAGCGCCGTGCCCTTTTAGGAAGGATCCATTCTTCCTCTGATTCATTCGCCGATTCACTACTATCGATCAGTTCAAATGCTGAGCTTGATTCACAATCGGAATTGGCATTTGAATCTGATGAGAACTCCCCACTGCTCTCATCAGTCATGGAGAGGATCTGGAATGCCTCCTCACTGTTATATACCCTTTTGGGCATTTTTCTGATGCGCTGTGCGACGGGTGGCAGGTGACGATTACTGATGGGCTGTGTGACAGGTGACAGAAGAGTGGCAGGTAACGTTCACTGATATTTGACAGGTGACGGTCACTGATGGGCGACAGGTGATGGGCGACAGGTGATGGCCACTAATGGGCAACAGGTGATGGTCACTGATGGGTGACAGGTGATGGGTGACGGTCACTGATGGGTGACAGTCACTGATGGCAGTCTCTGATGGTGACTGGTGCACTTTATGGGACTGATAGGTGACAGATGAGGGTCACGGATGGGTCCCTGATGACAGTCACTGGTGATGGTCACTGTTGGGTGACAGGTGCACCGCTGATGGCAATCTCTGACAATGACAGGTGCACTTTATGGACATTGATGGGTGACAGGTGCACTTTGTGGGCACTGATGGGTGACAGGTGCACTTTTATAAGCACTGATGAGCACTTATGTGGTGACTGTTGGGTGACAGCTGCAATGGGGGGGGGGGGGCGGCAATGTGGCAGGTTCTCTTTTTTTGTGTGGGGTTGGTGCAGACACTGACACTACACAGATCGGTAACGCACTGCTCCTGGCTCTTCTCTCCTCACACTGGAAACGGTGTGTGAGGAGAGAAGAGCCAGTAACAGCTAGTAACCAATCTGTGTTTACATTAATGATCGGCTGTGAATGGATCAAAGCCAATCACGTGGTAAACAGCCACAAGCCATTGGCTGTTTACCCTTGTCGATGACGAGCGGTACTCCTGGGTACATGCCGCCGCTGACATGACCGCGCTGCGCGCTACCGATTGCGCGCATGCATGGTCTTAGGAGGGGATACCATTTGTGATCTGCTCAATGGCTGTTCACCCTTGGCGGTGACGTGGTGTGTCACACCGCCACCAACAGTGCAGGGCTGCGCGCCGGCGATCGCTCGCATGCCCTGTGTGAATGGGCCGTCGTCATATGACGTCGGCCCAGAACGAGAGCCGCACCGCTCTGCTGTCATATGACGGTGGGCAGGCGGCAACAGGTTAAAAGAAATTTTAAAAAAATATATCCTTGAAAATACTAAAAATATATCAAGGTCCTCTGTAATATTTTAAACATGAAGGGCAAATCTCTAAAAACTCACATCTAAACCTTATTCATAGCAAAGAAACATTAACCAGAAAATTCTTACCATCCTTGCAGCTCGCTAAGAGCTGCTAACATTGTTTCCCTCAGTGCTATATTTGAATGAACATGCGGCTATCTCCATTCTGAGTTTACGCGACTGTTCTATACAGTGATGCTTTTCTTGTCTTATCTTAATCGACTATTTTTGGTTTGTAGTCTCAGCATTTGGGTCTTAAAAGGGAAACGGGTTTGATTACTATGGCCTCTATGCCTTGAAATGCTACCCCATCTCGCAGAATAAACTTCATAACGCCTTGGTGTAGTTTTAGGGTTTTTCCTTTGCATATCATTATTAGCCACCAAACAATACCTAGCGATGTGACCCCCCCCTTTTTACAAACAAAGCACTTGACAGCTGGTCTTCCTGCATAGGCCCTTCTCTGAGCAAATGGCGCTGGAGACTCACATTGCTGCATAACATCAGTATGATTGGAATGAATAGTTTTTACACTTTCACTGTCTGAGTATTCACTAGCAATGGACTCGTCAGAATTCTCCACTGTTTCAACTCCTGAATCACTTTCAAGCGCAGTTACCGCACTTTTATTTAAATACTCCTCATTCAGATATCCAACATTGATTCTCCTCCTAAATTTAGTATTTTCCAGGGTGTCTGAACCCCTAGTATCTCTTCCTCCCATTATGCGCTGCATTTCCCTCACTCTATCTGCCGAGTTTCCCCAATTTGAGTTTAACGCGGGAGATAGACCTCTGTGACTCCCAACTGGTGGTTGCAGTTTTTCACACAGTTGCAATAGAAGCCATGCATGGAGGAGTGTGCATACATCCCTATTGTTTAAAATGTACTGTGCCACCACGGCTTCCAGCCTGTTTGAGAGACTAATGGGTGAAGCACTAGTGTCAAATTTCCCCAAAAGGACATTCATCAATCATCTTGTCGGCTATGGTTCCTTTGAAGCTTGCTTGCATAGCGTTATAACATCAGACGGTCCGGAGACAAGCTTGTTCAGCCTTGATGCAGGCCTGATCTCTTCTTTCAGATATGCTACAAAGCTTTGATGTGCAACCTGTTGCATTCCAGACCGCCCCCAAGAAAGCAAAGGCTTGGTTGTATCAACCAGAAAGAAACTCCAGAAATATGATATTAAATCATGTTGCCTTCTGTCAGGCCACCTGAGGCCAGGTGGCAGATACACACCATTGGGATCAGGAGTGCACCGCAAGGTAGTGGACCCTACGGCTGACTGCTGCGGATGGGAGTCAGGGTGGTAAAGGAAGGCAGGGCTGCTGGAACACCAACACGGATCCCACTGGGGTTACAGCGTAAGATTCCCTAGGGCGTGGAGTCTAAGAGCCAGCAGGTGTTCACCAGAGCCTCTAGTGGTGAGGATGGACTGGGCTGCAACTGGCTCCAGGTCGCGACCCTCAGGGTCCCCTAGCTCCCGCCCACAGTAGGCAACAGGAGGATAGGGATAGTAAGGGAATAAGCCAAGGTTGGGGCAACTAGCAGACAAGGACAACAGAGTACACGCCAAAGGTTCAGGGTCACAGGCAAACAGGGATAGTCGAGAACACGCCAAGGTCGGTAACAGAGACAAACATAGATCACAGAGCAAGCAGGAAACAGGAAGCCAAACACACAATGTTGATCAGCAGGGCTGGCCTGCAGTGCACAGGTTAATATAGAGTTCTCTGATAGGAGCTGGGGTGGAGCAATGCTTACAGGAGAGGTTATAAAAGCAGTCAGGTGAGAGTGGCTGGTCTCTAGAGATGAACACATGGTGAGAGGTAAGCTGACAGACAAACTCTTTTGCATAACCATGACACCTTCCAACATGTCATAATTTGTACATGGAAGGTTTTGAGTTTCTGAGAGGTTCCCTTCCTCAAAGCAACAGTTACTTTTGTTCAAAACATTGCTTGAACAAATTCGGACAATTTACACTTCCTAACTTCTGATGTTTTAGTGTGCTGGTGGCGCTTCACTAACTTTTTAAAATTTTTTTCAAAGATATATTTATTGGTTTTATTTGTTTTTTTTAAATAAAGACAGCAGAGAAAACAACACATACATCAACAATGGTCTCTAATGTATCATCATTACATAACAGTAATAACATATATAGAGCTTATACGCGGTACAGTAAACCAAATCATATAAGAAATCAACAGACAAGCCGCATTTAGATCCCAGTATTCCGGATCTAGAGAAACTAGAGTAGGTGGGCTATAAACACAGTGATCCCATATCTTGTCAAACAATTTTGGCTTTTTTATGAGCTCAAAGGTGAGCCTAAATAGTGGTAGGTTAGCACTGACTATTTGCAACCAAGTGTTTATGGAAGGAGAGGAGGGTCACCTCCATGTCAGTAGGATGGTCTTCTTTGCATAGAAGTACAAAATCCACAACAAGCGTTTAGAATATCTAAAAACAGAAATATCACTCCCAGTAAGCGGTTCTTAGGATACAGTATAGTAGGAAGGCCCAGTGCTGAGGAAATAAAGGTATTAATATTTAGACAAAAGGTATGGACTAAGGGGAAACAATTTAGAAAATAATCCTATTTTAGAGGAGATCACCTAGCTTTTATATGTTTCTTCAAATTCTGGCCAGTTTGAATCGGTGAGGTGACGGGCTGATAGAGACCATTTACATTGGGCTACGAGTTATCTAGTTTTAGAATTTTCAATAAGGTTCACCAACTTTAAAAGCAGCACAGCCAGCAACACAGAAAATAAAGCTGACTGTGGCTTGACTTACACTTTATAGCCAAATGATGGCTACAGAGCGGCCACACTATGCCAGGAGGCCATCATATGACGTCCTCCCATGCACGCGCTGCCTGCAAGCCCCCTGCGGCACGCATCAGCAGTGATCTGTGATCGGGGTAGAGAGCCAATCACAGAGCCTCTTTACCACATGATCAGCTGTGTCCACCACAGCTAATTACAGATGTAAACAGGATTTGCCAGTTATCGGCAATCCTCCCCTCACGCTGACAAACCCACACAAGAGACATCTGCACTGACAATCAGGGCACTGATTATCAGTGCCACGTATCAGTGCCCATCAGTGCTACCTAGTATTGCCCATCAGTGCCTCCTCATCAGTGTCCATCAGTGCCACCTCATCAGTGCTCATCAATGCCACCTTATTAGTGCCCATCAGTGCCACCTATCAGTACAGCCTATCAGTGCCCATCAGTGCAGCATATCAGTGCAGCCTCATCAGCACACATCAGTGAAGGAGAAAAATTACTTATTTACAACATTTTATAACAGAATCTAAGAAAAACTTTCAAAAGTTTTGGCCTTTTTTCATTTGTTTAGCAAAAATAAAGAACCCAGTGGTGATTAAATACAACCAAAAGAAAGTGCTATCTGTCTCAAAAAAATGATAAAAATTTTGTTTGGGTACAGTGTTGCATGACCGCACAATTCAATTCAACGTGCGACAGCGCTGAAAGCTGAAAATTGGTCTGGGCAGGAGGGGGGTGAAAGTGCCCAGTAGGCAAGTGGTTAACCACTTCCCTACCCAGCCATAGTCATATGACGTCCACAGATGGGATCTCCCATCCTGGGTGGACGTCATATGACGTCCTGGGATTCCCGGCCGTCTAGGGGGCGCGCGCGCGCCCGCCGCGTTGCTCGGGACCCAGTGCGTGTGCCCGGCGGCCGCGATGTCCGCCGGGCACCCGCGATTGCCCGTTAACCGGGCCGGACTGTGGATCTGTGTGTGTAAACACACAGATCCACAGCCTGTCAGCTCTGAGGAGAGCGATCTGTGTTCCCGGAACGGAGGAACACTGATCGGTCTCCTCCCCTTGAGCGTCCCCTCCCCCTTCAGTTAGAATAATTCCCTAGGAAACATATTAACCCCTCCCCGCCCCCTAGTGGTTCACCCCTTAACTGCCTGTCACATTTACACAGTAATCAATGCAATTTTATAGCATTGATCGCTGTATAAATGTGAATGGTCCCAAAAATGTGTCAAAAGTGTCCGATGTGTCCGCCATAATGTCGCACGAAATGTCATGAAAAAAAATCGCGATCGCCGCTATTATTAGTAAAAAAAAAAAAAAATAATAATTTTTTTTAAAAAATGCCATAAATCTATCCCGTATATTATAGACGCTATAACTTTTGCGCAAACCAATCAATATACGCTTATTGCGATTTTTTTTTACCAAAAATATGTAGAAGAATATGTATCGGCCGAAACTGAGGAAAAAATTTGTTTTTAAAAAAAAAATTGGGATATTTATTATAGCAAAAAGTAAAAAATATTGTGTTTTTTTCAAAATTGTCACTCTTCTTTTGTTTATAGCGCAAAAAATAAAAACCGCAGAGGCGATCACATACCACCAAAAGAAAGCTCTATTTGTGGGGAAAAAAGGACGTCAATTTTTTTTGGGTACAACGTCGCACGACCGCGCAATTGACGTTTAAAGTGAGACAGCGCTGAAAACTAAAAATTGGCCTGGGAAGGAATGGGGTGAAATTGCCCTGTATTGAACCGGTTAAAGGGAGGTGGCAGCTTGGTACTTTTTTTACTTAGCCTGCATAGTTTTATGTACAAGTGAGTGCACTTTTTTTTTTTTTTTTTAACAAAATTGTATGCACAGTGAGCACTATGATGTATTTTTTCCTTTGAGATTTTATGTTTGACTGTGGACTCATTATTCTTATTTGGCACACATACAGGGCCGTTTGAAGGAATTTGGGGGCCCCCAGCAAAATGGACATGGAGGCCCCCCACGCACGCAAAGCCTACAGGAAATGGGATGGTAAAGAAATAAGAAAATGTAAAGAAAGCTATGGTAATAGTTTTTTTTATGGTCAGCAAGCTACCATATTTTTATTACTAAATGAGTCCTGATGAATGCCTCCCCCCCTTACTACCCCCCCCCCCGTGTTCTTTTTACCCCCCCCCCGTACCGCGCGGTTGGAGATTCAGTTTTCTGTTCCCGGACGGCTGGACTGAAAGGAAGTGAGCACTCAGTGTGTGCACTTCCTGTCAGTCCGGCCGGGAACAGGAACGTAAATCTCCTGAGTCCTGTACCGCACGGACTGCAGGAGGAAGGAAGAGGAGCTCGGCCATGCTACAGGCTGCAGCTTTTAGGAAGCGGCGGCGCGGCTGGGGCCCCAGGCCAGCTCGGGCCCCAAGCAATTGCTTGTTTTGCCTGTCCGGTCGCGATGGGCCTACACACATATCACAGGGGATGCACTAAAAATAAGCATTGTGGCATGCCTATACAGTATTTTTTTATTATTCAGACAGCTTTATTTTACATGTTTACTGAAGATGGTAGAAATCTGCAGTTTGAGTATAAATCACCTATTTTGGAGAGCCCTGTATCTGGCTAAATCCTGAATCCAAAGTTAGCAAAGCATCACCAGGATATCAGCAGATAGAGACTTTTGTTGTCACCATTTTTGTATGGCAGTTTTCCAGACTTTGGCTACCTGGTGCGTTGCATTAACACACGTTTTATTAAGACAGCCCATTCAAATGAATAGGCTAGCAATGCACCAAAACAGCACTGCTACAGCACACGCTCGTAATATGTATTAACGCGCTTTGCAACAATGCACATTTTACCGCAATGCATCGCAGTAGAAAAGTGTGTTTTGGCTCTGAAACAGTATGTTACAGTGCATCCAGAAAATATTCACAGTGCTTCACTTTTTGCGCATTTTGTAATATTACAGCCTTATTCCAAAATAGATTAAATTCATTGTTTTTCTCAACATACGTGAAAGAAGTTTGTTTGAAATCTTTGCAAATGTATTAAAAATAAAAAAACAAAAAATAACATATACATAAGTATTCACAGCCTTTGCCATGACACTCAAAATTGAGCTCAGGTGCATCCTGTTTCCATTGATCATCCTTGAGATAATTCTACAACTTGTTTGGAGTCCACCTGTGGTAGATTCAGTTGATTGGATATGACCATGCATGTCAGAGCCAGTGGTGGCTGGTGCTCAAAATTTTTGGGGGGCGCAAACAAACTGAAAAATACTGAACCCCCCCCCCATCAATTACAGCCTCACTGTGCCCATCAAATGCAGCCACTTGTGCCCATCATACGCAGCCACTTGTGCCCATCATACGCAGCCACTATTGCCAATCATATGCAGCCACTTGTGCCCATCATATGCAGCCACTTGTGCCAATCAAAGGCAGCCACTTGTGTCCATCAAATGCAGCCACCTGTGCCCAGTATTTGCAGCCACTTGTGCCAATCAAATGCAGCCATTTGTGCCAATCATATGCAGCCACTTGTGCCCATCAAATGCAGCTATTTGTGACTGTCAAATGCAGACACTAGGGATGGGCTGACTGTTCGAGTCGAACATGAGTTTGACTCGAACATCGGCTGTTCGATCGTTTGACGGAGATCGATCATTATGGGCCGTTCCCGCTAAATTCGAGCGGCGCGTCACGGCCCATAACGCAGGGTGCCTTTGGCCAATTATGGCTCAGGGGGTTAAGAACATGCCCCACACTATAAAAGGCCGCCTGCACGTCGGCCCTGTGTAGTGTGTTGCTGGCGTTATAGAGAGATAGAGAGAGTGTGTCATTTCATTTACTTTGAGCAGGCAGTTTATTCAGTTAGCTAGATCTCACTGCAGACTGTTCCTGCTGTACTATTTCTAATCTACTTCAGTCAGGCAGTTGATCCAGTTTAGCTAGATCTCACTGCAGACCGTTCATGCTATACTGTTTCTAATCTACTTCAGGCAGGCAGTTGATTCAGTTAGCTGCAGTGTATTTCATATATATATATATACAGGCTTTTTTCCAAAAGTTCTTTGGTGTGGGATTTTTTTGAGACGTGTGCAGCAGATCGCACCATTGCTGTTTGCAACATATGTCTGAAGCGTATCAAGCGTGGCCAAAACAGCAGCTGCTTGGGCACCACATGTTTGACCAGACATTCGAGCTCCCATGCAGTGCGTTGGCAACAGTACTTAAAAGACCCACACCAAAGAACAAGGCGAACCTCTCCTTGCTCCTCATCATCTGGGATCTCCGACTCCACTATAACTTCAGTCCTCTCAAAAACCTGCACTGAAAGGAATGAAGGTGTAGAATTAGGTGTGCCAAGCACTTGCGGGCAATCTGCTAGCGGTACACCAACATCCGATTCTAGCAGGCAAATTTCCCTACCCCAGTTGCTAAACCAGTGAATGAAATTCGGTCCCAGCCATCCACATGCTCAGCGGCTGAATGCTAGTTTGGCTAAATTGCTAGCACTCCAACTGCTGCCTTTTCAGCTGGTAGACTCTGCCCCCTTTTGAGAATTTGTGGAATGTGCGGTACCTCAATGGCAGGTTCCCAAACGCCAATTTTTTTTTTGGAAGGCCATTCCGGCTTTCTACTGACATGTGGAAGGCAATGTCTTGGCCTCGTTGGACAGGGTGGTCAGCGGTAAGGTGCATATTACCGCTGACTCATGGTCCAGCAGGCATGGACAGGGACATTACCTTTCTTTCACAGCGCACTGGGTAACCCTGCTGGCAGCTGGGAAGGATGCAGGACAGGGTGCATTATTGTTGGAGCTTGTTCCGCCACCACGCCTCCAAAATTCTGGTAGTGGTGATTCTGCAACACCTCTCTCCTCCACCCTCTCCTCTTCTTCTTCCTCTATGGCCTCTTCCTGTGCAGATTTGTCCTCGGAACCAGCGGTGCTCCGTAGGCGTTCTAGGGGATACGCAAGCACTCAGGCAAAAAGATGCCATGCGGTGCTTGAGTTTGTCTGCTTAGGGGACAGGAGCCACACTGGGACAGAGATTCTGGCAGCTCTGCAGTGGCAGGCTCAGAGGTGGTTGACGCCACACCAGCTTTAGCCAGGAATGGTGGTTTGCGACAATGGCACCAACCTCCTCTCCGCCCTCTGACAGGGACACTTCACCCATGTTCCCTGTTTGGCTCACGTCCTTAATTTGGTGGTGCAGCGGTTCTTGTGCAGGTACCCAGGCTTACAGGATCTCCTGAGGCAGGCCAGGAAAGTCTGTGGGCATTTCCGCCGGTCATATAATGCCAGTGCTGCCTAAACTCCAAAAGAAATGCAACCTGCTCAAGAACCGCCTCATCTGTGACATGCCCACCAGGTGGAAATCAACGTTGGCAATGCTGCAGCGGCTGCACACGCAGCAGAGGGCCATCAATAACTACCTGTGTGAGTATGGCACCAGGGCAGGGGTCAGGGGAGCTTGGCTTTTTTTCGCCACGCCAGTGGCTCATGATCAAGGATGCATGCACTGTCCTGTCACCCTTTGATGAGGCCCACGAGGATGGTGAGCAGTGACAGTGCATGCATCAGTGATACTGTCCCTCTTGTCTACCTGTTGGAGCACACGCTGCGTGGAATAATGGACAGGGCACTTGAGGAAGAACAGAGGGAGGAAGAGGAGGACTTCCTTACCTCTCAAGGCCCCCTTTATCCAGACAGTATTCCTGCAGGCCCGCCTACCATACATGAAGAGGAGGAGGATTGTGTCAGCATGGAGGTGGAGCCTGGCACTCAGCATCAGCAGCAGTCTTCAAGGGATAATTTTCAGGCCCCAGAAACCCATGGACTTGTACGTGGCTGGCAGGAGGTGGCTGCGGATCAGGTCGTCCTTATTGACCCAGAGGACTCTGGACCGAATGCCTCAGCAAACCTACGCTGCATGGCCTCCCTGATCCTGCAAAGGACCCTCGGATTCGTGGTATAAAGGAGAGGGATCAGTACTGGCTGGCAACCCTTCAAACATCTTCGGGAGGCCTTGCAGAAAGGTTTTTGCAATGCGTTTCCAGAGCCTGAGCGGTTACAATTTCCTGGTCCTCCTGGACAACGTGTTGCTGAGGCTTCGGTCAGTCACAGAAGGAGCGGTGAAGAAGGTGGCCGTCTGACGGATGCACTCAGATAATTTTTTAGTCCGCAGCCCCATGGTCTGATCGGTTCCAGCAACCATCGCCAGCGTCTGTTGTACATGGTGCAGAAATACCTAGGGGCAAGATCAGACTTGGAGACCTTTCCAACCGAAAATCCACTGGGTTAATGGGTCTTGAGGATGGATCATTGGCCAGAGATTGCACAGTATGCAATTGAGCTACTGGCCTGTCCTGCATCCAGCGTTCTTTTGGAACACACATTCAGTGCCGCTGGAGGCTTTGTAACCGATCACAGAGTGCGCCTGTCCACCGACTCAGTTTATTGGCTCACTTTCATAAAAATTAATAAGTCTTGGATCACCAGCTAGCAAGCACCTGATGCTGATGTAACCGAATAATGTTTTTATGAATGTGAGATCCCTTGAAGACTGCCTATGCTGATGCTGAGTGACTATCCTGTTATGCTGAGTGACTATCCTATTCCTCCTCAATGTTCATGTTGATAGCTTCTAAGAACATTTTCGGTTCTGGGCACCACCACCAATGGCTAAGGCCCAATTTTTCTGTCCCTGTTTAACAGGGGAGTGTAATTACAATTTTTGCTGTAAGGGCTCGTTCCTGCACTCAACAAGAGTATCTGTGAGGGGTTGCAGTGTTGTGGCACCACCGCCACTGCCTAAGGCCCAATTTTTCTGCCCCTGTCTAACCTGGGCGTGTAATTACAATTTGTGATCAAATATTTAACAGCAGGGCTCATTCCTGCACTCAACAAGAGTATCTGTGAGGGGTTGCAGTGTTGTGGCACCACCACCACTGCCTAAGACCCAATTATTCTGCCCCTGTCTAACAGGGCCGTGTAATTACAATTTTTGATCTAATATTTCACAGCAGTGCCTGTTCCTGCGCTCAACAAAAGTATCTGTGAGGCTTTACAGTGTTGTGCCACCACCACCACCACCTAAGGCCCAATTTTTCTGCCCCTGTTTAACAGGGGCATGTAATTACAATTCTTGATATAATATTTCACAGCAGGGCCCATTCCAGTGCCCAGCAAGAGTAACTGTGAGGGCTTACAGTGTTCTGGTACCACCAACAGCTAAGGCCCAATTTTCCGCAGAGTATATAGGGCAGGTCGTATAGTATATACAGGCGGTCCCATATTTTCAAAAATCCGACTTACAAACGGGGGAGACAACAGGAAGTTAGAGGAAATCTACCCCTAGGAAGGGAAATTCTCTCCTGTAAGAGTTAATATGGGAAAAAGGTGTCTCTTCCACTGATTTATCACCAATCCTTGTTTCCCTTAAAAACCCCAAATTTTCAAAATCCAATTGTCATTGGGACAGAAAGTGAGGTGAAATCTTCTGAATAGGGGCACAGACAGCAAAACAAATATTACAGGGGTGATAACCCTTCCCTATGTTTTCCAAAAAGCTTTAAAATTGATTTTTTGGCTTTAGCTACACTTACAAAATGTACCTGTTCCAAATGACAGATTCTACATAAGAACAAACCTACAGTCCCTGTCTTGTTTGGACCGCCTGTATACTGCTGTTCAGAGTATATAGGGCCTGGGGGCCCCACACCTTTTCTTTTTTTAATTTGGGTGTGGGGTTCCCCTTAATATCCATACAAGACCCAAAGGGCCTGGTAATGGGCTGGGGGGTTACCCATGCAGTTTTCTCAATAATTTTCATCCATATTGCCGGGACCCGACTTTACATTACACCCGCAAGCAGTTTTAGATGACTTTTATTCCTTTACAAATGTCATTTTGTGCAGGGACTGTTCTAAACACAGCAAATGCGCGCCACTTTACAGGCATACTATAGACATTGCCCAGATATGATATTTAAAGGAATATTTCACTTTTATTTTTTCACTTTAAGCATCATTAAAATCACTGCTCCTGAAAAAAACTTCAGTTTTTAAAACTTTCTTTTCCATTGATACATGTCCCCTGGGGCAGGACCCGGGTCCCCAAACCTTTTTTAGGACAATAACTTGCATATTAGCCTTTAAAATTCACACTTTTGATTTCTCACGTTCGAGTCCCATAGACTTTAATGGTGTTCGAATGTTCGTGCGAGCTTTCGGTCCGTTCGCATGTTCTGGATGCGAACCGAACCGGGAGGTGTTTGACCCATCCCTAGCAGCCACTTGTGCCCATCAAATGCAGCCACTTGTGCCTATCAAATGTAGTCACTTGTGCCCCATCAAATGCAGCCACCTGTGCCCATCTAATGCAGCCACCTGTGCCCATTCAAATGCAGCCACTTGTCCCTTCAAATGCAGCCACTTGTCACTCCCCTAATCCACCCTCCCCCGCGCGGCCGGTCCGGGGGCACTTACCGCTCTTCTCCTGGAGTGACAGGGACCAGGGCTCTCCTCCTCGGCGGCTCTTCTCCTCAGTGGCTCTCTTCCTCGGCGGCTCTTCTCCTCGGCGGCTATCTTGCTCAGCGGCACTCGTCTCTTCTTCAGAGGCTCTCCTCGGTGGGAAGCGGTGGCTGCGGCTCTTGTTTCCGCTCGTCTTCTCTTCCGCCAAAGCGCTAGGCATCCAATAGGATCGCCTAATGCTTTTGCCAATCGGGAGACAGGTCTCCCTGACCTGCCTGCTGATTGGCAGGGAGGAACCTCAGTGTGAAAATAGCAAAAATTAATTCGTTATGCCACACAACAGGGCGGGATCTGCGCCCCAAGCCCACCTTATTTTGAAGCCTATTAGAGCCTCTGGCTGTAATCACGTGTTTCAAAATACACACCCCCCCGCCATAGGAATTCATGTGTCCGGCGTCCTGAAAGGGGCTGGGCACATGAATAAGGAGGGCGGCGGAGGTGTCAGGGGGTCAACGCCCGTGCGTCCACAATGCACGGGCCGCCACTGGTCAGAGCACACACCAAGCCATGAAGTCTAAGGAATTGTCTGTAGACCTCACAGGATTGTATGAAGGCAAGATCTGGGGAAGGGTATAGAAACATTTCTGCAGAATTGAAGGTTCCAATGAGCACAGTGGCCTCCATCATCTATAAATGGAAGAAGTTTGGAACCACCAGGACTCTTCCTAGAGTGGTCCGCCCGGCCAAACTGAACAATCGGGGGATTAAAGCCTTAGTCAGGGAGGTGACCAAGAACCCGATGGTCACTCTGACAGAGCTCCAGCTTTTCTCTGTGGAGAGAGGAGAACCTTCCAGAAGAACAACCATCTCTGCAGCACTCAACTAATCAGGCCTGTATGGTACAGTGGCCAGACGGAAGCCACTACTCAGTAAAAGGCACATGACAGCCCACCTGGAGTTTGCCAAAAGGCACCTGAAGGACTCTGACCATAAGAAACAAAATTCCCTGGTGTGATCAAACGAAGATTGAACTCTTTGGCCTAAATAGCAAGCATTCTGTCTGGGGAAAACCAGGCATCGCTCATCACCTGGCCAATACCATCGCTACAGTGAAGCATGATGGTGGCAGCATCATGCTGTGGGGGTGTTTTTCAGCGGCAGGAACTGGGAGACTAGTCAGGATTGAGGGAAAGATGAATGTAGCAATGTACAGAGAAATCCCTGATGAAAACCTGCTCCAGAGCGCTCTGGACCTCAGACTAGGGCGAAGGTTCATTGTGCAACAGGACAACAATCCTAAGCACACAGCCAAGATAAGGAGTGGCTACGGGACAACTCTGTGAATGTGCTTGTGGCCCAGACCTGAACCCAATTGAACATCTCTGGAGAGATCTGAAAATGGCCGTGCACCGACGATCCCCATCCAACCTGATGGAGCTTGAGGGATCCTGCAAGGAGGAAAAATGGGAGAAACTGCCCAAAAATAGGTGTACCAAGCTTGTAGCATCATACTCAAAAATACTTGAGGCTGTAATTGGTGCCAAAGGTGCTTCAACAAAGTATTAAGTGTAGCAAAGTCTTTAGCCTCTTCCAGTCTAATGAGGACCTCCAAGGCCAAAGATAACTGACATCCTTCAATATGTAGTGGGTTGTGAGGCATAGTGGGTGCAAAGATGGTGAAAGTCATTGGACGCTAGGCACTTCTTAGATGTAAAAGAGTTCTTTTTTCTTTAACAGTCCTTTTTATATTTTTGGGGGAAAGAGGGTTAGGGCAAGGACACCCTTAAGTAGTTATAGATTCAGTTGGCAGTTTCCGAGACTTCAAAAGGAGGACAGCCATGCAGGGAAAGGCCCCAGCAAGGGGCCACATCTACACATGCAGGAATGCTGTCTCCTATGGCAACAGTCTTCAACAGTTCCTAACACAAACATAACCTTTCCTTCAGCTTCACTACAACTGCTTCTTGTAGTTCTTCAACACTGAGTTCCCGGTCACTAGACCCACTGATTCACTGATTCACCCACGCTTCCCTGCTGGGTCCCTAGCTTTGCACTCCATATACTTCTCAAACTTCACCCCTGCTGACCGGCTCGGTCCCTGGCTTGACCCACAAAGCTCCTCTGCAAGCATCACCTCCGCTGTTTGGGCCCCTGACTTAAACACCGCCTGAAGTTTCCCGAATCTCCACCGTGCCTGTTCGGTGAGAATACTGCTCTGGTACTTGCCTCAGTTACTCACTGTTGTCCCTGGTAAAAGTGGTTGGTCCCTTAGTGGCGACAGCTCCCCTTCTAGGCCTGACCATGACAGGTTCTCTGGCCAGCAGAACCGTCACTTTTGGTTGGACTGCAAGCCACACTCCCAACCCTGCACTGCCCTCTTACTTCTGGGTAGGCCCTCACACAGCCTGGCAGCGAGATGCCCCTGGGATAGGCCCAAAGGCATACGACATGCGTCCACCCAGACAGCGGTCCAGGTGGAACAGAGCATAGATCACTTTATTCCACCCCAAATATATAGGTGCTCCCAGCAGACCAAGGGATTCAAGAAAACCCCTGCCCATTGGCTGAGATAACCTATATACCCATAATCTGACCTTGGGTTGCCCTTCTCATATCTAGTTCCACCAAGTACCCGGCCACCTAGTGGTGGAAGAGAAAAGTGCAACAAGGCCAAATTTAGGGAGAAATCAATGGATCTCTATCAATCAACCAGGATAACTACTCCTGGCAAGTAAATTTGTGAAGAGCTCCCTGCCTAAGCTACAGGGTGCTACATCAGCAAAGGCTGTGAATACTTATGTACATGGGATTTTTTTCATTATTTATTTTTAATAAATTTGCAAAGATTTCAAACTTCTTTTATGTTGTAATTATGGGGTGTTGTTTGTAGAATTTTTAGGAAAAATAATGCATTTTATACATTTTGGAATTTCTGGATGCAGTGTATATGGTCCTTTCACACGGGCTTGTCCTTATCCGCTGATTCCCGCTGAGCAGGCGGATGGCAGGTCTGTCTCCACTCACTGTGCTGGGATGGACCTGTCAGAGTCCCGCTCTCCTCTATGGGGGATCGGATGAAAATGGACCACCTGATGGATGGAAAATAGGATCACCATCTCTCTGGATTTCATGGACAGGATCGGATCAGATAGCAGTGGATGTCAGCGGACATGTCACCGCTGACAACTGCCGCTCCATAGGAGTGAATGGAGGCGATCAGGTCCGCCTGAAAAACTGGACCTGATCGGAAAGCCCATGTAAAAGGGGCCATACAGGGAGCATGGTGCACTAGTTTTTGACTCAGTAACACAGAAAACAAGTAAAACTAAGCACTTTCCTCCAAGTAAGGGTTTGTTTACACGGGTGGTCGGGTTGGGGGGTTGTAAAATAAGGTGTTTTTCACCACTGCCCACCTAAACTAAGACATGCAGTTGCTCAAGGCTATACACATGGCACACTATGCAAAAATTAAACGGCATTTCAATTCTGGCAGGCGGAACTGCTGCCCAACACGACCCATTCAAGTGAATGGGACCGGGCTGCAACCACTGTGCTGCCGCATGCAATGCACATGGTTGAGTTGCAGTGGGTCGGCATTTTGAGGGTTAAAGCAGGTGATAAGAAGGCGACATATTCTCTCCTCACCACTTGTCAAAGTGCATTCTACCACAGATCACTTTTCGGAGAGGCGGCATAATCGCACGTTTGAATGAGCCATTACTCTAATCCTAACTGGAGTTCTCATGTTAGCAACGTGCTCTTTTCCCAGCATTTTTCAGGATATGGGTTGAAGTCGATTGCATGCCTCTATGTCCAAACAAGTGTATTTGATTTTTTTGTAGTTGTATTATTTTATTTTTCAATCTCTCTTTAGTTTTGAAACCCCGCTGACCTCATTCCGTCACAAAGCTCAGCCTTGCTCTATATATCCCCCTTGTCACTCGGGGTCACAATGCAGTGGATCCCTCGAAACACTTATACAAGACATGCAGAATAGGACTGTCTTTCCTAATCATACTTTTGACACTAAATCACTTAAATTTAAATGAAAGCAAGGGTCATTAGATGATTTGGACTCTTTCTTGTCCTCCAAAATGGTTTTAACCAGTTTGATTCCAGTTGTCACAGGAGGGCTTGTAAAAGTATATGTTTTAGAATACATATTTATCTTTCTATATGTCTTCTTGTTTCAGATCCGCCGGCAGAACCTGCAGCTGTACGGACTACTAGGGTCATACTATCACGTTTCTATGGAAACATGTCTTGTACCCTAAAGGTTGTACACTCAGTAGCATCCAGGGTGTAGGGCGATGACAGAGGCTTAAAAGGTACATTGCATTTTTTTCACTATAAGAGAAACTCTGATTCAATTAAAAGATGTATTGATGTCACCAAATAGCCAATTTAATAATAAGTGCAGGTTTAATGTTTAAGTGCATTGTTTCTTTATTATCAAGGCAAATTAAGGACCCTTTCACACTTAAGTATTTTTGCTGCGCTTTTACCCTGCTAAAAGCACATGAATAATTTCAAATTATTTCCCTATAAATCCTATGGAACTCATCAGACCAGTGTGCTGTGGGTGCAGCGCGTTTCAAAAAGTCTTGCATGCTGCACCTTTGTCTTGTTAAAATCAAGGAAAAATGCATCAAAAACACATAAAAAATGCAACACATTGACATTTGTGCTTTTAGTGGGCTTATTAAGTCACATGTCTATGTTTCGCAGGTGCATGATGGGAGTCAGGCAATCAGGAAACCCACCAAAAATGCTTAAAAAATATGCATCATATATGCACATACCGCATTTTTCAACAGACCAGTGTGAAAGGGCCCTAAGTATTCCAGCTGTGGATATTTTATACAGTGTGAAATAGGGGGTGTTAATTCAGACGTGGTGAGTGTTTTTAACCTCTTGACTTCTGGAAGATTTACCCAGGACCAGGACATTTTTTGTGATACGGCACTGCGTTACTTTGATCGACAATTGCTAGGTCATGCAATGCTGTACTCAAAATTTATATAATTTGTTTTCTCACAAATAGAGCTTTCTTTTGGTGGTATTTGATCACCACTGGGTTTTTTATTTTTTTGCGCTATAAACAAAAAAAAGACAGAAAATGTAAAAAAAAAAAAAAAAAAAAAACAATATTTTTTACTTTCTGCTATAAAACACATCCAATAAAAAAAATTAAAAATCAAATTTCTTTATAAATTTAGGCCAATATGTATTCTGCTACATATTTTTGGTAAAAAATCCCAATAAACATATATTGATTGGTTTGCGCTAAAGTTATATTATCTAAAACTATGGGATATATACTGGTTTTTAAATGTATTTATTACTAGTAATGGCGGCGATTAGTGACTTATAGCGGGACTGCGATATTGCAGTGGACATTTGAACATTAACTGACACTTTTGACACTTTTTGGGAACCAGTGACACTAATACAGTGATCAGTGCTAAAATTATGCACGGTCACTGTACTAATGGCACTGGCTGGGAAGGGGTTAAACATCAGGGGCGAGCAAACGGTTAAATGTGTGCCTAGCCAGTGTTTTGGTGTACTGTGTGTGATGCTTTTACTAAGGGAAGTAATGGATTTTATTCCCTGTTTTGCAGGGAAAGAAAATACATTACTTCTCTGCTGACAGGGCTCTTCCTTGTTTTCATAGGCAGGGCTCTGTCCTGCATGAATTCCCAGTGATCGGTGGGTGCCGGTGGGCATCCATTGGCTGGCACCCACTGATCAGCATCTGCTGTGTATAATCAGAGCACAGCCGGGTTTCACCTAGTACGTGATTTAGCACAGGAGAGATGCCTTGCCGCCGTATATTTACTGTATGTTATACAGTCGGCAAGCAGTTAAAGTGAGTCCACGTCAGTCAGAACTGAAAGTGCATGGCAGCCCACTTTTATTGAAACACAAATGTAAATTCTTCACAACACAAGGTTTCCCACGCAGGGGTTTCGGCTTCACTCAAAAACAGCCTTAAAGTGGAGTTCCACCCAAAAATGGAACTTCCACTTTAAGGGAAGTTGACCCCCTGACATGCCACATTTGGCATGTCATTTTTTTGGTGGGGGGAGCAGAAATCCTCTTTTTAGAGGGTTTCAGCTCCCACTTCCTCCCGGGGCACCGCGGCGCGGCAAGTACGTTCACCTCTCTCCCCTCCCTCTCGGCAATCATCTGGGACACGTCACAGGTCCCAGATGATTGCCCGACCAGTCACAGCACGCAGCGCGGCTCGCACATGCACAGTGCGCCCACAGTGACAACACCGGCGCCGCAGAGAGGAGGGGGAGATGCGCTGGGCTTTGTTCGCCCACATCGCTGGACCGTGAGACAGGTAAGTGTCTGTTTATTAAAAGTCAGCAGCTGCAGTATTTGTAGCTGCTGACTTTTAATCTTTTTTTTTTTTTTTTGTTGGAGCCCCGCTTTAATACAAAATGCAGAGCCACCTGGCTCTCCTGTAAGCATCACCACTGCTCTCTCTGGTCTCCCAGACCATGGGCTCCTCGGCTCACTCAGCCTATGCTTGCAGCTACTCACTGCACAAGTTCCACTCCTAGCCTCTGGATAGGGTTCTCCCAGCACCTCAGCTCTCCCACTTCTCAGGAGAATGGGACTCCCTCCAGGCCCCTCTGTGGACTTATTAGTCACCTCATCTTTCTGGGTCTCTCCGAACCTGCGTAGCTGTCCTGACTTTCCAAGTCCTATGGTTTAGAAGTCCCCCCAACATAGGGTCACGTCTCCCAAGTAGGTCACCTCTCCTGGCTAGAGCACACATCTATCTTCACACAGAGACTCTCTCTTCAAATGGCCGCAACTGCCTTGAGCTACTTTCAGATCTGACTTATAACAACCTCGCACAGGCTTCAAGTGTCTAGCAATATCCAGATTGTAGGTTCTGTCCCACCTAACACTCTTTGGAACCTTCAAACTCCAGGCCCTGATCCAGAATTACAAAAACTTAAAGTATAGCTTTCTACACTCATAACAAGCACACTGGAGCTTTGCAATTAGCCTCAATGCGAATCCTGTGCCATTTCCAAAAAAATTCACATAGTGGAAGGGCCTCACACTGTCACAATAGTTACATTTGTCTAAGCTATGCATTTGCCATACCTGGCCGATCCCTGTGTAATCTGGAAATCACTGAAGTAGATACCTCTTGTTAGGTACCTGGTAGTAAAGCCTGACTTGTAGGAGAAGACCTCTCATACAACGCTGGTTCAGGAGCCACTGGAGTGGGGACAGTGGTCTCGTGAGCACAGTGGGGTAGGAGTGCCTGTTGAGGTAGAAGTCTCTGATGCTGGAGCAGAGTAGAGATCCCTCCAGGGATGGCTGGACTGCAGGGGAGGTAGTAAGCAGAGAGCAGCAGGCTGCAGCACTGAAGAGGCAGATGCAGAAGTCACTGGAACTGGAGCTGAGGGTGCAACAGCACAGAAGCAAACGGCAGGCACTAGCAAGGTCAGACAGTCCGGGTTTAGCAGGCAACAAGACGGTTAATAACAGCAGGCAGAAGCAGAGTCGGTAGGCAGGCAGAGGTCGGCAACGGTATTGGTGGAAGCAGTAGCAGGGTCAGGCAGGTCAGGTAGGATTGGAGAAGGAGGGATGGTCAGACAAGCCGGGTCAATATGATAATCAATCAATCAGGTGCAGGTTAGCAGATTCACAGAGCTGAGACGAAACAGCAGCGCACCCCTGCAGCAGGAGGACTCTTATGCGCTCCTTGGCGCCAAAACGTCGCGAACGCGCGCGCGTTCACATACGCGCCGCGCTGACGCACAGTAGCAGCTGGAGATTGCTGCATTGTCTGAACAGGGGCGTGCCGGCGCATAGGCGAACGCACATGTGCCGGTCTGGTGCTGACAGATCCCTGACATTGCCCCCCCCCCAAAGGGCAGCCTCCGGATGCCCATACGTCTTCTTTTCTCAGGATGGGCAGAGAAATAAGCGTGAACTAATCGCCTGGCGTGGACATTGCTGTCTGGTTCCCATGAGTTACTCTCTGGACCGTAACCTTTCCATTTAATCAGAAATTGATTTTGTCCTTGTCTTCTTCTACAGTCAAGAATAGCCTCAACCTCAAATTCCTCGCCTCCATCTACTAAGACAGGTTCAGGAGGTCTAGTTCCTCTATCAGGGAAGGGGTCAGGTATGGCAGGTTTAAGCAGGGACACATGAAATACCAGGTGAATCTTGAGAGAATCAGGCAAGGTCAGTTCATAAGATACTTCATTAATTCTCCTCTTAACCGGAAGGGGTCCCATAAATCTAGGTGCCAACTTCTTATAGGGCGTACACACGGTCGGACTTTGTTTGGACATTCCGACAACAAATTCCTAGGATTTTTTCCGACGGATGTTGGCTCAAACTTGTCTTGCATACACACGGTCACACAAAGTTGTCGGAAAATCCGATCGTTCTGAACGCGGTGACGTAAAACACGTACGTCGGGACTATAAACGGGGCAGTGGCCAATAGCTTTCATCTCTTTATTTATTCTGAGCATGCGTGGCACTTTGTCCGTCGGATTTGTGTACACACGATCGGAATTTCTGACAACAGATTTTGTTGTCGGAAAATTTTATCTCCTGCTCTCCAACTTTGTGTGTCGGAAAATCCGATGGAAAATGTCCGATGGAGCCCACACACGGTCGGAATTTCCGACAACACGCTCCGATCGGACATTTTCCATCGGAAAATCCGACCGTGTGTACGGGGCATTAGACGGACATGCTAACTTGATATTACTGGTAGAAAGCCATACCTGATCACCAAGCTGTAACTTCAACTCCCCTCTTCTTTTTCGATCGAAGATTCTTTTGCTGTCCGCCTGGGCCTTGGACACCGCCTCCTGCAACATCTGATTGTTGTGGCTGAGGAAGTCCACTGTATTCTGCACTGCCGGAACTGAAGATTCTGAAAGGAAATCGGGTAGAAAGGTTAAATGAAAGCCATAATTGGCGAAAAAAGGGGACTGACCGGTGGCTGAATGTGTGGCATTGTTGTATGCGAATTCTGCTAAGGGCAGCAGGGACACCCAATCATCCTGTGTGAAGGAAGTAAAGCATCTGTTCAAGGGTCTGATTGGTCCTTTCTGTCTGCCCATTAGTTTGAGGATGATAGGCCGAGGACAAGGCCAGTTCAATTTTTAGAATTTCACACAGGGCTCTCCAAAAATGTGAGGTGAATTGTACCCCTCTGTCAGAAACTATACTTGCGGGGACTCCATGTAGTCTGATGATTTCCCTGATGAATATGCGGGCGGTTTCAATGGCAGATGGAGTTCCCCTTAAAGGAAGGAAGTGGGCCATCTTGGTTAAACGGTCTACCACCACAAAGATGGCTGAACACCCCTCGGAACATGGAAGCTCTACTATAAAATCCATGGAAATCATTTTCCAGGGTCGATCAGGTACAGGCAAAGGTTTTAACAGACCCCAAGCTCGATTTCTAGACGTCTTATTCTGGATACAGGTAGGGCAGGAGTTGACATATCTTTCACAAAAGTCTTTCAGATTGGGCCACCAGAAAATGCGTTGCACAAGTTCCAGGGTCTTGCGGACCCCAAAGTGACCTGCCAGTGGGTGATCATGAAGAAGCATCAAGACCTTGACCCGAACCTCCTCAGGAACAAAAATTTGGCTCCCCGTCCATAACAATCCATCTCTGGACGTCAGAGTAATCCCTGTAGGCCTAGATGACTCAGAGGATGCTCCTTTAATCTGGGAGAGTAGGTCTGTTTGCAGGAGTAGGAAATTGTTTGCGGGCAAGATGGTGTCAGGGATGGATAAGTCCTTCGGGTTGTCATGCATACGTGATAATGCATCCGGTTTGATATTTTTTGAGCCTGGCCGGTAAGTTATATGGAAACAAAAACGTTAGAAAAACAGAGCCCAGCGGGCTTGCCGAGGCTTTAGTCGTTTAGCAGATCTTAAATACTCTAGGTTCTTGTGGTCAGTGTATATTAATACTGGATGCACAGCCCCCTCCAACAGGTACCTCCACTCCTCCAGAGCAGCCTTAATAGCGAGAAGCTCCCGTCACCAACATCGTAGTTCTTCTCTGCAGAAGAAAGTTTACGGGAGAAAAACCCCACAGGGTGCATTAGATCTTTGCTGCCTTTACGTTGTGATAGCATTGCACCCACTGCTATTTCAGAAGTGTCAACTTCCAAAATGAATGGTAGAGATGGTTCAGGATGACTGAGGATTGGGGCCGAGGTAAACAGTCTCTTGAGATTATCAAAAGCATCTTGGGCTGATTGATTCCAGGAGAACCGGGCATTCTGCTTAGTCAACTGCGTGATGGGTGCAATTATGGCCGAGAATCCCCTGATGAATTTCCTATAAAAGTTTGCAAAACCGATAAACCGCTGAATTCCCTTCTTGTCTAGGGGTACCGGCCAGTCCAGAACAGCGGATACCTTCTGGGGATCCATTTTAATGCCCGTTGGAGAGATTATCAATCCCAGGAATTGGATACTCTGTTGCTCGAACTCGCATTTCTCTGCCTTTGCATAAAGTCTGTCTAATCGGAGACGACCCAACACCCTGCGGACATGTTCTCGATGCAGATCAAGAGATTCTGAGAAGATCAGGATATCATCCAGATATGCGATCACAAACATGTCTAAAAAGTCCCTGAGAACGTCGTTAATCAGGTGTTGGAAGGTCGCAGGGGAGTTGCAGAGTCCGAAGGGCATGACCAAGTATTCATAATGCCCGAAAGCTGTTTTCCACTCATGCCCGGCCCGAATGCGGATCAGGTTGTAAGCCCCTCTTAGATCGAGTTTAGTAAAGATAACAGCAGTCCTTAACTTTTTGAATAGTTCAGGTATCAAGGGTAGGGGATACCGATTTTTAACCGTAATTTTGTTCAACTCCCGATAATCTATACACGGGCGGAGAGTCTTGTCCTTTTTGGTGACAAAAAAATATTCCGGCACCCGCTGGGGAAGTGGAGTGGCGGATGAAGCCCTTAGCCAAGTTCTCATCAACATGTTTTTAGTGCCTCTTGCTCCTTCTCAGATAAAGGGAAGATACGTCTGAATGGAATCTCGGATCCTGGCAGCAACTCAATTGGGCAGTCGTAGGGGCGATGAGGCGGAAGGGAGTCTGCCCCCTTCTTGCTAAAAACATCGATGAACTTGTGGTAATGTTCAGGGATGGACTGGCATAGTTTCTGGTCAGTGTCAAGACATAGGAGAGTAGCTGAAGAGTCGGACTTTCCAACCAAACAGTGTTCCTGACAGTAGGACGATACAAACTTTACTTCTCCAGAGACCCAGTTGATGTGCGGATTGTGGGCTTGAAGCCAGGGAATGCCCAGGATAATTGGAAATAGTGGAGAAGTAATGGCATCAAGGGTCAACAGCTCCTTATGTTGGGAGGAAATGATAGCAGGCAAAGGAAGAGTCTCCTGAATTACTTGTCCGGATCTAATGCGGGAGCCATCAGCTAGGAAAACAGAAAGTCCATGAGTCTTAGTCCGTAAAGGGATGTTATGCTGGCTGGCAAAGGTCAAGTCAATAAAACAGCTGCATGCTCCGGAGTCAATGATAGCGTTGACTGGAATTATCTCTTCCTGGAGCTGTAACGAGAGAGAAATGGCAAGGTGGGTAGCGTTGGCAGACAAAGCAGAGAGACTGGTAGACACAGAAGATGAGCACTTACTTATCTTGACTGGACAATTATGGACATAGTGACCAGTTCCACCACAATAGAGGCACAGGTTAAGTTGACGACGACGTGCCCGTTCCTCAGGAGACAAGGCAGGTCGCATTAGTCGTAGCTGCATGGGTTCTGAAGTGTCAGGCGTGGCGTTGAATGGATTCACACTGGGTGAAGGTAGGTAGCGTGCTGCAGGAACCGGAGCTGTCATCCAGGCCGGGCGGGTTTGCTGGGCGGAGCGTTCGGATCGACATTCTCGGAGACGACGATCAATCTGGATTGCCAAGGAGATCAAGGCTTCAAGAGTATCTGGTATGCCAATTCGAGCAAGTTCATCTTTCAGCCCTTCAGATAGGCCCATGCGGAACTGATGACGCAGGGTCGCATCGTTCCACTGCGTGTCCGCGCTCCAGCGTCTGAAGTCAGTGACATAGTCCTCAGCCGGTCTGCGGCCTTGCTGGAGCGTGAACAGGGCTGACTCATCTGTGGCAGTCCGCTGAGGATACTCATAGAGCTGAGCCATGGCTTCAAAAAAGGAGGGTAAAGATTGGGTTAAGGCTGAGTCTCCCTCAATTAAACGGTGAGCCCAGGTCTGAGGTTCCCCTTGTAGGAGGGAGATCACAAACCCCACCTTGGTAACTTCCAGTGAAAAGGTTCGGGGTTGTAAGGCAAAAAAGAGCTGGCAGGCATTGCGAAAGGCCCAAAACTTGGTCCGGTCTCCGGAGAACCTCTCTGGGATGGGGACCCTCGGTTCAGGTGGAAGCATCACAACGGAGGGGGCAGGAGCAGGCTGTGCTGGAGCTGCGGCTGAAGAGGGAGCCATGGGACCAGGCCCAGCGAGATTCTGAACTTGCCCCTCAAGTCGGGTATAATTATCCTGAAGGGATTGCACCGCTTGAGTGAGGGCCGCAAGATGCGTGCAGATTTCCTTTATCGGGGAGGTATCTCCTGCAGGATCAGTTATGGCTGTTTCGTACTGTTAGGTACCTGGTAGTAGAGCCTGACTTGTAGGAGAAGACCTCTCATACAACGCTGGTTCAGGAGCCACTGGAGTGGGGACAGTGGTCTCGTGAGCACAGTGGGGTAGGAGTGCCTGTTGAGGTAGAAGTCTCTGATGCTGGAGCAGAGTAGAGTTCCCTCCAGGGATGGCTGGACTGCAGGTGAGGTGGTAAGCAGGGAGCAGCAGGCTGCAGCACTGAAGAGGCAGATGCAGAAGTCACTGGAACTGGAGCTGAGGGTGCAACAGCACAGAAGCAAACGGCAGGCACTAGCAAGGTCAGACAGTCCGGGTTTAGCAGGCAACAAGACGGTTAATAACAGCAGGCAGAAGCAGAGTCAGTAGGCAGGCAGAGGTCGGCAACGGTATTGGTAGAAGCAGTAGCAGGGTCAGGCAGGTCAGGTAGGATTGGAGAAGGAGGGATGGTCAGACAAGCCGGGTCAATATGATAATCAATCAATCAGGTGCAGGTTAGCAGATTCACAGAGCTGAGATGAAACAGCAGCGCACCCCTGCAGCAGGAGGACTCTTATGCGCTCCTTGGCGCCAAAACGTCGCGAACGCGCGCGCGTACACATACGCGCCGCGCCCGAGCGCCGCGCTGACGCACAGTAGCAGCTAGAGATTGCTGCATTGTCTGAACAGGGGCGCGCCGGCGCATAGGCGAATGCACATGTGCCGGTCTGGTGCTGACAGATCCCTGACACCTCTACTCCAGTGATCTCCACTTGTTTCCGTGTCCCGTGCTGAGTGGCTGCACTGCTGAATTCTAAACAGAGGATGTTGGCCTATTGGAACCAGTGCCATTCTGAGAATGCTTTGCACCTTATGAATGAACGCAAAGCATTCTCTGATTAGAGGTGGAGAGGTAGGTTGGAAGTAGAGATAGGACATGTAAGGGTGTAAGAAGGGCATAAATGCCTGGGAGCGGAAATTAGTGACTGGAATTTGAAAGTGCTGGAACTGGATGTACAGAGAAATAAAGCTGCTAATGCACTGAATCCAGGTATGAGCAGAGCAGGTCACAAACCGAGGTTGGAAATCAGTGAACGGTGAAGCACAAAATTGTAGGCAGAGTCAAGGTCAAGAAAAAGCAGAGGTTGGCAATGTGCAGGCATTGAGGTATCAAGTTAATAAGCAGAGTCTTGGTCAGAAGTCGAGGCTGGTTATGGAGATCAACAGCAGACATGAGCAAAGGATAACACAGGAACCCAGTTCAGCAGCGAAGGTCAGGTACAACTTCAGGATCAGGTATCACAGGAACACAAACTGAACGACTATTCAGTAATGAACTTATGTAGAACTTACTCTTAAGTTGTCCGTTTGGCGCCAGTATCTGTGGTAGACATGCATGTGCAGTGTGTGTGTGCGCTGATGCGCATATATGTGTGCAAAGTCACATGTCTGCTTAGACCTTTCCACACACGAATATGGGAATTCAGCAGTCCCCCTTCTAATGCACTGATGCCCTGTGTTGACAGGTACCAGGCTCTTTGCCATTCCCAGTGTCCAGGATGAGGTACCAGCAAGGGGAGGCTTACGTATCACCTACTTACCCCTTTCAGGAGCATGCAGGTGGTTTTCCCCTCTTAGGTGAACTGTTTTTCACTTTACTATGCATGCAGGTATGCTACAGGGGGTAGCTTGGTCTAATGTCCACTAATTAGGCTTCAAACATAAGATAAATATTCAGCAAAGAATTTTGGGCAAATATCAGGCAAAATCATTGATAAATATACCCTTTACTGTACATGCAATTAACATGAAAAAATATATCTGATGCTAGGCCTGCTTTAAAAAACATGGCACTTGTACATTTATCAGCTTTTAATTTGTGAATGAACTCCGGCACCCTCTTGAACATTTCCTTTGGCTTTTTTTGTACTAAGTTTTGCAGGTAATTAAATAAAAAAACAAATTTTGCAATTTCTTTTTTGTAAAGCAAACAATCGAATAACTTTAAGCCTTTGTGTTCTTTCAATAATTTATGCTTTAAGTTCCATAATTTAAGGTTGCAGCTCTGCACTTTCTAAATATAAAATGCATCTGCACCAAGATAATTAAACTTCCTGAGGAAAAGGCTCTTTCATCTCAGTCTTATAATAACAGTGGTTGAGTCTTATAGTCATCCCTCAATTATACGTCCATTTTGTTTTCATAATGCATGCCCTCACCGCACCATTTTTCATTTGGTCCTTGATTAACAAGCTTTCAAAAAGCTATTTAAAATGCCTTTTCTCTTTTATGACAATAGAAAGGACGCCTTAACTCTACATTCAGAATTTCTAGACCCCCAAAGCAAACAAAACATTTAAAGTCTTGAAACTCTTAGAATTGCTTTTGTTCATTTCAAAATTATTGCTGGCACACCATATTTAAAGTAAATGAAAACCTAGATTGCCAAAGCACTGTGTATTATAACTTGGTGCCTTAAAACCAAATTGTTTAATCTTTTCTTGCATCTCAGTGTTGCTGATCTCAGAATTTTTCACAGCCACTTTCGGTTTACATGTGCTCCAACGATGGCTGTGTATTATTTCTCAGGGCTTGTTTCCTGATGGGGACAACAGTGGACCATGCCTACATAATGTATTATGAATCAGCCACTTGTAGTCTCTATCAGAAATCCCATGTGACAGAGTGACAGCAGCACAGTTGGGAGTTCAGGAAGTGTACCATGTATTATTTTAATGAAAGGTGCAGATTTTTTTATTTTTTATGTAATCTTTATTTTAGACAAAGAACGATCCAACATAGACAAAGCCAACTCCACAAAGATCACAAACAGGTACAAAACAGCTTGGTAATATAACAAACACCAGTAGCAGGTAGGGTCTGCCCAAAAGGTACATACACAAATGAAACCAGAGAGTAACCAAGTCTAGCTGGCCTGTGACCAAGCCAAAGCATTCAGATAAAAGAGGGAGGCTGATTTACCCTCAAATAGTCTATGGGGCGCCCATGAGATAGAGGAGGGGGCCTTTGAAGGCCTCAGAAAAAAAAACCTTCAAAGAGGGACCATCAAGTGCCATAAATGATGACATGAAAGAGCAAATGAGAAACACCATCTTGTGCATAAACTTTTAACCTCTGCTAATTAAGGTATAAGCGGGTGTCACCCTCCAAGGAAGGAACCCTGCATATTCTTGCGTCATATATTATTTAAACAGAATGCTAGTCTACTGCAAGAAATTAGCACACAATAACAGAAAAAAAAAACCACAACAGTACATACAAAAAAGAAACGGATGTGTACTTGAACTTTTACTATGACCAAAATTGCTTACATGTTTCTTGAGTTTTGGAATCAATTGAGCTGGAGTGGGTCAACTGATATAGGTGAGTCAATTGCTCTGTGGAAAACTCTAGCCTGAGGTCCCATTCTCAGATTTAGGTGGGTTTGACAATGATGGATGCAGAGCTCAAAAGTTTATATAATTTGGAAACCACATGAGGAATGGGCTCCTCAGCTATCAAAGGCACTGAAATGGGGTAAGAGTAGACACAGCCATTGGTAGCAAAAAAGTGATGGAGTTGCTTGTAGTGCCAGAAGTCCATTGGAAAACTACCATGGCGTGCCCTAAGGGTTTCAAGTGTAAGCAGCCTACCATTCTCCATGAATTTGCCACAAATAGCGTTACCATCAGCAGCCCACGGTCCAAAGAAGGCCATTTGTTCAGCGGGGGAAACCACAAAAAGCACCCTAGCGAGGCCAACAGGGACACAGAGGAAGCCAAGGAAAAGAGATGATTGACACCGTCCCATACTCGAAGAGTGTGAGTCGTCAAAGAGGATTTAACATCCAACAACCCTCTGTACTCCTGGGGCAGCCAGGGGTGAAGGACATGTTCCACCCTGCCATACATTTCTCCAGGGGGACCCAAAACTTGCGTGAAAACAGCCTTTCAGGATTCGCTGCAGAACAATAGCCCTATAATACCATTGAATATCAGGAATTCCCAGGCTTCCTGCCTTTTTAGAGCGCTCCAGCACCTTCATAGCTATTCGTGGTCTCCGCACATTCCACACAAACCCAGAAAGCATACTCGTGAGCAGCAAAAAAAAAACTTTCAGGCAAGGGCACAGGCACCATCTGCAGGAAAAAGAATAACTGGGGGAGGATGTTCATCTTAATGATGTTTACCTATCCTAGCCAGGTAAAAGGCGTCTTGATCCAGGTCGATAGGTCCCATTGAACTGCACTCAGTAATATGGGGTAAATATAAGTGTAAGGTTTCAAAGCGATCTGTGAGTTGGATACCCAAATATCTCAAGGAAGGTTTGGCCCAGGCAAAGGGAAAGGCTGTCTGGAGGTTGTTTGCAAGAGCAAAGGGTAGCGTAATGGGTAATACTTCAAATTTAGTGTAGTTGATCTTAAAATTGGAGAGCGCACTAAAATGCTTAAGTTCCTGTATCAAGTTAGGCAGCAAGATCCGGGTTGTTCAAAGCTGCAGATTTTAAAAATATTGGAAAGGAAAGAATAAGATCCCTTCCTTTTAGGCCTAATTTACACAGGCGGTTGTTGGTTAAGGGGGTGGCATAAAAACAGAAGGATGAGGTTTTTACTGCTCCCTCCAACTGCTAGAGAATTAAAATTATGTGCTGGAAGCTTCTTGGATACAGCAAACGGCTTTACTTTTATGGAGGATATCAGAACATGTATTACAGCATGTCTATCATGGAACAGGAACAAGGAGCATACAACTACATACAGAGAGAGAGATAACACTTCCTCTGATTACATTATAATAGATACACACTACAGTGCCACCTGCTGGGTAGATAGGTATAATGCATACAGTATTGTCAGTTTATTAGCAACATGTTGTTGTTTCAACAGGGGGCAGCAACACCGCTCACCAAACGTTGCCCATTCAGTAAAATGGGGCCGTGCTTTTAGTGATAAATCAGACGGAGAGGAGATGTGGCTGTCAGAATAACTAAACAGTACCTTCATCTGATTGGATGCAAGCCAACAATTTGCCAACAGACTCCTTTAATAAAAAACGATTAAACAATCAACTTTTGTCAAGCCGAGTGGTGCTCCACACATGGACGAATATTCAAGTCGTTTTATGGCAGCTATTTGTGCAGCACATCTTGCCCACAACCTCAGGGTAGCACATCTAAGCAAGAAGCAGACCCTACATTAGATATGTGCAATTTCTTTTGTTCCAAATGCGCTTTTTGGCGAAAATCGGCAAATTCGTTAATTTGGAAATATTCGAAACATCAAAAACACGTTTAATGAATTTTTCTGAAATTCTAAAATTCTAAAATCAGAAAATCCAAAAGTTCGAAAATTTGGAAATTCGAAAGTTCGAAAGTGAGAATGAAAATCTGAAAATTCAAAAGAACGAAAATCCAAAAATAAGAACAAAAATTTGAAAATCAGAAAACCCGAAAATATGAAATAACACCTAACTAATAACTATGACTAACTATTAAATTATAGGTATTGGAATTTCCTTTCAAATTTGGCTGTTAGTGAACTTAATGAATACAAATTTATCCGAAGTTACGAATTATCCAAAATAAAGAATGCCACATCTAAACGAATGGAATGTAACGATTTAATAATAATAAATAATAATAATAAAAACTTTTTAATATTAATTTGTTACGTTCCATTCGTTTAGATGCGGCCTTCGTTATTTTGGATAATTCGTAACTTTGGATAAATATGTATTCGTTACGTTCACTAATAGCCAAATTTGAAGGGATATTCCAATACCTATAATTTAATAATTAGTTATTATTATTTATTTAGTTAGTAATTATTTCGTATTTTTGTATTTTTGTTCTTATTTTCAGATTTTTGAGTTTCGAATTACCGAATTTTAGAATTTCCAAATTTCCGAATTTATTCAAAATAATGAATTTCGATCATAACCAATGACCCGAAAAACGTGAAAAAAACGAAAACGAGAATTATTTTGTCAGTGCACAAGTCTACCCTACATGTGTAATTAGCAATAATCATTGTCCCCATATAATGTATATACAGTATATGACTACAAACCACACCTAGAAACAAGGTTTTTAAAACAATATCCAACATTGATAATACTGTTGAAGGTTAAATGTATCACTTTAAAAGTATAGCTTAAAAAAAAAAATACTCTAGTATACTAAGCCCCGGTTCTCACTGGTGCGACTTGCGATTTGACAGTTTAAAGTTGCATAACAAGTAGCACCCTATTTGTGCCTAGATAACTGTTCAAATCAATGCAACTCTGAATTGCACTGATTTTGAAAAAGGTTCCTGTACTATTTTTGACGAAGTAGTGCAATTTCAATGCCGCATTCAGTGTAAACCCAGGCTTAAAATAAAGCACTATTTAAAAAAACCATAAGGATAAAATTAAAATGTATGACTGGTAAAACTTTTTTTTTTGTGGATAAAGTGTAGAAAGGTAACCAACCCTCTGTCAAATTTTGATGTTTGTCCTCTTTGAGGAGTACTGTATAATTGCTGTAAAGTAATGTTACACAAGTAGAATTTGATTCTGGAACATTCCCTTGATTCTCTGATAATGTTAATTGGGTCAAATCAAAATTGTTTTCAATTGTAGTGATAACAAAAAATTTAATGAGCAAGATGGAGAACTTTTCTCGTATAAACAAATTTCTAACCGTTTGTTTAAAGTGGATGTAAACCCGAATTTTTAATTTTTTTTTTATATCATACTGTAGAGTATAAGATTTCCTATCATTTGAGCCCAGTCTTGCTACACAGATTTAATATATCTCTGAGCAATCCTCTTTGATTGTTCAGTGAGAAAAATCTTGACAAACTGAGAAAAACTTTGTCAAATACTCCCCCTTGCTGTGAGTGACAGCCTAAGACACAGGCATTTTTTTTAATTCCCTCCTCCACTCCTTTTTCAGCAGCTCTGCAAGGATTGGCTGTTCCACACCTCAGCATGATTTGGCATGCTGAAGTCATATGGTTACTTTCCTGTCTTTTCACTGGATGTTAGAGATCATAGCAGAAGTTCAGCAGAAGTTCAGTGTTAGAAATACGCAGGAGAAAATGCATATTGACAAGGAGTATAGAGGTGGGCGGGGAGTCTACTGACATCATGACTCCACAAACTGAGCTCCAGACAACAGACCCACCCACAGAATCTGCAGTTTTTCGGGTCTAATAACAGACAGAGGGGAGACATTTGACAGGTAAAGATACATGCAGGAGGCATGTATATCCTTATAGATAACCCCTATGGCAGTAGTTTAGAAAGGATGACATTGGGTTTACATCCACTTTAAGAAATTTCATTCACTCCAAAATCGAATTTTAAAAGCAAACAAAATTTATAAGTACTCTGTAACACATTCAATTTTTTGTATAAATGGACCTACGAAACTCTACCATTATATGGCCAGCTTAAGATAAAGGCCGTTTTTTTTTTTTTTTCAGTTTTGGAAAGAGTGGCCAAAGGTTAGACCAGTGATGGCAAACCTTGGCACCCCAGATGTTTTGGAACTACATTTCCCATGATGCCCATTGCCCAACTACACTGCAGAGTGAATGAGCATGGGAAATGTAGTTCCAAAATATCTGGGGTGCCAAGGTTTGCCATCACTGGGTTAGACCCTCTATTTTTTGTTGATGATGGTGCCCTTGTTGGGGAGATTGACCTTCTCTATTTGCCATGGTGGCCATTGTCCAGATCCTGTCCGCAATAAAGGCTCACAAAGACCTGGCATTCTTGCCAGTATTCTACATGGCCGCATTTGTTTGTGCAGAAATGGGCACACCCTCATCACGAATTGGCGCCAAATGCCCTTCATAAAGGGAATTAGCTGCCTCCAGAGATTGCTCATTGATCTTCAGCTCTCCAGTGCACTTGTTCCTGTAAACCTTGTATCTGTGAATTCTCCGTTAGCAACTTGGCTTGCTCTTGGACCTGTCTTCTGCCTGCCCCACGGCTTGCTTAACAGGCTTGCTTATTCTGCGCTCCTGTGTATGACCCTTGCTTGCCCTCCTGACCACTCACCTGGTATCTGACCTTGGCTTTGAACCGGCTACTCTTCCATTCTACCTGTGACCTGCTACTTATCCTGGGGCACCACCTGCCTCCAGTCACTGCTCCAGTGCCTCGGATGACTACCTGGACTCCTTGCCCAACAACGCTCTAGTCAGAAAATCCTTGCAAGCAGTTCCAACAGGCGCATGCTTCTTTTTTTTTTAGCACCTCCTGTTCCCTACTTCAGGGGTGCCTGAAGCTTAGCGCAAAGGGAAGCCCTCTCATCATTTGGCCTCCAACCAGGTATGTGATAATTATGTTTTAGAGTTCTTAAGAGGTGAAAAGAAACCCTTCTGGTGACAACTGTCCAGGGTGAGAATTACCCTTACTTTGGGGGGGTTTCTTCTCACTACCTGTTGCATCTTTAAGGCAGGAAGTGCAGAGAAATCTCACCGCAGAAGGACAGCAAAAAATAACTCGATAGAAAATGTAACCCTCCCCTACTCTATTCAGTACTAAAAAAAAAAATCAGTTTTAGCTATACATATAGTACATTTGTATACCTAACTCTCCCACTGTCTGCACTACCAATCTTCAATTTATTAAACAGTTAAAGCGGGGGTCCACCTATCTATCGTTTTTTTTTTTTGGAGTTCATTCACAAACTTTTCTTCTCATGATTATCTACTCACATGTTCTGTATAATAAGTCCGCCTGTGTCCGATTTTGTTGTAAAGAATAACTTATAAAATTCACTGAAGGCGGTTTCCATCTTCATTGTGGGCATTTGAAGCCCACAAGCATGTATTTCCTGGATGCAGTGAATGCTGTGCTCCCAGCATTCACCGAGATGTTGTGATGATGCTGTTGCACAATGCATGCTGGGAAGCCTGAGACTAGCGCCCAGGGGACTGTGGGAGGTCTGGGAGAGGCTAGAAACACGCCTACTCCCATGGGAGGAAAACCAGGAAGTGCTAAGAAGATTAGAAAAAAAAAGGTAATTACGGCGATTTAAATTTTTTTACACAGCATGTCAGCATCTAGGCAAGGAAGAGAATGCATAGAGATAATGTTCAAAATTTGGGTGGAACCCCGGTTTAAGGTGGCTGAAAAATCATTAAAATCGAACACACTTCCAGGTATGTCCCCCCCCCCCACTGCCCTCTGTGGTTCATTCCACCACCCCTGATGTTAATACTGTGTTGCGTAGTGACATAAAGGTTGCTGGCTGGAACCATAGAGTGCAGTGGGTGATCAGACATTCTTCAGCAAGTGTATCTCTTCAAGAGAGAAATTTAGTGACAGACAAGTATTATTTCTATTATTTGCAGGCAGGGCTTTGAAGAGTAATTTTAAATGCAGATTTCACTGCTGACCGCATACTTAGATTGGTAATCTCAGATAAATTATGTACTTACATTTATACTACTCTTTCAAGCAGCTACTTACCAGCTGTTTACAGCACAACACAAAAGCACGTCAATTTTTAATAAGTGCACTCTATTGCAAAATATACTTTAATGTGTTAAGGGAAAAAACTTTATTTATGAATATAGGTATGGAAAATACTGTATTTATATTGATGGCTTCAATGTTTTCTTGAAGAATAGAAATCTCACCAGTGGGGGCTCAGACAGCAAAAAAATAAAAACTAGGAGACATTTGAATCCTTCTGCATTCCGATCAAAAGCTAAACAGCTTCCCTCCCTCTGGGGAGCAAATAGGCCACACTTGATGAGACAGAGGTGTAGCTAGGCACAGGCATGTACTGGCCATCGGGACTACCGGGAGTTTCCCGGTGGGCCGATGGCTCAGTGGGCCTGTTTCGGTGACAGACAGCCTGTCAAAATAATGGATGCGTGGCCCGTGCAGCCATTATTTTGAGCACTGCATAGGTTACTGTAAGGTCACGCATGCTGGTGGGCGGGGAAATCCTCCGACGGCCGCTGCCGCTCCATCCCTGATCATCCCTGATGTCAGCCTGTGGGCAGTGGGTGAAAGCCGGCTCGGTGCAGCTGCCCTAGAGGAGAGGATTCGCACACTGCTGCTCAGCCAGCTTGTGACAAACCCTGCTTCTCCCGCCCCTCTCTCCCTGCCCATGCGTTGCATCTATGAAGAGCAAGAGGGAGCGGGAAGATTAAACAAGCAGCCGACAGCCACATTAAAGCCCCCCCCACCATTCAAGTGAGTTAGCTGAGCACTGACCAGACCTGGACCCCTCTCTCCTTCCTCTCTTTCTCTCTGCCTCTCTGCCCCTTCTCTCTCTCTCTCTCTTCCCCTCTCTTCCCCCTCTCTCTCTCTCTTCCCCTCTCTGCCCCCTTCTCTCTCTCTGCCTCTTTCTGCCCCCTTCTCTCTCTCTGCCCCCTTCTCTCTCTCTCTCTCTCTCTCTTCCCCTCTCTGCCCCCTTCTCTCTCTCTCTGCCCCCTTCTCTCTCTGATTCTCTGCCCCCTTCTCTCTCTGCTTCTCTGCCCCCTTCTCTCTCTCTCTCTCTGCTTCTCTGCCCCATTCTCTCTCTCTGCCCCCTTCTCTCTCTCTCTCTGCCCCCTTCTCTCTCTCTTCCCCTCTCTGCCCCCTTCTCTCTCTCTGCCCATCTCTGCCCCCTTCTCTCTCTCTCTGCCCCCTTCTCTCTCTCTCTCTCTCTGCCCCTTCTCTCTCTCTTTCTCTCTCTCTCTGCCCCCTTCTCTCTCTCTCTCTTTTCCCCTCTCTGCCCCCCCTCTCTCTCTGCCCCCCCCTCTCTCTCTCTCTCTCTCTGCCCCCCTCTCTCTCTGCTTCTCTGCCCTCTTCTCTCTCTCTCTTTTTCTCTCTCTGCTTCTCTGCCCTCTTCTCTCTCTCTCTCTCTCTTTCTCTTTCTGCCCCTCTCTGCCCCTTCTCTCTCTCTCTCTGCCCTCTTCTTTCTCTCTGCTTCTCTGCCCCCTTCTTTCTCTCTCTGCCCCTCTCTGCCCCTTCTCTCTCTCTCTGCCTCTCTGCCCCCTTCTCTCTCTCTGCCTCTCTGCCCCTTCTCTCTCTCTGCCTCTCTGTCCCCTTCTCTCTCTCTCTGCCTCTCTGTCCCCTTCTCTCTCTGCCTGCCTCTCTGCCCCCTTCTCTCTCTCTGCCTCTCTGCCCTCTTCTCTCTCTCTCTCTCTCTCTCTGCCCCATTCTCTCTCTCTCTGCCTCTCTGCCCTCTTCTCTCTATCTGGCCCTCTCTGCCCCTTCTCTCTCTCTCTCTCTCTCTCTCTCTGCCCCTCTCTGCCCTCTTCTCTCTCTCTCTCTACTTCTCTGCCCCCTTCTCTCTCTCTCACTTTCTCTCTCTGCCCCTTCTCTCTCTCTGCCTCTCTTTCCCCTTCTCTCTATCTCTCTCTGCCTATCTGCCCCCTTCTCTCCTTCTCTCTCTCTGCCTCTCTTTCCCCTTCTCTCTATCTCTCTCTGCCTATCTGCCCCCTTCTCTCCTTCTCTCTCTCTGCCCCCTTCTCTTTCTCTCTGCCCCTTCTCTCTCTCTGCCTCTCTGCCCCCTTCTCTCTCTCTCTCTCTCTCTCTGCCCCTTCTCTCTTTCTGCCTCTCTTCCCCCTTCTCTCTCTCTGCCTCTCTGCCCCCTTCTCTCTCTCTCTGCCTCCCTGCCCCCTTCTCTCTCTCTGCCCCTTCTCTCTCTCTCTGCCTCTCTGCCCCCTTCTCTCTCTCTCTGCCTCTCTGCCCCCTTCTCTCTCTCTGACTCTCTGCCCCCTTCTCTTTCTCTCTGCCTCTCTGCCCCCTTCTCTCCCTCTGCCCCCTTCTCTCTCTCTGATTCTCTGCCCCCTTCTCTCTCTCTGCCCCTTCTCTCTCTCTCCCTGCCTCTCTGCCCCCTTCTCTCTCTCTGCCTCTCTGCCCCCTTCTCTCTCTCTCTCTCTGCCTCTCTGCCCCTTCTCTCTCTCTCTCTCTCTCTCTCTCTGCCTCTCTCTCTCTCTGCCTCTCTGCCCCCTTCTCTCTCTCTGACTCTCTGCCCCCTTCTCTCTCTCTGCCTCTCTGCCCCCTTCTCTCTCTCTGCCTCTCTGCCCCCTTCTCTCTCTCTCTGCCTCTCTGCCCCCTTCTCTCCCTCTGCCCCCTTCTCTCTCTCTGATTCTCTGCCCCCTTCTCTCTCTCTGCCCCTTCTCTCTCTCTCTCTGCCCCTTCTCTCTCTCTGCCTCTCTGCCCCCTTCTCTCTCTCTCTCTCTCTCTCTGCCTCTCTGCCCCTTCTCTCTCTCTGACTCTCTGCCCCCTCCTCTCTCTCTGCCTCTCTGCCCCCTTCTCTCTCTCTCTGCCTCTCTGCCCCTTCTCTCTCTTTGCCTCTTTGCCCCTTCTCTCTCTCTGCCCCCTTCTCTCTCTCTCTCTCTGCCTCTCTACCCCCTTCTCTATCTCTTCCTCTCTGCCCTCTTCTCTCTCTCTCTCTCTCTCTGCCCCCTCTCTCTCTCTGCCCCTCTCTCTCTCTGCCCCTTCTCTCTCTGCCCCTCTTTCTGCCCCCTCTCTCTCTGCTCCCTTCTCTGTTCCTCCCTCTCTCTTTGCCCACTTCTCTCTCTGCCCCCTTATCTCTGCCTCCCTCTCTCTCTGCCCTCTTCTTTCTCTGCCCCCTTCTCTCTTTGCCCCCTTCTCTCTCTCTGCCCCTTCTCTCTCTTCCTTCCCCCTTCTCTCTTTGCCCCCTTCTCTCTTTGCCCCTTCTCTCTTTGCCCCCTTCTCTCTCTGCCCCTTCTCTCTCTGTCTCTCTCTCTGCCCCCTTCTCTCTGTGCCCCCTTCTCTTTCTGCCTCTCTCTCTCTGCCCCTTCTCTCTCTGCCTCTCTCTCTCTGCCCCTTCTCTCTCTGCCTCTCTCTCTCTGCCCCTTCTCTCTTTGCCCCCTTCTCTCTTTGCCCCCTTCTCTCTCTGCCCCCTTTTCTCTGCCTCCCTCTCCCTCTCTGCCTCCCTCGCTCTCTCTGCCCCCTTCTTCATCTGCCCCCTTCTCTCTCTGCCCCTTCTCCCTCTGCCCCCTTCTCTCTCTGCCTCCCTCACTCTCTCTGCCTCCCTAGCTCTCTCTGCCCCCTTCTCTCTTTGCCCCCTTCTCTCTCCGCCCCCTTTCTCTCTCTGCCCCCTTTCTCTCTCTCTGCCCCCCCTCTCTCTCTCTGCCCCCTCTCTCTCTCTGTTCTCTTCTCTCTCTCTGCCCCTCTCTCTCCGCCTCTCTCTCTCTCTCTCTCTTTACGCCCCTCCCTTTCTCTCTCTCTCCTCTCCCTTCTCCCTTCCTCTCTTTCTCCCCCCTCTCTTTCTCTTTTCTGCTCTCTCCCCCCCTCTCTCTCTATCTCTCTCTCTCTCCCTGGCCTTTTTCTGGCAGCAGGTGACGGTGACAAGTGACACACTGCATTTGGTGGCAGGTGACGGTGGCATGTGACACATTGCATCTGGTGGCAGGCGGCGGGGGGGGCATGTGACATGCTGCATCTGGTGGCAAGCGACGGTGGCAAGTGACACGCTGCATCTGGTGGCAAGCGACGGTGGCAAGTGACATGCTGCATCTGGTGGCAGGCAATGGTGAGACGCTGCATCTGGTGGCAGGCAATGGTGAGACGCTGCATCTGTTGGCAGGCGGCGGTGGCAAATGACATTCTGCATCTAGTCGCAGGCAATGGTGACATACTGCATCTGGTGGCAGGTGACAAGCTCAGGGTTCCCACTGATTCTGCATTCTGGTGAGTTGAACTATTTCATTATATATTACAATGTAGTAATAGAAATAATGTGATTTGATCATCCTGACACCATATTAAGCATGGTATCGGGATGTTTTCAGTGCTAGCACCAGCCATTCACTCGACAAATCACCCCCACCGCTGAATTCCCTGTCAACCCTGAGACTACATCCCCCCTGGTCCTTGGCAAAATTGGCCCTGAATGGAAGTCTGGAAATGTGGTCACCCTACCAGGGGGCAAGGTGGCAATTTCCCCCCCGGCCGCTCTGATGCCCCATACAAATACCGCACCGCTTCCCTTTAGATCCATCCCAAACTCAATAAGTATCCATATTGTGCATTTGCGTATAGTTTTATATACTGTTTTGGTGCATGTTTGCAAAAATAAAGTGGGCCGGTCTGGGTGAAGTCCAGGGCCAAATTTTTGTCCCAGTCCAGCCCTGGCTAGGCAAGTGATCTGCAGCCAGGGGTGAGGCCCTGCACTGTCAAAACTGGTGCACAGGCACCTGAGCTGGAGCTTAATAGCATGCAGCTTCCCTGGAAGACCCAGCTACTGTTGGGAGCACAGGCACCATGATTATATGACTGTGTCAACTATGACCCAGCATCCCAGCCCAGAAAATTGATGTCGCTTCTGGATAGGGATGGGCAGAACACCGGTTTGGTTTGCACCAGAACACCGCGAACAGGCAAAAATTTCTAGTGAACATGTGAACCCTAATAAAGTCTATGGGACACGAACACGAAAAATCAAAAGTGCTCATTTTAAAGGCTTATATGCAAGTTATTGCCATACAAAGTGTATGGGGGCTCGGGTACTGCCCCAGGGGACATGTATCAATGCAAAAAAAAGTTTTTAAAACAACCGTTCTTTCAGGAGCAGTTATTTTAATAATGCTGAAAGCTGAGTTCCACCCATTTAAAAGTCAGCAGCTACAAAAAGTGTAGCTGCTGACTTTTAATAATCAGACACTCTTTTGTCCCACGGTCCAGCGATGCGGGTGCAGGAAGCCTCTCCCCCTCCTCCCCGAGGCGCCGTCATTCTAACTGTGGGTGCCCGACTGTGGCTTCACAGCTGGGCGCGCACTGCATTTGCACGAACTGCGCTGTTAATGGCTGGGCAATCTTCTGGGACTTGTGACGTATCCCAGAAGATTGCAGGGAGGGAGGGGGGAGAGGCGATCTTCCTTCCGGCCCTGCGGTGCCAGGGGAGGAAGTGGGAGCTGGGTGCCTGTAAAAACAGGGTACCTGCTCCTTCGCCAAAAAAAATGACATGCCAAATGTGGCATGTCAGGGGGCCACCTGCACTTAAAGCGGAAGTTCCATTTTTGGGTGGAACTCTGCTTTAAAGTGAAACAATAAAAATGAAAGATTCCTTTCAATATCGTGCCTGGAGGGTCCCCTTAGTCTGCCTGTAAAGTGGCACATTTGTGCGATGTGTATAACAGTGTTGCAGCAAAATGACATTTCCAAAGGAAAAAGTGTAATTTAAACTTGCTAGCGGCTGTAATGTATTGCTGGCTCCCGGCAATATAGATGAAAAATCAAGGAAAAAACAAAATCAAGGAAACAAACATAGAACAGCATGTCATCAGATATTAGGAAGGCTTCCTAGTCTGCTGCAGCGGTAGAGGGTTCTGCTAACCACTTAGTCCAGACTCTGTCATATTTTTTCAGACAGCCTCTATGTATATAGGTTTCCTTGTACAAGGGTATCGCATTATTTACAAGTGTTTTCCATAAATGGGGCGGCACAGTGGTGCAGTGGATAGCACTCTCGCCTAGCAGTAAGAAGGGTCGCTGGTTCGAATCCCGACCACGACACTACCTGCCTGGAGTTTGCATGTTCTCCCTGTGTCTGCGTGGGTTTCCTCCGGGTACTCCGGTTTCCTCCCACACTCCAAAGACATGCTGGTAGGTTAATTGGATCCTGTCTAAATTGGCCCTAGTATAGGTATGAATGTGAGTTAGGGACCTTAGATTGTAAGCTCCTTGAGGGTATAGGGACTGATGTGAATGTATAATATATATATGTAAAGCACTGCGTAAATTGACGGCGCTATATAAGTACCTGAAAATAAATAAATAAATATATAGAGGGAGGAGTCTTTTGCTTCCAGCATAGGATGATGGATTTCCTGGCATAGAACATCAAGAGACCCAACAAGGTTCTCTCGGCCACCCTGGGCACTAGGTCCTCCACCAACCCCAGCAGGCATATTCTTGGGGATGGAACAATAGAGATACTTAGTAGTTCATTCACCTCCATAAGGATTTGTGACCAAAAACTGTAATTACTGGGCAGGACCAGAATATGTGAATGTAGTCCCCAGGGCATGGTCACAATGCCAGCACTCCGGGGAGAGAGAAGACCTCATCCTGTGCACCCGAGCAGGAGTGAGATATGCCCTATGGACAATCTTGTATTGAATAAGGTGGTCTCTCAAGGATACAAGTATTTTAAATGGGAAGTCCCACACATCCCCCCAGTCCTCTGAGTCCAGCTCCAGTACATCCCGGCCCCATTGCTGATGGAGCCTGGACAACTCAGGAGATGCACGTATAGCACGGAGGTGGGTTTTTCTGTACAGTCAAAGCGCAAAATCTGCTCCAAGTTAGATTGCACCAGCTGCCTCTTGCCTGATGGGAACTGAGCCCTGAAAGCATGGGACAACTGCAGATATCTGAATTTTTGTGAGGGCGGGGCATTGTGTTGAGACATTAAATGATCAAAGGAGAAAATCAAGAGGTCTGAGGTAATGTCTGAGAGAATTTTAATACAGCACTTGGCCCATACCACAGGACGTGGAATTTCTAAAAAGTGCTGTAGGTTGGGATTGTTCCAGAAGGGGGCGGTTCGGGGATACAGCAGTCAGAGGGTACTTTTCACAGGCCAGGCCCTCCTTCCTGTAATGTGTACACTGCCTGCACTGTATATATATTAAACTGCCTGCATGCCACTAACTAACCTGCCTAATCTTCTCTCAATCTCCACATTATCGCACTACATACTGCCGCCGTGTGGGGTGTGGACTTAGCCCCCTGAGCCAAGATTGGCCAAAGGAACCCTTCCTTTGGCCAATCATGGCTCTCACAGCAGATCGCACTCTGATTGGCCAAAGCATGCAAGTCAGGTGCATGCTTTGGCCAATCAGAGGCCGTCAATGCACTGTAATCTCGTGCATTATGGGGCGCCCTGCGGCGCTCGAATTTGCCACGAATGCCCCATATGTTCGGTTCTTCTGCGAACAAACGAACACCCGATGTTCGAGTCGAACTTACGTTGGATTTGAACATCGGAACCATCCCTACTCCAGGATAGTGCCTGAACAGAAAATCAGATGAACACATTGTCAGGGGAGTTACTATGAGCTCTGTGAGAGGTAATAAATACCTGTAAGTGTTTTTTATTCACATATTACTCAGCATTAAAATCTTAAAGCTTTTAAAAGCACAAAGCTTAACAGAAAAACATCATATAAATTTGTCAAAATGCTATATTAAAACAAAGGCAGTCAGTCTTTCATGGTAAATTGAACCTTTAAATTGATCGTCATCTGCTTCTAGTTTGATATTTCTTATAGCAGTAATTTTTTTTGTATTTGTATTTTTTTTTTTGTAAAATGAGAGTGAGAGATCAAAACAAAATAATTGAAATAAAAATAAATCCCACACGGTCAAACAAATCATATTTCTTTTAAAGAAGCTATTTTTGAATATGAGGTGGAACATTATATACAAATGTTAGTACATGTACCATTTAGGTAATTATTTGTGTACCTTAGACACGATTAAATCTTTTCAGCTGTACATTCTTTCTTTCACCCCCACTGCTACTTCAGTAAACTGTACACTTATAGACAAGTAATGACTTCCTCCCACATCTACACTGTAGGGTAAAATGTGCTGTTTATAAAGGAGAAATTGCAGATTTAACACCATTTCCTATACAGCTGGCGTTTTGTGTAGGTGGCATGTAAGTCTGTATGTTAACCCACAAATATGTAAACTAGACCTGTGACAACTTAGTCCAGGTATCAGCAACCTTTTCCACATTCAGGCCTCGTACACACGATCGGATTTTCCGCAGACAAAGCGACAGACTTTTGTCCGAAGAACGTGTGCCATGAACCTGTCTTGCATACAAACGGTACACAATTGTCAGCCAACAAACACGAATGTAGTGACGTACTAGACGTACTATGAGCCAATAAAGAGGAAGTTCAATTGTCATGCGCCACCCTTTGGGCTCCTTCTGCTAATTTCGTGTTGGTAGAAGTTTGGTAAGTGATGATTTTCAGTTTGTGCTTGTCAGTTCGTTTCTGAATGGCCGTTCATCAACCAGCCATGCTGCGGAATCGGAGGAGAGAACAGACCATTATTGGCCTTGGAGTTATTGCTTTGACCCAAGTCCAGTACAGGAACAGGAGGAGGAGGATTTCTTGGAACAAAAATTGGTTGCTTAATCATGACCAATTATGTCACATGCCTTTGCTGCGGGAGCTTCAGGAGCATAATCTGGATGATTTTCGAAAATTATCTCCGGATGACGGATCCCTGCTTTCACCAACTCTTGGCATTGGTGACCCCACATATTAAGAAGCAGGACACATGCATACAGCTTGCCATCACTCCTGAGCAAAGGCTCATAGCCACTTTGCATTACTTGACGATGGGGAGAAGTCTCCAGGACCTCAAGTTTACCACTGGGATCTCCCCCATGGCTCTGGGACTCATTATTCCAGACACCTGCTCAGCCATTATTCAAGTCCTGCAGAAGGACTATATTCGGGTAGGTTTTTGCCTTTAACATCACATTCTATGTGTTTAATGTTTGCTAATGTATTGTATGAATTTCTTGATTGATTCCATATTATTGTAATATGCTGTGAATGTCCTCTTTGTCCTCATTCATGCTGTAAGCTTTTCCTGCTTCTTTTTTGGTCTACATGCATATTTCCCTTCACTAACCTTGCCAGCATGCTATCCTGGGCCTGCACACCTAGCCTAGTAACTTAACAATGTATTTTGTCAGCTACATTTTTGTGCTTACCCTAAACACCCCCTAAAATGTGTCCAAATGTTATTGTTGTCCTCCAATTCAGGCAGAGTGCAAGAGGCCATTTTTTTGGGGCCCAAACTAATTTGTAACCCTCCCTCCGCTCCCAAAATGCTAAGTCAACAACTGACTTTGCAAAATCCATACACGCTATCCCTCTTTTGTGGTCATATTTCTGTAGAAATTCACCCAACCATGTAGTGCAAGGGCCTGTCTGATTACCTACAAATTGTAACGTAGATAGTTTTTGTCTCCTATTATATTGATATGTATTTTCTGAATGTCAAAATGTGCTGCAATGTAGACAGTGTGGATCCATAGTTTTAGATTCTGACACTTCTTACCTGTCCACTGGGCTGCCAATAGTGTAAGTAAGGAGGGGCTGGCTAAAGTATCCCAGATTATTTATGCAAACAGCTCTCATGGAAGTGGAGAGGGTTACCTGTCCAAAACATCTACCCATCCCCCCCCCCCTCTAAAATTTTGCTAATGGGCCACCAGAGGGGGAGATGAATCAGATAAGTTGACCTTACCCTTTTGGCTTAAAACACTCATTTAATTTTTCTCCTTATGTTGGCTAACCATGTTTGTGTCAAATCTGCTTGCAATGTTATGTGCAGAAGTAGTATTTTTTTTTAATCCACAGTTTCCTTCAAACCCACAGCAGGACGTTGCAGCCCAGTTCCAGCACCAGTGGGATTTTCCCAACTGTGGTGGTTCTATTGATGGAAAACATGTCCGTATTGTCCCACCACCCAACTCGGGCTCATATTATTTTAATTATAACGGCTTTTTCAGCATAGTCATGCTAGCTGTAGTGTCTGCCACATATGAGTTCCTGTATCTCTTCAAGTGTTCACTCACATTTTACAAAATTCAAATCAGCAAAAATCGGTGTAACTTCAAAACACAGCAACACAGCAGTTGGATCACACATGTTTCCGATCCCATGAATAAGTCAATCTATGACGAAACATGTCAGGGGAGTGGCTGTGACGTAGGACGCTGTTAGCTGTACGAGATAGCGGTGATTTGATCTGCTCGTGAGGCACCGAGGAGGGGATGAGAACTGAGGGGCTGACGCCTGCACACCTCGGGTCCACCCTGACCGTATCACTGTATTGTGTGATCCAACTGTTGTGTTTTGAAGTTACACCAATATTTGCTGATTTGAATTTTGTAAAATGTGAGTGGTAGTGTTTTAATAAAGCGGTTTTACTGGTTTACACTATTGGAGCACTTTATTATTTTACATGTGGAGCGTTTCCCATACACATTGTTGGAGATCGGGCTGATGATCATACCCTATCTGTGTGGTATAAAAGCGATTTAGCCTTGCACGCAGATGCAGGCATGTGGAGTCGGTGAGTGCGTTTCTTAAGGGAGTGGGTGCACTGAACACTCTGGTGTGGTGGAAGACATTAAGAAGACACTCCAATCAATTTTTTCCCATTATATCCACGTTTGATTATATGGACATTTTGTTTGATTTAATCACTTTTAAATCACATGGTGCCTTAGTTATTTAAACACATTATTTTGCACTAGTTTTTTTACAGTGGACATGTTTAATATGTTCTGAACTCAACTATTGTGTTTATAGCAGCGCCACTAATTTTCTTCTTTATGTCTATTGTGTTGACTATTTAGACATTTAGAAGGATCATATATAGTTTGATACTGCCACTATACTTTTTATTGTATAGTGGCAGCTTCATTCACTAATTTATTCACCAAATTTATTCACCAAATCTATTCGTTTATTAGTTTTATTTGTGGCGCGGTGGTGGTAATTATAGTAAGGGGTGGTTGTTTACTATAATACTATACAGCTACCTTAAACTTGCCACCTGCTGAGGATAATGTTGAGGGCATCAATTTTGTATTTGTTGCAGATGAGGTTACCTATGAGGAACCTCACCCCAGAGCAGAGAATATTTAACTACAGGCTCTCTCATGCCAGAAGGGTGGTTGAAAACACCTTTGGCATCCTCTCCAGTCATTTCAGGCTGTTTTTAACCCCAATTAACCTGGCGCTATACAAAATCAACCATGTGGTATTATGCTGCTGTATCCTCCATCATTTTTTACGGATGAATGCTAGCAGCTACCTTGCCTCAGTGCCAACTGATGCAAACCCTCCAGTGGCAGGCCTAGCTGAAGGAGGCTGCAGCTCGGCCGTCTGTGGGCGTGATGACGTCTCTCAAAAATGCCCGTGCTGGATTGCCCTCCCAAAATGCAAGAGATCTATGGCAAAAATACCTAGATTATTTTGTGGGTAGAGGGGCAGTGGCTTGGCAGCAATTTGTAGCTGATCATAATTAATATATTTCTTTGATCATAAACTCCTATTTTACTTGAACTACTGTTGTCAGTGTTTCTTATCTGTCTAATATGTTCACACATGTGCTTTATTTTGGCCACTTGCTCCCATAGTGCAAATGTACCTTATTTGCTACATGAGGTGACAATATCTTCTTCAGCTAACTATTATGGTCTGCTGTGGGTCTGCTACACACACACACAATGTTTTTGTTCTTAATTGATCTAATGCATGAAGTTCAAAAACATTATGCCTTTTCAACTCATAATTTTTTGGAGGACTAAAAATTGCAGGAGTTGGCCACATTTTAAGACCACATTGTCCCTGTAAATACAACTGCTTAACAAATACACTGGTATTGAGCTTTGAAATAATAAGCCACACATTGTTTAGTAAAAAACAATTTACTCAAAGCACATTCACATATGCATTTTAAGGTTTTAAAACAAACCAACATCTTGGTGTATAACATGTATGTTTTGCATTATTTCCCCTTTTTTGAGGCTAAACAGGCATGTTCAAAAACATTAGATACACATTCATTATACAGGAGAGCGGGACAGCTGCGGGCTTCATGTGTTTGAGCCCGCTCGTCCCGCTTCTCCCTCTGTCAGGAGCTGCGGACCCTAGTCAATTACAGAGTGAGAGCGGTGCTCTGTGTTCCTCCCGCCCCCACCCCCGCCTGGCAGACCTGTGTAGCACACAGCCGAGTGAAGTTTTCTGGCTGTGTGCTGGGTCTGATAGGCTGGGACTGTGTTCCGCCGTGTTATCAGGTAAGAAAGAACAAGGTGAAGAGAAGGGGAAGAGGATTAATTTGTTCAGACTGCAGAGAATTGCTGGTACAGAGGTGGACATGGGGGGGGGGGGGTACAGAGATGGACATGGGGGGTACAGAGGTGGACATGGGGGGTACAGAGGTGGACATGGGGGGGTACAGAGATGGACATGGGGGGTACAGAGGTGGACATGGGGGGGGTACAGAGATGGACATGGGGGGTACAGAGGTGGACATGGGGGGGGGGACAGAGATGGACATGGGGGGGTACAGAGGTGGACATGGGGGGGGTACAGAGATGGACATGGGGGGTACAGAGGTGGACATGGGGGGGTACAGAGATGGACATGGGGGGTACAGAGGTGGACATGGGGGGGTACAGAGGTGGACATGGGGGTTACAGAGGTGGACATGGGGGTTACAGAGATGGACATGGGGGTACAGAGATGGACATGGGGGGGTACAGGGGTGGACATGGGGGGGGTACAGAGGTGGACATGGGGGTTACAGAGTTGGACATGGGGGTTACAGAGGTGGACATGGGGGGTACAGAGGTGGACATGGGGGGTACAGAGGTGGACATGGGGGGGGTACAGAGGTGGACATGGGGGGTACAGAGGTGGACATGGGGGGGTACAGAGATGGACATGGGGGGTACAGAGGTGGACATGGGGGGGTACAGAGATGGACATGGGGGGTACAGAGATGGACATGGGGGGTATAGAGGTGGACATCGGGGGTACAGAGGTGGACATGGGGGGTACAGAGGTGGACATGGGGGGGTACAGAGATGGACATGGGGGGTACCGAGGTGGAAGGGGTACAGAGATGGACATGGGGGGTACAGAGATGGACATGGGGGTACCGAGGTGGAAGGGGTACAGAGATGGACATGGGGGGTACAGAGATGGACATGGGGGGTACAGAGGTGGACATGGGGGGTACAGAGTTGGACATGGGGGTTACAGAGGTGGACATGGGGGGTACAGAGGTGGACATGGGGGGGGTACAGAGGTGGACATGGGGGGGTACAGAGGTGGACATGGGGGGTACAGAGGTGGACATGGGGGGTACAGAGGTGGACATGGGGGGGGTACAGAGATGGACATGGGGGGTACAGAGATGGACATGGGGGGTACAGAGGTGGAAGGGGTACAGAGGTGGACATGGGGGGTACAGAGATGGACATGGGGGGGTACAGAGATGGACATGGGGGGGGTACAGAGGTGGACATGGGGGGTACAGAGGTGGACATGGGGGGGTACAGAGATGGACATGGGGGGTACAGAGGTGGACATGGGGGGGGTACAGAGATGGACATGGGGGGTACAGAGATGGACATGGGGGGTACAGAGGTGGACATGGGGGGTACAGAGATGGACATGGGGGGGTACAGAGATGGACATGGGGGGGTACCGAGGTGGAAGGGGTACAGAGATGGACATGGGGGGTACAGAGATGGACATGGGGGTACCGAGGTGGAAGGGGTACAGAGATGGACATGGGGGTACAGAGGTGGACATGGGGGGTACAGAGTTGGACATGGGGGTTACAGAGGTGGACATGGGGGGTACAGAGGTGGACATGGGGGGGGTACAGAGGTGGACATGGGGGGGTACAGAGGTGGACATGGGGGGTACAGAGGTGGACATGGGGGGTACAGAGGTGGACATGGGGGGGGTACAGAGATGGACATGGGGGGTACAGAGATGGACATGGGGGGTACAGAGGTGGAAGGGGTACAGAGGTGGACATGGGGGGTACAGAGATGGACATGGGGGGGGTACAGAGATGGACATGGGGGGTACCGAGGTGGAAGGGGTACAGAGATGGACATGGGGGGTACAGAGATGGACATGGGGGGTACCGAGGTGGAAGGGGTACAGAGATGGACATGGGGGGTACAGAGATGGACATGGGGGGTACAGAGGTGGACATGGGGGGTACAGAGGTGGACATGGTGGGTACAGAGACGGACATGGTGGGTACAGAGATGGACATGGGGGGTACAGAGATGGACATGGGGGTACGGAGGTGAACAGAGGCGGTGGGGGGGGTACAGAGGTGAACATGGATGGGGGGTACTAGAGAGGTGGATAGGGGGTACAAAGGTGGACATGGGGGGGGTACAGAGGTGGACGGAAAGATAAAGAAGTGAATGTGGATGGGGGTACAGAGCTGAACACAGAGGTGGATGTGGGGTACAAAGGTGGACGGAAAGATATAGAGGTGGACATGGGGGGGGGTTCAGAGGTGGATGGGGAATACAGAAGTGAGCTGTGGATGGGGGGGGGGGAGAGGTAGACAGGGGATACAGAAGTGAGCTGTGGATAGAGGGGTACAGAGGTGAGCTGTGGATAGAGGGGTACAGAGGTGAGCTGTGGATAGAGGGGTACAGAGGTGAGCTGTGTATGGGGGGGGGGGACAGAGATAGACAGGGAATACAGAAGTGAGCTGTGGATGAGGAAGCAGAGGTAAGCAAAGTGATGTGCAGAAGTGACCAATAGATAGTTACTTTGCGGGAGGGAGGAGGATATGCAAGTACTGCCCCTTGTGCTAATTTTTTTCTGTGCCCTGTATGATACAAACACCTCAAAGTACACCCCCCAATCCCTGTGTGTCATCCTGGACTCCTATCTCCCCCCTTCCCCCATTATCTTGAACTCCCCCATCTCTCCCCCCCCCATCCTGGACTTCTCTATCTCTTCCCCCCATCATTATTATTATTATACAGGATTTATATAGCGCCAACAGTTTGTGCAGCGCTTTACAACATGAGGGCAGACAGTACAAGTACAATACAATGCAATACATAAGTTTATGTGTTTGTTTTGTTTTTTCGAATGTTGGGGCGGAGAGACAATTTGCATGGGGGGGGCCCAAGAATTTTTTTTGCCCAGGGCCCAATCAATAGTAAAGACGGCCCTGTTGGCAAGGCTGCATTAATGGGCACTGATGAGGCAGGCAGCAGCCAGAAATTGTTCTTTACCCCTTAAGTTCTGCCCTAAGCCCATGGCTTTTGGCCCACCTAGAATCACCCCTGTCGGTGGCTAAATGAGTGTGTTTGAAGTTGTCACTTACGTTTTTGGTGGGAAGATGTCCTTGTTGCCTCCCCTGTTGGGGCCCAAGCGATGGTAGCCTCCCTTCACCCCTTCTGGTGGCTTGGCTGTTGCCTCATTTTTTGCTGCCTCCCTGTTGAAAGAAGATAAAAAAATTAGGTACAAAAATAAAGAAAAGTACAAAAACAGGACCAAATAAGAATGTTCATATCTGCTTTCTATTTTACTTCATCTTTAAAATAACAATTCAGACAAAGATTATAGAAAACATTATATATAATTCTCTCGAGCTACTTGGAGAAAGCACATACACAGACAGCTAATTCACACATATCAATATTGATTAGATACAAATCTTTCTTACTTTTTTGATGATCTTATGTATGGACGCCATCTGGTCTTGCTCACTATGTTTGAGATCAGACCATTGTTTTCTGATTTGGTCCCTTGTTCCTGTCACCGAAAATTCGCCCTGCAAAACGGCGATGACCTTCTCCAAAATGCCATCCTTTCGGCTTTTGGGCCTTTCGTAATTGCGCAGCTTACAGTCGTAGTCGTGCTTCTCAAGGATGCGCACCATCTCCACCATCTCTTCCTTGCTCATGGGGGTTGCTTTGTGCCTCTTATGAGCTCCACCACCGCGGGGCTGCCTGGAATCCGCCATGATGTCCCCCCCGAATGTTCCGCCGTGTGTGTTGCATGCAGAAAAGAGATGGTCGCGCCCAGGGGCGGCTCCAGACAATTTTTTTTGGGGGTGCGGTGTGGGTGCTGTGAGAAAAAGTGGTGGAGGTAATGCAGCGCACGCAGTGCATTATGGTCTCGTGGGTGTGGCCAGGAGTGGGTGTGGCCAAAGGTAGGCATGACTGAAAATTGGGTGTTTCTTCACAGCCCTTCCGCTTTATATAGACAAAATAGGGCCTTTGGACACACAGAATTGATTGTTGGAGTAAAACAAGCCCAAATGGGAATAACAATGATAACCCTCAGCAAGTGTCAAGGTCAACAATAGCATCCCGACAAGTATAAGGGCCAGACAATCTCCAGTACATGTCAGGGCCAGCCATAACAACCAGCAGAACATAATAACTAACCCCTGGCACAGAATAAAAATAAACCCCCAGCATAGTACAAAAATGAACCACAAGCATGGCACAATATTGAACCACAAGCATGACACAATAATAAACCTCCAATATTGCACAATAATTAGCCCCTTAGCATGGCAGAATAATTAAATCCCAGCATGGCACAATAATGTAGCACAGCAATAAACCCCCAGGAATATGCATTAATAACTACCAGAACTACACAATTAACCCCCAACACTGTACAATAATTAACTTCCAGTTTTATAGCAGTCAGTGAGCCCCCTTCATTGTAAAACTTACAACAGAGAATATACAGTGAAGAGGTCAGCACTATATGTGGTCACCATAAGTGCCCAGATTAGGAGTGGCACCCTAGGATGCCCAGAGCAGGAATGCCCCATTTAGTCTACCCAGAGCAGGAATGACCCCTAAGATCACAGTGCCCACATAGATCAGGCTTGCTCCTTAGAATGCCCAGAAGAGGCGTGCCCCCTCAGAGTGTACAGAGCAGAAAAAGTGTCCCCTCAGAGTACCTAGAGCAGCAGAATGTCCTCTTAAAATGCCCAGAGCAGGAGTGACCCATCAGAGTTCGTAGAGCAGGAGAGTGACCCCCTGAGTGCCCAGAGCAGGAGAGTGACCCCCTGAGTGTCCAGAGCAGGAGAGTGACCCTCTAAGTGTACCCAGAGCAGGAGAGTGACCCCCTAAGTGTAACCAGAGCAAGAGAGAGACTCCCTAAGTGTGCCCAGAACAGGAGAGTGGCCCCCTCAGAGTACCCAGAGCAGGAGAGTGACCCCCTAAGTGTGCTCAGAGCAGGAGAGTGACCCCCTAAGTGTGCCCAGAGCAGGAGAGTGACCCCCTAAGTATACCCAGAGCAGGGGAGGGACCCCCTAAGTGTACACAGAGCAGGAGAGGGACCCCCTCAGAGTGCCCAGAGCAGGAGAGTGACCCCCTCAGAGTACACAGAGCAGGAGCGTGACCCCCTAAGTGTACGCAGAGCAGGAGAGTGACCCCCTAAGTGTACCCAGAGCAGGTAAGTGACCCCCTCAGAGTTCACAGAGCAGGAGAGTGACCCCCTAAGTGTAACCAGAGCAGGAGAGTGACCCCCTCAGAGTACCCAGAGCAGCAGAGTGACCCCCTAAGTGTACCCAGAGCAGGAGGGTGACCCCCCTAAGTGTACCCAGAGCAGGAGAGTGACCCCCTAAGTGTACCCAGAGCAGGAGAGTGACCCCCTAAGTGTGCCCAGAGCAGGAGAGTAACCCCCTCAGAGTGCCCAGAGCAGGAGAGTGACCCCCTCAGAGTACCCAGAGCAGGAGAGTGACCCCCTCAGTGCCTAGAGCAGGAGTGACCCCCTCAGAGAGCCCAGAGCAGGGAGTGACCCCCTCAGAGAGTGACCCCCTAAGTGTACCCAGAGCAGGAGAGTGACTCCCCAAGTGTACCCAGAGTAGGAGAGTAACTCCCTAAGTGTACGCAGAGCAGGAGAGTGACCCTCTCAGAGCGCCCAGAGCAGGAGAGTGACCCCCTCAGAGTGCCCAGAGCAGGAGAGTGACCCCCTCCGAGTTTCCAGAGCAGGAGAGTGACCCCCTCAGAGTACCCAGAGCAGGAGAGTGACCCCCTCAGAGTACCCAGAGCAGGAGAGTAACCCCCTAAGTGTACCCAGAGCAGGAGAGTGACCCCCTAAGTGTGCCCAGAGCAGGAGAGTGACCCCTTCCGAGTGCCCAGAGCAGGAGAGTGACCCCCTCAGAGTGCCCAGAGCAGGAGAATGAACCCCTCAGTGCCCAGAGCAGGAGAGTGACCCCCTCAGAGTGGCCAGAGCAGGAGAGTGACCCCCCCCAGAGTTCCCAGAGCAGGAGAGTGACCCCCCCAGAGAGTGACCCCCTAAGTGTACCCAGAGCAGGAGAGTGACCCCCTCAGAGTGCCCAAAGCAGGAGAGTGACTCCCTAAGTGTACCCAGAGCAGGAGAGTGACCCCCTCAGAGTGCCCAGAGAAGGAGAGTGACCCCCTCAGAGTGCCCAGAGCAGGAAAGTGAACCCCTCAGTGCCCAGACAGAAGAGTGACCCCCTCAGAGTGCCCAGAGCAGGAAAGTGACTCCCTCAGTGCCCAGAGCAGGAGAGTGCCCCCCTCAGTGCCCAGAGTAGGAGAGTGACCCCCTCAGAGTGCCCAGAGCAGGAGAGTGACCCCCTCAGAGTGCCCAGTGACCCCCTCAGAGTGCCCAGAGCAGGAGAGTGACCCCCTCAGAGTGCCCAGAGCAGGAGAGTGACCCCCTCAGAGTACCCAGAGCAGGAGAGTGACCCCCTAAGTGTACCCAGAGCAGGAGAGTGACCCCCTCAGAGTACCCAGAGCAGGAGAGTGACCCCCTAAGTGTACCCAGAGCAGGAGAGTGACCCCCTAAGTGTACCCAGAGCAGGAGAGTGACCCCCTAAGTGTGCCCAGAGCAGGAGAGTGACCCCCAATGTGTGCCCAGAGCAGGAGAGTGACCCCCTAAGTGTACCCAAAGCAGGAGAGTGCCCCCCTCAGAGTGCCAGATTACTTATCAAGATCAGGCATGCCCAGGGGTCGAGTCCTGCGGGAAAGCATGGGCACGGAGTTCCTGCACTTTTTCCATAGGAGGAGCGCCTTTCCTGTTGGCATCCCTCCTGCAGGACGCGGCTGCTCTCAGTGGGGTGCCACAGATTGCAGGGGTGTCTGGCCGGCGCTGCTCAGGGGTGCCCACAGGCTGATGAAACACCAGGCTGCTCGTCCATGTGGGGGAAGCAGCTGGGCTGCTCCTTCAGCCCGCGCCACTCACCCCGCCTATTGGGTTCAGCAGGTGAGGCGAGGGCCCCAGCTGCTCTTTGACGGCGTGAAGGGGGAAGGAGCTGCAATGAATCCCAATCCCATCGCCTCTTGCCGCCTGCCAGACGGGGGAAAAAGTAAGTGCTCGCCCGTGCAGCAGCCTCCCTGTGTGCCTGGATAGGAGGAGTGGCGGGGGCAGCGGCATATAGAGGAATTGATGTTTCCATATTCCTCCTGCAACCATTGAATGTTCACTTCTCCTCCTCTCCCTCTTGCAGGCATTCAGCGGCTGCAGGAGGAATATGGAAAGATTAATTCCTTTATATGCTACTGCCCCCGCCACTCCTCCTATCCAGCTTCTTTTGCTGCCCCCCATGCTCTTCTGCTCCCCCAGTGTTCTCTGCCCCCTGTGTTCTCTTTCCCACCCAGTGCTTTCCAGTTTCCCCCCAGTGCTTTCTAGTTTCCCCTGTGCTCCCTTCCCACCCCCCAGTGCTCTCTGGCTCCCCCAGCGATCTTCGTCCCCCCTCTTGTTCTCCACCCCCTGTGCTATCCAGTTTCCCCAGTGATCTCCGTCCGCCCCCAATGCTCTCTGCCCCCACCATGCTCTTCAACCCCCTCACGCTCTTCGATCCCCAGTGCTCTCCAGCCCCCCCCCCCCCATGCTCTCCAGCTCCCCCAGTGCCGTTCAGCTCCTCCAATGCTCTCCACCCCCCACACTCTCTGATCCCCAGTACTCTCCAGACCCCCCGTCAGTGCTCTCCTATCGTCTATCATGCGGTCTCTGACCATCTCCTGCAGTATGTCAGCGGTCTCTCACCATCTCCTGTAGTATGTCTGCAGGCTCTGACTATCTCCTGTAGTATGTCTGCAGTCTCTGACTATCTCCTGTAGTATGTTTGCAAACTGTGACCATCTCCTGTACTATGTTTGCAGTCTCTGACCATCTCCTATACTATGTCTGCAGTCTCTGACAATCTCCTGTACTATGTCTGCAGTCTCTGACCATCTCCTGTATCATGTCGGCAGTCTCTGACCATCTCCTGTATCATGTCTGCAGTCTCTCACTATCTCCTGTACTATGTCTGCAGTCTTTCACAATCTCCTGTACTATGTTTGCAGTCTCTGACCATCTTCTGTACTATGTTTGCAGTCTCTGACCATCTTTTGTACTATGTTTGCAGTCTCTGGCCATCTTCTGTACTATGTTTGCAGTCTCTGACTATCTCCTGTAGTATGTTTGCGGTCTCTGACCATCTTCTGTACTATGTTTGCAGTCTCTGACTATCTTCTGTACTATGTTTGCGATCTCTCACCATCTCCCAGCATCATCCATCCCTCTCTAGTGTATCCCCATCCCCGCCCAGCATCATACATCCCCCTCCACAGTGTATCCCCATCCCTGCCCAGCATCATCCATCCCTCTCCACAGTGTATCCCCATCCCCACTCAGCCTTATCTATCCCACACTTTTTTCCCCAGGACTTGACCCCTGGTATGCCCCTAGATCAGTGCCTGCCAATACCATAGAGGAGAACAGGAGTCCCCCCTTGTCTCAGCTCAGATGCTCCATAAGGAACAGGCACTGCCTGGTGTGGGGAGGGGGCTGGCACTGCCTGGTGTGGGGAGGGGCTGGCACTGCCTGGTATGGGGAGGATTGGCACTGCCACTAATCTGCCACTACTGATGCCGGGACTCATTGAAGATCAGCAGCTTATGTGGTCAGAGCTGCAGTATCCCTCCTCTATATGAAAGAGTCCCCAGACATTTTTTCTCACACAGAGCACACAGGTAAAAATGTATTTAAAAGAATTGTGTGACATATATTGGAAATTCAAGTGTGTACATTTTGGGGGTGCTATGAGGGTACTTAAACAATTTTTGAGGGTGCTTTAGCACACCCAATCACCCACTTGGCGCCGCCTCTGGTCACGCCCCGGCGTCATGACGCACTGGGAGTGAAGTTTTACGCATGCACTGTGTATATAAAGCCATACCGCATGGTCGGTGTAACGGCCGTAGGAACGATCTTGGAGTGGAGGAGGAACGATTGCCATCGCCAACACACGAAAGGAGCCAGAAAACGAAGGGACAATTTGAAATTTGGGCATAGGTGGTTAGTGGCCTATACTGCTTATATTTTTGGCCTAGATTGGGAGCAGCGTATGAGTTAAGTCAGACATGATGTTTTGTCTTGTGGTCTGTCTTGCAGGCATCATATCATGAGGGATACATTTACATTGTCAGATTTTTTGCTCCAATTCATTGACATGTACCGGGAGCTGCTCTGTCTCTGGAAGGTCAAGAGTCGAGACTACTCAAAGAAAATCTTGAGGAAGGCAGCATTGGAGAAAATGCTTGAGTTGGTGAAGTCAGTGTACCCTAGGGCAGACATCAGCTATGTCAAGACAAAAATCTCAAACCTGAGGAGTACATTTAAAAGGGAGCACAACAAGCTGATAGACTCACAGAGATCTGGAGCATCAGCAGATGACATATATGTCCCCAGGCTGGTATTACAACAGCCTGTGGTTTTTGTCCAACCAGACAGAACCCAGGCCATCGCTGTCTACACTCCCTTTAACGTCTGGTGAGGCCACAGCTCCAGAGGTCCACACAGGTCCTGCTGCACAGGATGAAGATGTGGAGGAGCCCAGCTTGACCCAGGTATAGCGTTGTTGAACATATTTGTATCCAAAAATACAATGATGATAACTAGACATTATTGTTAAAATATTTCTGCCTTAACAAAGTGGTTTCCGTATCAATAGACAGTAGTGACCAAAAATGATTTGTACAAGAATAAAAAATGCTGGGGTCAGAATGATAGTCTTTTCTATTTGTCCACATTCAATTTGCAACAGTGAGGAGATCAAAATTGTGTGTTTGATGACCAAACCCTAAAAAAGATTCTAATTATGTCCCATTTTCATACAGAGGACAGTGTCAGTCAGGAGAAGCCAGTGGGCAGCAGCCAGACGGAGTCCCAGATCCCTCCCTTACGTCCTCCTGCTAAAAGGGCCAAGAAGAGCAGCAATCTGGATGAGGCCACAGCTGCCTTCCTCAGCCAGGCCACTACCACCCTCAGGACAGACCCAGATGAGGCTGAGGGATTTTCTGTGCTGACTGCCAATAAATTAAGGCAGATGGATGATGCAGGTGTGAGGAACTAATCCTGCAGCTCCTCATCAAGGGGGTGAGGAGCCAAATTAAACAAAACACACACCTGTGTGATGTTGTGGCCCTCCATCCACCACCTCCACAGCCACCCCCCCACCACAGCAGCATGGCGGTCAGTGGCAATACCAGCCACAAGACCCCCAACAAGGCCGCTGGTCTGGGGATTTGCACCCCTACCCCCTTTTACTATTTTTTTTTTTTTTTTTTTATGGTTTTGTTAAATAATGCTTTTCTTTGTTTTATTTTATTTATTTTTATATGCATAGAATGCACTTTTTGTTTAAGTTCTTTATATTTAGATGGCAGATAGCATCTCTAATTTTATTTTTAAATTTATTTTCATGCACAATAAAAAAAAAATTGTGTAGAATAATACTTGGCTATGTGTTTGGGATAGTTTGGGAGTAAGCAGTTACATTTAAAAAAATACAAGGTAAAATTAACAAGGGACACCAACATAGTTGTATCTTTGATCTTAAAAACTACGGGATAATGGTGTTGTGGTAACTTGCCCAAAAAACAAAACAAAAAAAAAAAAACAAGCATAATAATATTATTCTTGATATCACTAGAAAATAAAAGCCTTTTAAAATACGTTTGGCAGAACTCCATCAGTATCACCAGCAAAGCAGCTTCATTATTATCCCATTAAAGAAGAAGAGAATGTGTGCTGCATTTCGAGATCTCATAATTTGCTGTGACACAAATGTTAATTCTCCATTACGAACGCTAGTTTTACAAGACCGACCGCTTCCGGCTCGTCCTTGCTTCCGAGCATGCGTGTTTGTACTTTGGACTTTTGTGTGACGGACTTGTGTACACACGATAGGAAAATCTGACAACAGACCGTTGTCCGCTGAAAATTTACTAGCCTGCCATCCAACATTTGTTGGCGGAAAGTTGGCCAAAAATTGTATGATGGAGCGTACTAATGGTCAGATTTTAGGCAAACAGTCTGTCACCACACAATTCGCGGCCGAAAATCCGATCGTGTGTACGAGGCTTAAGACTAATTTTACAAGCAACGGACAACTGGTGAGCCAGTGAACAATAGTGTGCCATAGCTGTATAGTTTGTTTTCGATTGTTGTGCTTAAAGTTATGTTGCTAATGGCAAATTAAACTTATTCGGATCAGCTCCAATTCATGCACTTTCAGAACCTCGATTAGCCCTAAATTATGCACCTTCACACCTCAGATCAGCCTTAATTCAGGCAACTTTAGATCTCAGATCATCCCAAATTCACACGCCTTCACACCTCAGATCAGCCCTAATTCATGTATTCTCAGACCTCAGATCAGCACCACTTCAGGCATATTTAAACCTCAGATCAGCCTTAGCCCCTCATTTCAGCACCTTCAAGCCTCAGATCAGCCAAAATTCAAGCACTTTTAGACCTTAGATCATCCCTAATTCGAGCACCTTCACACCTCGGATTAGCCTCAATACCTGCACCTTTATGCCAGGATCAGCCCCAATTTAAGCACTTTCAAACCACAGATCAGCCTAATGCATGCACCTTCACATCCCAGATCAGAATGCAGGCAACTTTAGACTTCAGATCAGCTCCATTTCATCCACCTTCATACATCAGATCAGCCCCAATTCAGTCAGCTTCACACCTCAGATCAGTATCAACTCATGCAGCTTTATACCTTGGATCAGTCCCAAATCATACACCATCAGAAATGATGATACATAGATGGGGGTGATAAATGCATACCTGCTGTAGCTGTCAGTTTCACTTAGAGCAGGAAGAGGGTTTGGCAAGTGGGCGTCTCCGCGTCATACAGACGGATGGGGATCTGTTCCCAATCTGTCTGGCAGATCAGATGGCAGTCGGGTGTAAACGGACAGGCGGTCCATAAAGGAGAGTGGGCTGAGCCTGTGTCTGCTCTGCATAAGCGGAGAAGACACGGACCAGCCATCTGCCTGCTCAGCAGAAATCAGCGGACAGATTGCTCACTGATCAGGCTGATCAGACTCCAACGGAGCCCGCCCCGTGTATAAGGGGCCTAATAGTTTGCTTGTTGCCTTTCGTCGGGCGAATGTAACGTCCCTAACATTTGATCCTAAGAGAAAATAAGATTTAAGAACATTCGACCATGACAGTCATCAGGGGACAGAATATGAGGGAGACTTCTGCACTCTGGGTGTTTGACCGAATGAACCAGAGTGAAGCAGAATGAACCAGAGTGAAGTGAAACATTTGGCAGTGGTATTACTACTATTGCTAAATGTGACAGCTTCCTCCTGGTTGTTAGGGTGCTAGCACCCAGCAGCGACCTAACAACCAATAACTTATCCTCGCCTGGCACTTTCAGCTGTCAGCTGAGGATTCCTGACTGACAGGTGAATGTAAACGAACAGCCGGGACAGCGTAAAAAAAAAAAAAAATAAGCATATGGTCCCCACTATAGGTCTGGTATGTATTTTAGGGGGCCCCAATGAAACAAAACAAAATGGCATGCCGCCCCCCCCCCATTACTTTGAGTCTGGTGTGGATTTTAAGGGGTAACCTCACTCAAAAAACAAATAAAAAGAGATACCAGATCCCTACCTGAGCATGGAGCCTGGGTGATCATAAAATGAAGGGCCAGCGTGTGTGCCCCCCCCCCCCCAAACCATACTAGGCCACATGTCTTCATCATAAAGGGGTGTACCTTGTTGTCTCCATGTTGATGAGGACAAGGGCCTCTTTCCCACAACCCTGACCCAGTGGTTGTGGGAGTATGCAGACAGAGGCCTGTTCAGAATCTGGAATCTCCCTCTAAAAATAAGGGTGCACAAGACACCGCTCCTCCCCATCCCATCCCATACTATAGAAATAAGCAGACCCAAATGTTTGTCAAGTCCTTTATAAAAGAAAAGACCCACAATGTAAATCTATTACTAGCCATGTCATCCAGCCATTCGGGCCCATGTTGATCGCGAAGAACGATGCCCACTAACCCGCCGAAACAAAAAACCCTTTAGCCTCCTTACAAAACAAGACATATCCTTATTTGGTTGATGTCACTGAGTGAGAAATATAAAAGATGATGTTACACCGAGTAAATAGAAACCTAACATGTCACGCTTTAAAATTGTGCACGCTTGTGGAATGGCAACAAACTATGATACTTAAAAATATCCATAGGCGACACTTTAAACATTTGTACAGGTTACCTGTTCAGTGTTAAAGAGAAGGTTTAGTGCTAGAATTTGTACAGGTTACCTGTTCAGTGTTAAAGAGAAGGTTTAGTGCTAGAATTAGTGCTCTCGCTTGCAGCGATACCTCACATGTGTGGTGTGAACACTGTTTCAACTTAGGTGTGCTTTGCTTCTGTACATGAGCACAGAGGGATGAAGGCGCTTTAATTTTCATTTTATATTTTACACTGTCACTGAAAGTGATGTCATGGCGTTGCTCCGGCCCTCCAAGACCATAGAGGTGATCAAGGATGATCTGGTCTCTAGTAACCTCTATGGCCAGCCATGCGACCAGTCGGATAGTTTCTCGGGCGCTCCGGTAAAAATGGTAAGCCCGAGAAACACTGGCGAGTGGCAAGCGGGAGCTCCTTCTGAAAGCGAATCCAGTGGTTAATTAGGTGCTTGGACCGCTTTCATGAGAAAGCCAGTTGCCGGCTTTCTCAGCAGACCACTTGCAAACCGCAACGTATATATATGTATAGCGGTCCACAAGTGGTTATCTATGCCCTACTGTCCAGCTGTTTCTGTCCAGCCATTTCTTTCACCTCAAACTGCGCTTTTTATTGTTCAATTGAACTGTTTTTACCTAATATTCATTTGACTGAATATTTTTATTTTAATAAATTCCATCATCCAGATTTTACATTATGTGGAGGCTTTTATTTCTTTTTTTGAACCTTACATAATACTATAATCTGGAGGGGATATATCCTGGAGTACCGTGCTCGGAACCATCAATGGTTTGGAATCATATCCATTTCCACTGGTCTCTTGGAGTTCTTACCGGCCTATAGAGGAGGGTATTGAATGGTCTACCCTGGGAACCTGACCCTACATCGCCGGCTTTACGCTTGATAGATCCACTGCCATATAGTGAGTTGGGTCCACTACTTCGGTTAAGAGTAGCTTATTCTCTCCCCCATCCCTGGAAGGTGAAGGCACTCCTGGGTGTATCTATCCACAGGTCATTTCAGAGACTGTTTGATATCTGTAGCAGCAGTGTGTTTTCCTCACATGCCACGGCCCACTTTGGATATCTCAACCGTATGGACTATCACGTTTGCAGTTTTAACTACATTTGGAATTAGCATTTTTTTTGTTGTTCCATATGTTTTGGTCACACATGGGTCTGTCTTTCCTAAACATTTACACAGGATTGTGTGATTATTTAGGGCATTACAATCACGTTGGATGTTTGATTTTTGTTTTATTTGTTTGAACATTTGCACATGATACTGTTGATGTCTGATATTTTGTTTGTTTTATTCCTTTGAATATTTGCACATGATACTGTGATTTTAACTAGTCACTTATACATTCTTGTTAGCAATTTTTTGTGCTTGCGACTTCTTGCGACTCATCATCGCATGAGGTCTGCCATATATAATTACTGTGTGACACTCATATGTTGTGCTGTCTATTATTAGATAGTATTTTTTCACATTACTAGTCTTCGTATAATTTAAAACATACATTTCCTTGCTAGGTACTCACCTGGCATACCTCTAGCACTACACTTTTTACTCACATATTTATTTACAATTAGTCTCATTGTTGTGTTGGCTGCTTATACACTCTAGATTGGCGCAGTATTTTATTATATTTTTTCATTGCTTAGATGTGACAGTTTAAATGTATGATGAAAGCCCATAACCAATATCCGTGACTATAGTTTGGGCTCTTACACATGTCGTGTTATTACATATGTTGTAACATCCAATTTGAAGAACCACATGTAATGTCCTGCATGCTATTATTGCATTCATAAGAGGGGTTTATATCATTATACGACACATATAGCTAAAGTTGTTTTTTGTGCAACTTTAATATTCCATGTACAGGTCCCCTTCTCTTTTCCATTACCCATCAGGTTTTTCAAATGTTCAGGTCTAATTGATTTGTGCAGAAGTGTGTTCAAGTGATAATAACAATAATAAGTGTTACTGTAGGTTGACAATCTTGTCATCATGCTTTAATACACACAGTGGGATATTTGTGGATAGCTGTTAAATCACAGGAATCAATGAAGTATTGCTGACACAATTCCCTTATGCAATTTGTTTGTTATCGCACATGTTGCTGGTTTGGGATTTACTGCTCATTATTGTAGCAATATACATAATAGGTGTTTAGGGTGCATACCAGGCACTGCTGGGCAGATCAATCTCTTGCCTGGCAATCCACCACCAATGTCACTCAAGCAAAGTTGGAGATTCTTCACTGTCATATAAGCAACCCACTGACACCACCAATTAGCTCCCACGGACCCCAAAGAAAAAAAGCACTAAACCACTGACCACCAATTTAAAGGGGGTACTACAATTACCACCAATGTAATGAGGGGCACTACACTGACCACTGATGTAACATGGGATTGACAAAACCTCTATATGTATATACAGTTGCAGGTTTCCAAAACTTTTTTGTTGCCAACATCCTGCAATATCATAAATCAAATTTCTTTTTTGTGTACCATACAAATCAAACAAATGAATCATTTAAAAATCAAAGATATGTTTAAATATAGATTTAAAATAAATTTAAGTAGGATTCTGCTGAGAATTGTATCACTTGGGCATCAACAATAATTAAAAATGATTACAAAATTAAATATTGTCCACCTCACAGCTCACAAAACCACCATGTCAAATTGGTACATACAATACATTATTTCATCATTTGCTTCCCCAATTAGTGAACTTTACTATCTAAGGCCACAAAGAACAAGGAAGTATGAACATGGTTAAAGCTTTTTCTTACAGGTTTGAGCTTGAACTCAATGCATTTTGAATCAACTTGTTCAGGAGTAAGGAGGTGGGATATTTAAACTCATAAAAATAAATTCTGATTTATTCTCTGCAGACTTGAACAGTAACTTTCCAATAGAAAAACCAGAAGGAGCATGAAGAGATTATAGGGGAAGACCTTGCCATTTAGCATATGCCATTACAAGGTATGTAGTGCCCTATTATGGCTATGATTAGGCCTTATTTCATCTCAAAATCTGGGAAAAAAAGGATATAACACGTCTTCCAGGTCTAGTGTAAGTTGGAAGTAGGGTTGCCACTTTTTCTTCACACCAAACCCGAACACTTTAGCGGCGCACAGCAATTTTTTGTTCTTTTTTTTATACACTCTATAGCAGTGGACTCCAAACTGCGGCCTGGGGGCCCTTTTCTTGCCTTTATCCAGCCCTCGGAGCACTATTCCTCCCACTGATATGAGACACTATTCTGCCAACTGACACCAACAATGGGGCACCATTTCTCCCACTGACACCAACACAATACAATTCCTGCCAATGATACCAACCAAGGGGCACTATTCCTCCCCCTAATACCAATTGTGGTGATGTTTACTCCCACTGATGCCGGGTAAAAAGTCCACTCCTGCAAAAGTCCGGTCCCCATAAAGTCTGAAGGACAATAAACTGGCCCTTTTTTTAGAAAGTTTGGAGACCCCTGCTCTATAGGATAACAGACCGGGGCACCTTTGGGCGCTCCAAAGAGAATAGTAATGCAGAGTGCATAGTTGCCCCTCACCCTCCTGTCAGGCTCTGTTCCGAACTACATCCATGTCTGAAAAAATGTGTCTGGGTTTCTGGGGGACTGAAACCCAGGCACATGATTCAAAACCCAGACTGTCCGGGTGAATACTTTAATCAACTAGATACTGAAAGCGGATGTGCACTCCTGATATATATATTTTTTTTTTACATTTAAAAATTCCCATCTTACTAATGTCACATTCACTTTTAGTGTTCTTTTCCTCCATCCATGTCCGTTTTTCTTTAAAATCGTAACGTATATAAATAATATACTGCAGTTTTCATCTTGTTTGTGGGCATTTAAAGCCCACAAGCAATCACTTCCTGGTTCCAGTACAGTAGATGTACCAGCATTCCTTGCTGGTTTCCGCGCATGCTCAGTGGTAAATGCGCTGAGCGGCGTAAATATCTTTGTTGCCATCACAACAGGTGGCGTCTTATGAAGTTCCCGCCCCCGTTGTGATGCGAAGCTCTCTCAGAATGGGGAGAGAGCTTCACACGAAAGGTAATGAAAATCATGCAGACTTTAAACCTTTATTTTAATAACTCCTAAAAATTAATTAAAAATGTATCTTATATAAATTTAATAAATATAATACTATTACTTTATCTTAGAATCATTTTTTTTTATATATTTATTGATGGAATTCCTAAAATAATTTTTTTTATCTCCATTTTCATCTCTCTCTCTATAATTATATATATGAAGATATATATATCTCTAGCTATATGTATAGATATATATATATCTATAGATATATATATATATCTCTATCTGCTTATTTTCATAAAACATTTTATATGCTTTATTGTCCTTCTAGAACATGCATTTATTTATATCACTTTGTATATTTTCAGAAAATATATTGATATTAATTGAAGATTTTGATATTTCAATTAAAATGGTAAGTAAATTATAAAAATGTTATTTAAATTATTTATCTATATATTACATAAATTGATTTATTTATATCAATTTTTATTCTATATCTATTTTTACGACCAAACTCCAGTACCCACAGGATCAGTGTCCTAAAATTATAATTCAATGACTCAAGAGGAAAGAGTAATTAATATTGTTTTTTTTTTTTTTAAATATCCACACTTAATTTTTCTCCTTGTCTATAATCTAAAATATTTATATACATTTATATTCATCTATTCTATTATTGTGTATGTGATTTTGGCTATCTATAGCTGTATCTATATATCTATCTATCTATCTATCTATCTATCTATCTATCTATCTATATATATATATATATATATATATATATATATATATATATATTTTTTTTTTTTTTTTTTTATATAGAATGACAAACAGAGAGAGAGATAGATCATTATTTAGATTGATGTATATATTTGTATACAATAATAAATCAATACATATAATAATAATTTTATATTTATATTTATATAGATATAATTTTATTTTTTTAGTAAACTATTTATTTATTAAATTATTTTTATTATATTTTAGATTTTTTGGTATAAATTAATTTATATATATCAAAATTATTTTATATATATATATATATATATATATATATATATATATATATATATATATATATATATATATATATATATATTTTTTTTTTTTTAATAAAGCAACTTTTGGCGAGGTATCCTGCTCCTGAAACAGATCGTGCCTTTCCAAGGAATCCAACCATGGCCTCTTCAAGTATTGGTTCTTCAGACTCCCAATCGCTAGATACACCTGATGACAAAATAGGCAAAATACACTGGTGTATCTGTCAGTGCTGTATAAAAATGCCAAACCAAGTAGAATCCGTGTGTTGTCAAGAGGTCGAAGAGGTCAAAGCATGTATCCCTGAGGGAAAAAAATGCATAACGGAAAGCAGATATGTTCTGTTCTCAAATTTCGACTGAGAAACATGTTGGACTGATGTTTACAATGATGCATCTCGAGAGCCTACCTGTTGTAGATGCAGACAATAACCAGTAATATAATTATATTAACAATTATTTAATGTTATAGAAGGAAAAAAAATCATCCTTGTGATTGTAATAATTTTCGATATGTATGTTGTTAGTATTTTAATACATATTTATTTTTTAAACAGGAGATTGAGAAAAACTGCGTACCGTCCTTTCATAGTTTGGATCTATGGATTTTTAGGGAAGGGGAACAGAAGGGTGATACCCTCATGTGAAGTGAAAATTATCAGAGAAGTTTTTCCTGATCCTAATGGCTCGTACGTAGGTTTCTTTTATTCTGAGGACTACGATGCATCAGAGATGGCATTTCATTAAAGCTGTATTTGAAATAATTAAAATATGATTCTGTTGCATTTTTCTTTTTTTTTTTTGAATTAATGTACTTTGTATATTCAATAAAAGTTTTTCTTTTATCAAAATAATGTTATTTTTTTTTAAATTGTAGAATTTGTTATTTTTTTTTTTTAATTTGAGTTGAATAAAATTTTAATTCATAATAACAACAGAAATGTTAGTCATTTATTTTTTGAATGTACTTTAATATAGTAAAAATATATATATATATATATATATTAAACATTATATCAGAAAAACAAAGTTACAAAGTACCATATATACTCGAGTATAAGTCATCCCGAGTATAAGTCGAGGCCCTAATTTACCACAAAAAAATGGGAAAAACGTATTGATCCGAGTATAAGACGAGGGGGAGAAATGCAGCAGCTACTGTAAGTGGAAAAAGAGGGTCAACAATGCCTATCTGCAGCTGTATGTGTGTCCTGTGCATGTGTCCTGTGCATATGTGTATGTGTCATGTGTCCTGTGCATATATGCATGTGTCATGTGTTCTGTGTATATGTGCATGTGTCATGTGTCCTCTGTATATGTGCATGTGTCATGTGTATATGTGCATGTGTCCTGTGTATATGTGTCATGTGTCCTGTGTATATGTGCATGTGTCATGTGTCCTGTGTCATGTGTCCAGGGCCGGCGTAACCATTAGCCAAGGGCGGCAGGATAGGAGGGACAGTAAAATCCTTGCTGACAAAGTGACTCTGCACCGCTCCCTGCTATTACACACCCGCAGCACTAAGCAGATTGCCACTCTATTGCGGGATGCTGGGTGACAAGCCAGAGGATGAGCCGGGCAGTGATAAGGATAAACAGGCGGAGCAGGGGGCGGAGTCTGCGTGGGCAGCTGCGGGAGGAGCGTCTTCTCCCCCAGGCACCATAACTTGTAGTGTGGAGATGGAGAGCAGCTATACCTCTATCTCCAGCCTCTGGCATCCTGTCATAGTCACACAGTGAGAGCGGGGAAAGCTTACACAGGAGTCGGGCTGTGTCCTGTCTCCGCTGTCCTCCTAACCCCGCCCTCACTCTGCTGCTTCTCCAATCCGATACACCGCCTCCCATTTGTGCCCGCCCAACCCTGCCCACACTTCTTCCACATGCATGTCATGCACTTGCTCTGTGCTGGAGAGGAGTTCTGTGAACAGCTGAGCGGCATTTTTCAAACATCAGATTCCACAGCCCTGAGGGACACCAGGCTGAATGGGGGAGACATAATTGGTGAGTGTGACTTCCATCCCCAGAACAACCCCCCTTCTCTGTTCCCACCACTTTGTGCTCTGCACCTTCTTCCCCCCTCCCCCTTTCTTTTTCTCTCTCTACCCTTCCCCTCCTCTTTTCCTTACAACTCTCTTCCTGCTCCTCTCCGTCATTCTCTCCCCCTCTCCCCCACTAGAATAGGGCCTGACCTGGCCTGTCCATATACCACCCTGTTCATATACACCACCCTGTCCATATATACCACCCTGTCTACATACCACCCTGTTCATATATACCACCCTGTCCATACATACCACCCTGTCTATATACCACCCTGTTCATATATACCACCCTGTCCATATACCTCCCTGTCCACATACCACCCTGTCCATATACCACCCTGTCTACATACCACCCTGTTCATATACCACCCTGCCCATATACCACCCTGCCCATATACCACCCTGTCCATATACCACCCTGTCCATATAACACCCTGTCCACATACCACCCTGTCTATATACCACCCTGTCTACATACCACCCTGTCCATAAACCACCCTGTCCATATACCACCCTGTCCATATACACCACCCTGTCCATATACACCACCCTGTCTATATACCACTCTGTCTATATACCAGCCTGTCCATATACACCACCCTGTCTATATACCACCCTGTCTATATACACCACCCTGTCTACATACCACCCTGTCTATATACCACCCTGGCCTGTCCGTATACCACCCTGGCTATATACCACCCTGTCTATATACTACCCTAGCCTGTTCATATACTACCCTAGCCTGTCCATATACTATACTAGCCTGTCTTTATACTACCCTAGCCTGTCTATACACCTGTGGATCAAGGCTGGTGTGAGGAAGCGAGCTACTGTCGCCACTATTTGTCTTCAGGCCAGGTCCAGAGGCGCAGGTGCTGGCCTGCAGGACCATGGCTGAAGAAATAGTGGCGAGGCACCGCAAAAATCTCCACCCAGCCACCTCCACTGTATACATGGGCAGGGAAAAGTGGGTGAAGTCAGGGGCAGAGCCAAGGGGAGGGGGTGGCAAAATTAGGTTTCGCCTAGGGTGTCAAAAATCCTTGCACCAGCCCTGCATGTGTCCTGTGTATATGTGCATGTGTCATGTGTATATGTGCATGTGTCCTGTACCTGAGTCCTGTACCTGTGTCCTGTGTATGTGTGCATGTGTCTGTGTCCTGTGTATGTGTGCATCGTACCTGTGTCCTGTGCATGCCTCCGTGTGCCGCTCTGCACCGATCAGCATGTACTATTACTATTCGGCAGCCATTCACTGTTCAAAAGCCGCGCCTCCTCCTCGTCTCTGATAGGCAGAAAACTCAATTTCCCAGCAGTCAGCGGTCAGCCTATCATGGACATTCTCTCATCCTCATACCACGGACGAGGATGAGAGAATGTCTGTGATAGGCTGTACACTGACTGCTGGGAAATGGAGTGTTCTGCCTATCACAGAGGAGGAGGAGGCGCGGCTTTTGAACAGTAATTGGCCGCAGAATAGTAATAGCACACGCTGGCCGCCGTCTGCCTGCATGACACGCTGATCATGTAGGCAGACGGCGGTGACTCGAGTATAAGTCGAGGGGGGCACTTTCAGCCCAAAAAAAAGGGCTGAAAATCTTGATACTTGAGTATATACGGTAAGCAAAAATTACATTATTTTTTAAAATTTTTTTATAGAATTATAGATTTTAAAAAGAGATTTTTGCATGTTCATTATCCATTTTCTGGAAAACATTTCGCACAATCCATTTTTTCTGCCTCTTGGAAACTCCAAGTTTTTTCGTTCGACCAAAACTTCCTCACCACTGTCATCTTTTTTTTTTGTCGGAGCGGGTTTACGTATCACATTATGATTGTGGCTTAATGCTGCCAATTTTGTTTTGGCATCCATTGGATCAAATCGATAATGAATTCGTTTAGGACGATATTTTAGAATCATACTGTGATACGTTTCTATCACACCGGTTTGACAAAAAAAAGTAAGGTGTTTCATGTCCTTTTCCAATTTGGGATCCGAAACAATTGTGGACAATGCATGAAATGCAGGTAACTGTTGGATTAACCAGGGAACCTTTGGAGCATCCACATCAATCTCATCGTGCGAGCATTTGTGCTCTATATCGTCTATTTTCCATACATGAACATTTACTATATGATGTAGTAAAGATTGCCAAAGTTTTTTAAAAACTTCCTCAATTCCTTGGCAAGCTCTACTACACCAATAGAAATGGTTTAGTATGGATCCAATCCACAGCAAAATTGGACTATACAATTTTTTTTTTGAAATTTGCACCAATTTTCTTTTCAAAATTTTCACATAATGCCAAATGTCAAATTGATGATTTATATTTTCATATTTTTCAGTTGCTAATAATTTTCGTATGCCAGTGTGTCGATCTGTTCCCACAAATTAAATATCTAATTTTCATTCAATTAATCTATCTAAACTTTTGGTAAATGCAAATTTCTCCATTGCGACAGATGAGGTTGTTTTTGACACCTGCACCAACTCAAAATCCACAATTCTTTTGGAAAAAAGATCCATGAAAGTGTAAGTGGAGTATTTGGCAGAAAAGCCTGGGCTGTCATCCCCTACAAGAAACCAAGGTTTTCCTGACAATTCTTTTATCACATTGCCATTGTTTTCTTGCCAACTATAGTTGATAGCTTTAAAAATGTATTGGTTTTGCGCTCGATTGTACGATGTTTGTCCAAATATCTCAATCCTGCAAAGTTTAAACATTTCTCTAACTTTTGTATAGCTACCTCCACTTACACAAATGGCGCCAGACAGCAAAATGTTACCTGCTGGATAGTTTTTGATTTTTGGCTGGCTTTCCCATAGCTTCTTGCGATGTGCAGCAGAACATGTCGAATAGACAGAAACCATAGTTCCAATTATTTGTTTGTCAATTTTTTTTTCTTTTGGAAATACAGTCTGGATCTGGACACTGCATTTGAAACAGCAATTGATCCAGACTGCTTTCGAAAATAATACATTTTTTTTCTTTACTAAATTTTGGGGATATGGCAGTGTTTCTTCTGTTTCTCTGTCTTCGACACTTTCGCAAATACTAATGTCATCTTTTAGTGGTGTATCACAATCAGAGACGTGGAAAATTGGGTCATCATAATAGGCCAATTTTCTTTTAGGTCTAATTTCAAGACTATCAACCTCTGACCGAAAAGGTGAATTGATCATTGTTGTTGTTTGCAAATTTGGTGTCAAGACAACTGATGCTGATAGTGGCACCGGAGGGGGTGTCATTAAACCTGCCCCAGAACTGCTGTATGAATTATCTAAAGTTATTGATCTTCCACTTGCTATTTTACGATAACTTTCTTGTCATTCCGGGAGAGTGACATCAAAAAGAGCTGTTTGTGTTTCAGCATCTTTCATTAGCACTTTAGTACATTGGCATGTACATGTTGTGCTGCCAAGAGAAGATTTCGATGTTCCCGCCATCATGTAATTCAATTGTCAAATTTTGTTCAGTCTTATGTTCCATTTATTTTTTGATGGTGTCTTTGTAGATGTTTCCAAAAAAAGTGTTGGGACCGCTTCGGCTTTCAATTTTCTTTTTTTTCCTTACCCAATAAACCAATCACTGTTGAAGTGCGCTGAACACATTCGATACAAGTTCCCACGCAAGTGTTTTTGGATTAATGGAATGTATTCCTCAATCATTCTTGGCTCTATACCAGCATTTTGAAGCCAGATTTTAATTGCTTGACAGTCCTTAGGAAATGCATAGTAATTTGTATCGGGAGGATTGTTATGAGAACCACTGTTGTGGCTGCAAAATAGAGCAAAGCAGCTAGGCATTTCTATAGAATAAATAAGAGTAACATTAGTGAATGTAAAATAGAATCAAACATTTTTTAATTATTGATGATATTACAATGTATTAAATTAAAATAAATAAAAATAAAAATTTAATAAAATAATATTAAAAATAGGTATTTTATTTTTTTAAAATATAGATAAAATATGTATAACAACAAATGTTCATACTACTTACATAAATTTAGAATTTAGATCTAGAATTAGGGAATAAAAAATAATTAAAGCTATCTTATTACATAATTTAAATATATAAATTCAATAAATAATGTAATAAAAACAATGACAAATTTGATTTCAATTTTTATATATTTATTTTATAATATATAACATGAAATGTTTTTTTTTGTCTATCTTTTTTTGATAACTTTATTATAACATTTGAACATATAAAATGATTACATAAACTTTTTTGAATATTTCTAATTTTGTTTATAGATAGAGAGAAAAAAGTGTAAAAAGAAGGGGAGAAAGAGAGAGAAAGAGAAGGAGAGAGATAATGAGTATGTAAAAAGAGGGGGAGGAAGAGAAAGAGAGAGAGAGATAAGGAGAGAGAGAAGGAGAGAAAGAAAGAGAGAAAGAGAGAGCGGTAAAGAGAAGGAGAGAGAGAGAGAGAATAAGAATGTAAAAAGAAGGGGAGAAAGAGAGAGAAAGAGAAGGAAAAAGATAATGAGTATGTAAAAAGAAGTGGAGAAAAAGAGGAAGAGGGGGGAAAGAGAGAGAGATAAGGAGAGAGAGAGAGAAGGAGAAAGAAAGAGAGAGAAGGAGAGAGATAATGAGTATATAAAAAGAAGTGGAGAAAGAGAGAGAGACAAAGAGAGAGACAAAAAGAGAGACAAAAAGAGAGAGAAAGAGGAAAGAGAGAGAGAGAGAGAGAGAGAAAAAAAGAGTGAGAGAAGTAAAGAGAAGGAGAGAATGAGAAGGAGAGAGAGAATGAGAATGTGAAAAGAAGGGGAGAAAGACAGAAAGAAGGAGAAAGAGAAGGAGAGAATTAGAGAGAGAGAGAGAAAGAGAAGGGAAGAGATAATGAGTATGTAAAAAGAAGTGGATACAGAGGAAGAGAGAGATAAGGAGAGAGAGAGAGAGAGAGAAAGGGAGAAGGAGAGAGAGAGAGAGAGAGAGAGAGAGAGAGAGAAGGACAGAGATAGAGAGAAAGAGAAGGAGAGAGAATGAGAATATGAATGAGAGAGACAAACATTACAGCAATAAATATATAAAACAAACATACAAAGTCTAAATAATAATATATTTTGAATTTGCAAAGAACAAATCCAATTGTCAAAGAGAGAGAGGTGGGGATAAGTGAAGGGAATGAGAGGCAGAGAGAATATGAGAGAAAGAAAGAGAACGAGAGAGAGAGAAGGAGAGAGGGGAGAGAGAATGAGAGGGAGAGAGAGAGGGAGAGAGAATGAGAGAGAGGGAGTGAGGGGAAAGAGAGAGAGAGAGAGAGAGAGAGAGAGAGAAGGCAAGAGAATGAGAGAGAGAGAATATAAAAAGAAGGGGAGAAAGATAGAAAGAGAGACAAAGAGAGAGAGAGGAGAGAGAGAGAAGGAGAGAGAAAGAGAGAGAGAGAGAAGGAGAGAAAGAGAGAGAGAGAGGAGAGAGATAATGAGTATGTAAAAAGAAGTGGAGCTCCCTCATCACCTCCTCCCATATCCGCTTCCAGGACTTCTCCCAAGCCTCGCCCATCCTCTGGAATTCCCTACCCCAATCTGTCAGACTGTCTCCAAATTCATCTACTTTTAGGTGATCCCTGAAAACTTTCCTCCTCAGAGAAGCCTATCCTGCCTCCATCTAACAACTGCACTATTTTCTCCATTAGCTCATCCCCCACAGCTATTACCCTTTTGTATAACTTGACCCTCCCTCCTAGATTGTAAGCTCTAACGAGCAGGGCCCTCTGATTCCTCCTGTATTGAATTGTATTGTATTTGTACTGTCCTCCCTAATGCTGTAAAGCGCTGCATAAACTGTTGGCGCTATATAAATGTTGGCGCTATAATAATAATAATAATAATAAAGTGGAGAAAGAGAGAGACAAAGAGAGAAAAAGAGAAAGAGAGAGAGAAAGAGAGAGAGAGAAGGAGAGAGAGAATGAGAATGTAAAAAGAAGGGGAGAAAGAGAGACAAAGAAGGAGAGAGAGAAGTAAAGAGAAGGAGAGAATTAGAGAGAGAGAGAGAGAGAGAGAGAAAGAGAAGAATAGAGATAATGAGTATGTAAAAAGAAGTGGAGAAAGAGAGAGATAAGGAGAGAGAGAAGGAGAGAGAGAAGGGGAGAGAGAGAAAGAGGGAGAGTGAGGGGAAAGAGAGAGAGAGAGAAGGCAAGAGAATGAGAGAGAATATAAAAAGAAGGGGAGAAAGATAGAAAGAGAGAGAAAGAGAGACAGCGAGAAGGAGAGAGAGAAGGAGAGAGAAAGAGAGAGATAATGAGTATGTAAAAAGAAGTGGAGAAAGAGAGAGAGAAAGAGAGAGACAAAGAGAGAAACAAAAAGAGAGAAAAAGAAAAAGAGAGAGAAAGAAAGAAAGAGAAATAGAGAGAGAGAAGTAAAGAGAAGGAGAGAATGAGAAGGAGAGAGAGGGCTGATTTCCCTTCGGACAGATGAATAGTGCAGCATGTTGTACCGTGCTGTAGCTTCAGCTGAGTGCCTGCTCCCAGCTCGCCCACACTCATAGCGGAAGAGGGTAGCTGGCAGTCTCGAGTCTTCCCGTCCCCATTGTGCCTCTACGTCCACTTTTTTTCTGCTGGAACTAATTCTATAATGCAGGAAGGCCGACCACAGGAGGTTGGTACACAACCAATGGCAGAATCTGGAGCATCAGAGGATGGACCGGCTGATTCTTCTGAATCCCCACACATCTCGGATGCTGATGCTTTTAGGATTCTGTGGGAGATGAAAATGAAGAAAAGACAGAAATGTCCATCACTTCCAGAAACTGTGACAGAACTTGGCACAGAGGATGGAAGAAAAGTGTACATTGTAGTCACTGTTCACTTTAGTGACAGCAGCAAGCAAGATGTGGTAAAGACCATTCAGGAATTACAGCCTGATGTTGTTGTGGTTGAGCTGTGCCAATATAGAGTATCTATGCTGAAGATGGATGAAGAGACATTATTGAAAGAAGCCAAAGAAATTAATTTTGAGAAGCTTCACCAAACTATTAAACAGAATGGAGTTATGTCCGGTCTCATGCAAATTCCCTTATTAAAAGTGTCTGCACACATCACAGAACAGCTGGGAATGGCCCCAGGTGGTGAGTTCAGAGAGGCCTTCAAAGAGGCCAGCAAAGTGCCTTTTTGCAAATTTCACCTTGGAGATAGACCTATTCCTGTAACATTAAAGAGAGCGATTGCTGCACTTTCATGCTGGCAAAAGGTGAAGCTTGCCTGGGGCCTGTGCTCCTTGTCTGACCCAATAAGTGAAGATGATGTGGAGAAATGTAAGCAGAAGGATTTATTAGAACAGATGATGGCAGAAATGATTGGTGAATTTCCTGACCTCCATCGCACCATAGTCTCGGAGAGAGATATTTCTCTAACCTACATGCTGAAGCAAGCAGCTAAAAAAACAGAACTACCTCATGCCTCTGAGAATGAGCCTCAAAAAAGCATACCAACTATTGCTGTTGGAGTGGTTGGGATGGGACATGTACCTGGTATAGAGAAGAACTGGAGTCCTGATGTAAATATTCAAGAAATCATGAGTGTGCCCCCTCCTTCAAAACTGAGTAGAATTATTACTTTAGCTGCAAAAGTAACATTTTTTGGACTAGTAAGTTATGGTGGTTTTTGTGTAAATAGAAGAACTATCCGATTTATCCTTTCAGTGCCAGCCACAGAGTATTGCCCTCAAAGACTGAACCAAATGAGAATTGAACCATCTTATTTATATACTACAGAGCTATTTATTAACTATAACTTTAATCATTACTGGTCACATGTGGCTGTCTAGAACCTGTCTGTGAAATACCTGTTTGAAGTGAAAACATCATAAACATCAACTTGGTGTACATCAGATGGCAGCTACTGCAGGTTCTGAAGAAACCATACTCGGCCTGTGACAATAGGGGTTTCCAATGAACACAGGCTATTCCAACAGAGTGGATGATGTAACTGTAGAAGCCATTGTAAAATATTGTGGGGAAGGACATGTCTCAATGTAAATCATTCACTAACGGTAACCTGTGACAAAATGTGTAACTCATGACAAAACCTACGTTTTTAATAGGGTTGGAAAGGGTTTGGACCTCTCTCCTGCCCCCTTTTTTTTTTTTTAGTGTGTGCCTGTTGGAGAGATTTAACCTCACCTTTCTTTCTTGATGGCCAACATCAGTAGGATAGGGAAGTGAAGGACGCGTGATAAAAAATTACCGCATCTAACCCTTCCCTACGAATAAGCATCCAAATGATGTGAAACGCGTTAGCAGTCTATTACCCTGTACTCCTCTGCATTTTGACTGTATTGTTGGATTTTACTTCAATAAAGATGTCCTTATCCAAGAGTGCGGCTTTCCAGGATTTCTTCTCACTTCATTAAAACTTAAAAATGCCTGGAGTTAACATTTAACAAAAGCCACAGTACTTGAAATGGACTATATGTACGAGAAATTCCTGGATGCATGATTTGACTGCTGGCTGTTTATTCAGTCTGTACACTTTGTGTTGCCTGTATCCAGGTTTAAGAATGAACATTTATCAAAGTGTCTAAGAGAAATGTCTGTTGCCTACACCGACCAATCTGATTACTCCAGTTCAGCTTAGAAAATTCTATTCGGGACACACTTCTTCAGACACTTGGATAGATGAGATTTAGAAAAAAGTCAGCGGTTTACAAGAGCCACTAAAAAGAAGACGTATAATAAATAAACAGTAGTTCCCACTGTTATACAATCCTGGCATTTCAATGTGCACTATTTTTTTGGTTTGTATATGAAATCACAGCTTGTCACTTTGTCATAGTCACCTTCCTAACCCATTTGCTGTAACACCCTTGCTTTTAGATTTTTTTTTTTCATGTATTTTCTTTTGTCTTCTGTACTTCACCCAGCACACACAACTTTGTATGATGAATATTTTGCACCACCTTATTGGTTTAGAGGAAATAAGGCTCTTCTGTTCTGCTATTAATATTTTATTTGCACACAAGTATGTCTCTGTTAGTGGACACATACAGCTTAAACTAAAATTATTTTTTAATAGTTGGTAGTTTTACATGAATGCACACTTACTCTTGTAGAGGAGCACCGGTTTGGATAAAAAGGCTCTTTCACACGGGGCGGATCACTGATGATCCACCCGGGGAAAACCCGCTTGCTCAGCGGGGATCGCTCCGCCGATCCCCGCTGAGCAGGAAGATGACAGGTCCATCGCTGCACACTGTGCAGCGACGGACCTGTCAGAGCGCCGCTCTCCCCTATGGGGGATCGGATGATGACGGACCGTAGTGTCCGTCGTTACCCGATCCGAAAACGAATGGAAAAGTAGGGTTTTCCTCCGTTACACTTTTCGGATCGGAGCGGGTCGGATGTCAGCGGACATGTCACAGCTGACATCCGACGCTCCATAGGGATACATGTATGTCCGTTTTTCATCCGAAAACGGAAGGATGAAAAACGGACATACGGACTCCCCGTGTGAAAGAGCCTGAAGTCTGATTGCTCTTTTTGCTTTAATATAGATGTCATTTAAAATGTACACTTTAGCTAAATCAATAGGACACATGCATTACCAAAAAAAAAAAAAAGAAGGAGAGAGAGAATGAAAATGTAAAAAGAAGGGGAGAAAGAGGAAAGAGAGAGAAAGAAGGAGAGAAAGAAGTAAAGTGCAGGAGAGAATTAGAGAGAGAGAAGGAGAGAAATAATGAGTATGTAAAAAGAAGTGGAGAAAGAGAAAGAGAGAGATAAGGAGAGAGAGATAAGGAAAGAGAGAAGGAGAGAGAGAGAGAAAGAGAGAGAGGGAGTGAGGGGAAAGAGAGAGAGACAGAGAGAGAAGGCAAGAGAATGAGGGAGAGAGAGAATATAAAAAGAAGGGGAGAAAGAGAGACAGAGAGAGAGAGAAGGAGAGAATGAGAAGGAGAGAGAGAATGAGAATGTAAAAAGAAGGGGAGAAAGAGAGAGAAAGAGGAGGAGAGAGATAATGAGTATGTAAAAAGAAGTGGAGAAAGAGAAAGAGAGAAAGAGAGAGATAAAGAGAGAGAGGTAAGGAAAGAGCGAAAGAGAGAGAGAGGGGAGAGAGGGAGGGAGAGAGAGAGAGAGAGAGAGAGAGAGAGAGAGAGAAGGACAGAGATAGAGAGAAAGAGAAGTAGAGAGAATGAGAGGGAGAGAGAATGAGAGGGAGAGAGAATGAGAGGGAGAGAGAGAGAATGAGAGAGAGAGAAAGAGAATATAAAAAGGAGAGAAAGAGACAGAGAGACAAAGAGAGAGAGGGACAGAGAGAGAGAGACACAAAAATACAAATAAAAAAAATTTAACAATTTAATATATAACAAAATATATAACAATTTAATATGGATTTGAAATGCTCAAATCCAATTGTCTGAGAGAGAAAATGAGAGAGAGGGGAACGAGAGAAAGAGGGGAATGAGAGAGAATTGGTATAAAGGAGTAGGGAGGGGGGGTAGTAAGGATGATGGAGGAGGGGTGGCGATTAGTAAGGATGAGGGAGGGGCAGAGGATAGTAAGGATGAGGGAGTATTAAAGATAAGGGAGGGGGGAGTAAGGATGAGGTGGGGGGGATTAGTAAGCATGAGGGAGGGGGGATTAGTAAGCATGAGGTAGGGGTGTAGTAAAGATGAGGGAGTAGTAAGGATGAGGGAGGGGGGAGTAAGGATGAAGGAGGGGGTGGTGGATTAGTAAGCGTGGGGGGGGGGGGGTAGTAAAGATGATGGAGTAGTAAGGATGAGGGGGTGGGGAGTAAGGATGAGGGAGGGGGGGATGAGTAAGGATGAGTGGATGGGGTGTTGTAAGGGGGAGGGGGGGGTGTTTTAAGGATGTGGTGAAGGGGTTGTGAGGATGGAGAGGTGGGGAAGAAGGAAGGGGGGGTAGGATGGTAAAGGGAGGGGGGAGGGGGGGTAGTAACAAGGAGGAAAGAAAAGTGTATTGCATACATTTAACACATTAAAAAATTAATTGATACATGGTAATACAATCATGGTTTTGAATAATCAATTCCACTTGTCTTTTCAATCTATGGGATAAAAAATCAAAATCAAAAACAAATACATTTTACATATACATGCAGATGAAAGTGTATGGTCATATATATATATATATATATATATATATATATATATATATATATATATATATATATATATATGTATGAATAGGTCAAAACCAATTCAAATTAAATTTAAGAAAAAAAAGGGTTTTTAAAAATTTAAAATTGTTGTTGACAATATACAAAAAAATATGCAATACAGACATTAAAAAAATAAACAAAAAAACATTATATATCATTTTTAATTTTTAACATACCTTAAAATTTAATGCAGCTTTTGATCGACGTAAACAAATATCTTCTTTTTCCGTTCAGAATCAAATTACTAGGTAATCTGAGTAGAAATAAATACATTTAATAAAAAATTAAATACATACAATTAAATTGATCTAAAGATAACATAAATTATTTTTATAATAAAAAATAATAAACAATAATATACTTTATTAAAGTAAAAATTCAATTATAAAGTTGTAATTAAATTTACTAAAATAATATATAAAATAAAAAAATTATATTTAAATTTTTTTTTTTTTTTTTATATCGTTGATTTTAAAACTAAAAAAATATTATATTGAACTCTGTATACACAATTAAAATATTTGTATATATTAAAAATGAATAAAAAATATATATACTTTCCTCATTAAAATATAAAAAAAAAAATAATAATAAATTTAAATAAACACATATAAATGTTATGTTTACAAAAAATAATTAATAAACAAATTACATATAAAAATTATAGTGTACAACCTAACTATACAGCTATACCTACAAGTTTCTAACTATATTTCATTTAAAAATATATAATTACAATACATTATACCTATATACAATGCATTGCAAGTAACTGTATAATTTGATAGTTAATAAAAATTATTAAATACACTAAGATTACTTACCTTTTTGTTATTGTAGTAGCAGATGGTGATAAGGTGCAGGTGTACCGCGTTTGCTCCGTTCGCCTTGTGTCCTCAGGTAATACTGGTAAATATTACCTCTTTGCCCAACCTAAAAATGGAGAATTTCAAAACGCCCTCCAAACGTGGCGGGCGTAATGACGTCACGTCAGTTGAAATCCCGTGAGATTTTGCGGCGGCTCTCCACACTGACCGGGCCACATATCTAAAGGTACGAGCAAAAAAAAAAAAAAAAAAGGTCCATTGAGCACTCTGTGCTATATTTATAAACCATTGAGCTTAACTTGCAATATTGTGTGAAGATCCGCTTGAACTTAGGCTTCATGAACAAACAAAGAAGCACAAAATAGGTCCTTAAGCGCTAAAACTGACACTTATTGAAGACTGTTATCGTGCCATAATGTATAAAAATATGTAAAATGGCTGGTAAACCAGTGCAGCTGCTAACTCCTGGAGGAAGTAGGCAACAAAAATAACACAATTGCAGCGCTCAATGGGACCGGCAATGAAGAAGTAATAGATGAAGTGAACAGCAAGTTCATTTATTAGGATACACAAAAAAATTAGGAACAACAGCTGGCAATGGAAAACTAAAAACACACTGTTTAAAAACAACCCATTGCCAAAATTGAAGTACTCCGAATACTTGTAAAAACGATACCGCTAAACTCCAGAGAAGGAGGGGTTAATAGTCAGCAAGTATGCTTGGTGTAATGATCCTCAATGCAGACACCATAGATGGAATGTACCCAGATGGAAAAGGGGGAAAGAAACCGCTCACTGCAGTGCAACGGATGGCTGGATAGCCGGACTCGCTGTGACCAGGAGGTGTCATGTAGAGCTCGTCATGGGATCCCCATGGTCTGGCTGGCAGGACAGGCGAGCTGGAACTAGGTTTCCAGGATGGTGCTGTGGATCATCCACTGTAGATGTGAGAGCCGAAAGCCGCTTGTTAAGGCAGGAAGTGAGGAAGGCAATTGCCTTCCTCACTTCCTGCAACGCTACGGAGCTCACGATCCGCCCAGTTTAGCGGTATCGTTTATACAAGTATTCGGAGTACTTCAATTTTGCCAATGGGTTGTTTTTAAACAGTGTGTTTTTAGTTTTCCATTGTCATCTGTTGTTCCTAATTTGTATGTGTATCCTAATAAATGAACTTGCTGTTCACTTCATCTATTACTTCTTCATTGCTGGTCCCATTGAGCGCTGCAATTGTGTTATTTTTATGAACACACAGCCTACTTTGACTGCTGGCCACGGGAAAATGCAAAACGCAAAATCTTTCCGATCTTGAACGCGATTCTTCTGTGTTCAGGAGAGGGAGGTTAGAGATCCCCTAAATGCAGCAGCTCCTAAACTCTGGTAAAAGCCTAAGTCTACATTGACACATAGGCTTTTATGGAAATGAGTTTAGGAGCTTTGGCAAAAAGAAACCTCCAAAAGCTCCTAAACTCAAGTTTAGGACCTGTAGTGTACATGAAGCCTTAGACACCTGTGGGTAACTAATGATAGAGACACCCCCTGAATTTATTAGCATGATGCTATAGACCAGGATTTCTCAGCCAGGGTTCCAGGAAACCCTAGGACTCTTTCAGAGGTTTCTAGGCATTCCTTGAGCAAAGAGTAATTTATTTCACTAGGATAACTTCTCACTGACATCATTGATCTTTTTAGCTATCTGTAAGAGAGAATTCTTCTCAATGACCTCAAGTATAAGGAGCATTCTTCCCACTGACCATCACACTAATGTATTATGAGTTGTAATACATTTTTAACTATTGTTGGTGCCCAACAGGTGAAATACTCAGCGGATTCCTACTGTCAAGGCTGGGCTCAACCCTTCCTTCTCTGAGCTGGCCGCTCAGCTGTCGGCTAATTGCCAGCTCCCATCTCTCTCCACAGTTACCCAGCTGTTGTTGATTCTGCTCATCAGTCCTGCCTACTTAAAGCCGTCCAGCTCACTTGATCTCTGCCTTTGCCTTTGTCAACATCACTGAGACTTTCTTCTGCATTCCTGTTGAAGACTTGCTCAGCTGACGTTCCTTCTGGCTCCTGATCCTGCTTGCTGTACTACTACATTTTCCTCTGGCTCTCTGACATTGACCTGGCTGACTACCCGATCCGGTTACTGAACTCTGGCTTGTTTTGATAACGCTTACTCTGTTTACCTTTTAATTATTATTATTAAACAAGTGTGATTTAACTATACTTCTGTCTCAGTTTGATTCATGGTTCCTGATACCTACATTGGTAAAAAGTGTATTTCAATAAAATATAACTAAGATTTTAATGATTTCCTTCTTTGATTTGTTTGGTATGCCAAGAAAAGCCCTATTAAGTACATAAAGAAACTGGGTCAGTGAAAAAAAGGAACACTAATATTGACCACCAGTGTAATGGGGGACACTACAATGACCATCAATGTAACAAGGGGGACAAGGCTGACCACCAATGTAATGGGAGGGACTAGTGCCCCACATTACATTGGCTATCAGTGTAGTCCCTCCCATTACATTGGTGGTCAGCCTATTTCACCTTGTTACATTGACGGTCATTGTAGTGTAAGGTGGCACTATAATTTTTACTCCTGAGTTGCTGTTTTGGTAATAATTATCAATTTTATTTTTTTTTTAATGGACATTCTATTAATGAAAATAGTTGTGTTGCATTGAAGGAAGGGGTGTTAATTAAATACCCTTCTCCAGGGTCTAACATACTTTGGTGATAACAACAGTACACTTTTGTGCTCTCCCTTTTTTCACATTATTTTTCCTGCTTTAATGAACTTCAAGGCTTTTTGCTTTAGCAAAACAAAATATAATTTAAATAAAGTTTCATATATTACCTGCTAATATGACATTTAAAAAATCACAGGAAGTAAGTTTTCAATGTCTTTGTGTTTGACATGAGAAAAGACTCTATTAAAACTGACATTCCTGCTGGGTTGCCTGTATTATGCAGCCTTAATGCAGGAATGTTAAAAGAATCCTGGTTATTAATTTGTAAAAAACAATTTTTCAACACATTAAAATTACTCTCTAAAAATTAAAACAGTTTCTCCCTGGGTATTGTGTATAAAGCAGGATAATTATAGCTATTTGTCCTGTGCTCTTTTTACAGTACACAGTTGGATGTTGTAAGGTGATCAAATGTTTATGAGATGGGTCACATTACTGGCAAGTTGTTTTATATTCATCAAGAAGCTAAAACTTGCAGAAGGCAGATTTTTATTTTTAATATACCAGACTTCATGTGTAATGTGTAAAAACAATTATCAATCTGCGCAATTATCACAATCATACCAGGAGCAAGCCAGCATGTAGACAGGTACATACTATGTGGGGTTATTGTTTTAGCTAGTTCTAGACTGCCCAGGTGGGGAGAGGGTTAATTGGGGATCTGCCAGTTTCCCAGGCTTTTTGGATTCTGCCCTCCACCCTGGGGTCCAGATATAGAAAAGATTTAGCCCGGAACATCGTCCAACCTTCCACTGATGCCTGGTACACATGATGAGATTATCGGACGAATGATCACACGTTTTTTTTTGCATGCTAGTTTCATATCGAAAATGAAGAGTTTACTAATGTGATGAAAATTCGGAAGTGATGTAATGTGTTGTAATGTGTTGTAATTAGGGATGAGCCGAACACCCCCCGGTTCGGTTCGCACCAGAACCCGCGAACGGACCGAAAGTTCGCACGAACGTTAGAACCCCATTGACGTCTATGGGACTCGAACGTTCGAAATCAAAAGTGCTCATTTTAAAGGCTAATTTGCATGGTATTGTCCTAAAAAGGGTTTGGGGACCCGGGTCCTACCCCAGGGGACATGTATCAATGCAAAAAAAACTTTTAAAAACGGCCGTTTTTTCGGGAGCAGTGATTTTAATGATGCTTAAAGTAAAAAAAAAAAAGTGAAATATTCCTTTAAATATCGTACCTGGGGGGTGTCTATAGTATGCCTGTAAAGTGACGCGTGTTTCCCATGTTTAGAACAGTCCCTGCACCAAATGTCATTTTTAAAGGAAAAAATCTCATTTAAAACTGCTTGCGGGTTTAATGTCATGTCGGGTCATGGCAATATGGATGAAAATCAGTGAGACAAACGGCATGGGTACCCCCCAGTCCATTACCAGTCCCTTTGGGTCTTGTATGGATATTAAGGGGAACCCCGCACCCAAATTAAAATAAGGAAAGGTGTGGGGCCACCAGGCCCTATATACTCTGAACAGCAGTATACAGGCGGTGCAAACAAGACAGGGACTGTAGGTTTGTTGTTAAGTAGAATCTGTTTGTAATTTTGAACATTTTTAACGTGTTTAGCTCCAGCCAAAAAATCTTTTCTAAGCTTTTTGGAAAACATAGGGAAGGGTTATCACCCCTGTGACATTTGTTTTGCTGTCTTTCCTCCTCTTCAGAAGATTTCACCTCACTTTTTTGTCCCAATGAAAAATGTTTTTTGAAAATTTGGGTTTTTTTGTGGAACAAGGATTGGAAAGCATCAGTGGAAAGGAGAACTTGTTTTCCCATATTAACTCTTACAGGAGAGAATTTCCCTTCCTAGGGGTAGATTTCATCTCACTTCCTGTTGTCTCCTTCCGTTTGCAAGTAGGAGTCGTTTGTAAGTTAGATGTTTGAAAGTAGGGTCCTGCCCTATATACTCAGCAGAAATTTGGGCCTTAGGTGTTGCTGTGGCCACAACACTGTAAGCCCTCACAGGGCCCTGCTGTGAAATATTAGATCAAGAATTGTAATTACATGCCCCTGTTGAACAGGAGCTGAAAAATTAGGCCTTAGGCACTGGTGCTGGTGCCACAACACTGCAACCCCTCACAGACACTCTAGTTGGAACGCAGGAACGAGCCCTGCTGAAAATTATTGCTTCAAAAATTGTAATTACACGCCCCTGTTAGACAGGGGCAGAAAAATTGGGCCTTAGGCACTGGTGCTGGTGCCACAACACTGCAACCCCTCACAGACACTCTAGTTGGAACGCAGGAACGAGCCCTGCTGCAAAGTATTGCATCAAAAATTGTAATTACACGCCCCTGTTAGACAGGGGCAGAAAAATTGGGCCTTAGGCACTGGTGCTGGTGCCACAACACTGCAACCCCTCACAGACACTCTAGTTGGAACGCAGGAACGAGCCCTGCTGCAAAGTATTGCATCAAAAATTGTAATTACACGCCCCTGTTAGACAGGGGCAGAAAAATTGGGCCCTAGGCACTGGTGCTGGTGCCACAACACTGCAACCCCTCACAGACACTCTAGTTGGAATGCAGGAACGAGCCCTGCTGCAAAGTATTACATCAAAAATTGTAATTACACGCCCCTGTTAAACAGGGGCTGAAAAATTGTGCCTTAGGCACTGGTGGTGGCGCCCAGAACCAAAAATGTTCTTACAAGCTATCAGCGTGATGATTGAGGAGGAAGAGGATAATTACTCAGGGATAGTCACTCAGCATCAGCATAGGCAGTCTTTGAAGGGATCTGAGATTTCAAAAAAAATTATTCGGTTACATCAGCATCAGGTGCTTGGTAGCTGGTGGTGATCCAAGACTCATTCATTTTTATGAAGGTCAGCCGATCGACCGAGTCGGTGGACAGACGCACCCTGTGATCGGTTACCACGCCTCCAGCAGCACTGAATGTGCGTTCCGAAAGAACGCTGGATGCAGGACAGGCCAGTAGCTCAATTGCATACTGTGCAAGCTCTGGCCAGTGATCCATCCTCAAGACCCAGTAACCCAGAGGATTTTCGGTGGGAAAGGTGTCCAAGTCTGATCTTGCCCCTAGGTATTCCTGCACCATGTAAAACAGACGCTGGCGATGGTTGCTGGAACCGATCATACCTTGGGGCTGCGGACCAAAAAATTGTCTGAACGCATCGGTCAGACGGCCACCTTCTCCACCGCTCCTTCTTTGACTGACCGAAGCCTCAGCAACACGTTGTCCAGAAACAGGAGTTTGTAACCTCCCAGTCTCTGGGAACGCGTTGCACAGACCTTTCTGCAAGGCCTCCCGAAGATGTTTCATCCTCTGCTCCCTCTGCGATGGCAAGATAAGGTCCGCAACCTTACCCTTGTAACGTGGATCAAGGAGGGTTGCCAGCCAGTATTGGTCCTTCTCCTTGATACCACGAATACGAGGATCCTTACGCAGGCTTTGCAGGATCAGGGAGGCCATGCAGCGTAGGTTTGCTGAGGCATTCGGTCCGGAGTCCTCTGGGTCACTAAGAACGACATGGTCCGCAGCCACCTCCTCCCAGCCACGTACAAGTCCATGTGTTTCTTGGGACTGATCCCTTAAAGACTGCTGCTGATGCTGAGTGCCAGGCTCCACCTCCATACTGACACAATCTTCCTCCTCCTCCTCTTCCTCCTCGTCCTCTTCCTGTGTGATCGGCGGGCACGCAGGAACACTGTCTGGATAAAGGGGGCCTTGAGAGCTAAGGAAGTCCTCCTCTTCCTGCCTCTGTTCTGCCTCAAGTGCCCTGTCCATTATTCCACGCAGCGTGTGCTCCAACAGGTGGACAAGGGGGACAGTGTCACTGATGCATGCACTGTCACTGCTCACCATCCTCGTGGCCTCCTCGAATGGTGACAGGACAGTGCATGCATCCCTGATCATGGCCCACTGGCGTGGGGAAAAAAAAACAAGCTCCCCTGACCCTGTCCTGGTGCCATAGTCGCACAGGTACTCATTGATGGCCCTCTGCTGCGTGTGCAGCCGCTGCAGCATGGCCAACGTTGAGTTCCACCTGGTGGGCATGTCACAGATTAGGCGGTTCTTGGGCAGGTTAAACTCCTTTTGGAGGTCCGTCAGCCGAGCACTGGCATTATATGACCGGCGGAAATGCACACAGACTTTCCTGGGGCCTGCCTCAGGACATCCTGTAAGCCCGGGTACCTGCCCAAGAACCGCTGCACCACCAAGTTAAGGACGTGAGCCAAACAGGGCACATGGGTCATTTGTCCCTGTCGGAGGGCAGAGAGGAGGTTGGTGCCATTGTCGCAAACCACCATTCCTGCCTTAAGTTGGCGTGGCGTCAACCACCTCTGAACCTGCCCCTGCAGAGCTGACAGAACCTCTGCCCCAGTGTGGCTCCTGTCCCCCAAGCACACCAGCTCAAGCACCGCATGGCATCTTTTGGCCTGCGTACTTGCGTAGCCCCTTGAACGCCTACGGAGCACCGCTGGTTCCGAGGAAGAGGCCATGGAGGAAGAAGAAGAGGAGGGGGTGGAGGAGAGAGGTGTGTCACAATCAGCATTTTGGAGGCGTGGTGGCGGAACAACCTCCAACACTACTGCACCTTGTCCTGCATCCTTCCCAGCTGCCAGCAGAGTCACCCAATGCGCCGTGAAACTTAGGTAACGTCCCTGTCCATGCCTGCTGGACCATGAGTCAGTGGTAATATGCACCTTACCGCTGACCGCCCTGTCCAGCGAGGCATGGACATTGCCTTCCACATGCCGGTAGAGAGCCGGAATCGCCTTCCGTGAGAAAAAGTGGCGTTTGGGTACCTGCCACTGAGGAACCGCACATTCCACAAACTCACGGAAGGGGGCAGAGTCTACCAACTGAAAAGGCAGCAGTTGAAGTGCTAGCAATTTTGCCAAGCTAGCATTCAACCGCTGGGCATGTGGATGGCTGGGAGCAAACTTCTTTCGGCGGTGCAGCAGCTGGGGCAGGGAAATTTGCCTGGTACAATCTGACGTCGGTGTACCAAAAGCAGATTGCCCACAAGTACTTGGCTGTGACACACCTAATTCTACACCTTCATTCCTCTCACTGCAGGTCTCAGAGAGGACTGAAGGTCTAGTGGGGTTGGAAATCTCAGCTGATGAGGAGCAAGGAGAGATCCTCTTTGTTCTTTGGTGTGGGTCTTTTAGATACGCTTGCCAACGAACTGCATGGCAGGTCAACATATGTCTGGTCAAGCATGTGGTACCCAAGCGGGAGATATTTTGGCCACGCGAGATACGCTTGAGACATATGTTGCAAATAGCAGCGGTGCGATCTGATGCACTCGTCTCAAAAAAGGCCCACACCAAAGAACTTTTTGAATAACGCGCAGAGACTGCAGCGCCCTGCACATGTGGAGCTTTGGGGTGTGATGCAGTCAATGTGCTGCCCTTAGGCTGGCCCCTGGAGGGCATCCTGCCTCGTTGGTGATGTGCTGCCGCCTCCTCCTCCTCCTCCTCCTCCTCCTCCTCTCTCCTATCAGGCACCCACGTTGAGTCAGTGACCTCATCATCCCCTCCCTCCTCATCACTGGAGCAAACCTGGCAGTATGCTGCAGCAGGGGGAGCATGACTGCCAGATTGCTGTCCTTCTTGGGCACCCCCTCTGTCCGCGCTCATGTTACTGCCTTCATCGAGCTCAGTATCGTCATCAGAGCCTTCCAAACGCTGGGCATCCTCCTGGAGCATGTACCCAACACTGTGGTCAAACAGTTCGAGGGAATCCTCATGAGGACATGGTGGAGCTAGGGAAGGAGTCACTGATGACATTGAGCTGAGGGAAGAGGCCGCTGCTTTGCCAGACAAAGCACCCTGGGCATGGGTGAGAGAGGATGAGGAGGATGAGGACGGCTTGGTCATCCACTCGACCAAGTCTTCCGCATGTTGCGGCTCAACATGGCCAGCTGCCGAAAAAAAGGCCAAGCGTGTCCCATGGCCACGTGCTGATGAGGATGCACCGTCTCCACGACCAGCACTAGACACAGAGCCTGCTTGCCCTCTCTTATTGGCTTGTGACTGTCTGCCTCTCCTTCTTGGCCTTCCAGACATACTAATGGCCTGTAGCTGCACTAAGCTGGGATAGAACACCTGTAATTTTCTTCAAGTAGCTTTATATACTGTAACCAGACAAGCCTGCCTGTCAGTAGGAAGATAACAGGAACGGATCTAGCTGAACACTGTGAGCAGGACGCACTGTACTAAATGTAAATAGTCTAGCTGCCTGACCGTGGTACTAATAGGATCAAATAGAACACCTGTAATTTTCTTCAGGTAGCTTTATATACTGTAACCAGACAAGCCTGCCTGTCAGTAGGAAGATAACAGGAACGGATCTAGCTGTACACTGTGAGCAGGACGCACTGTACTAAATGTAAATAGTCTAGCTGCCTGACCGTGGTACTAATAGGATCAAATAGAACACCTGTAATTTTCTTCAGGTAGCTTTATATACTGTAACCAGACAAGCCTGCCTGTCAGTAGGAAGATAACAGGAACGGATCTAGCTGTACACTGTGAGCAGGACGCACTGTACTAAATGTAAATAGTCTAGCTGCCTGACCGTGGTACTAATAGGATCAAATAGAACACCTGTAATTTTCTTCAGGTAGCTTTATATACTGTAACCAGACAAGCCTGCCTGTCAGTAGGAAGATAACAGGAACGGATCTAGCTGAACACTGTGAGCAGGACGCACTGTACTAAATGTAAATAGTCTAGCTGCCTGACCGTGGTACTAATAGGATCAAATAGAACACCTGTAATTTTCTTCAGGTAGCTTTATATACTGTAACCAGACAAGCCTGCCGGTCAGTAGGAATTTAACAGGAACGGATCTAGCTGAACACTGTGAGCAGGACGCACTGCACTAAATGTAAATAGCAGGAACGGATCTAGCTGAACACTGTGAGCAGGACGCACTGCACTAAATGTAAATAGTCTAGAAGATAACAGGAACGGATCTAGCTGAACACTGTGAGCAGGACGCACTGCACTAAATGTAAATAGTCTAGAAGATAACAGGAACGGATCTAGCTGAACACTGTGAGCAGGACGCACTGCACTAAATGTAAATAGCAGGAACGGCTCTAGCTGAACACTGTGCGCAGGACGCACTGCACTAAATGTAAATAGCAGGAACGGATCTAGCTGAACACTGTGAGCAGGACGCACTGCACTAAATGTAAATAGCAGGAACGGATCTAGCTGAACACTGTGAGCAGGACGCACTGCACTAAATGTAAATAGCAGGAACGGATCTAGCTGAACACTGTGAGCAGGACGCACTGCACTAAATGTAAATAGCAGGAACGGATCTAGCTGAACACTGTGAGCAGGACGCACTGCACTAAATGTAAATTGCAGGAACGGATCTAGCTGAACACTGTGAGCAGGACGCACTGCACTAAATGTAAATAGTCTAGAAGATAACAGGAACGGATCTAGCTGAACACTGTGAGCAGGACGCACTGCACTAAATGTAAATAGCAGGAACGGATCTAGCTGAACACTGTGAGCAGGACGCACTGCACTAAATGTAAATAGCAGGAACGGATCTAGCTGAACACTGTGAGCAGGACGCACTGCACTAAATGTAAATAGCAGGAACGGATCTAGCTGAACACTGTGAGCAGGACGCACTGCACTAAATGTAAATTGCAGGAACGGATCTAGCTGAACACTGTGAGCAGGACGCACTGCACTAAATGTAAATAGTCTAGAAGATAACAGGAACGGATCTAGCTGAACACTGTGAGCAGGACGCACTGCACTAAATGTAAATAGCAGGAACGGATCTAGCTGAACACTGTGAGCAGGACGCACTGCATTAAATGTAAATAGTCTAGATAGAAGATAACAGGAACGGATCTAGCTAAACTGAATACAGTGTATATATATATATGCAACACCTGGGATGCATATATATACACAATACACTGTAAGTGCAGCTAACTGACTGACTGTTCTGCCTAATCTATCTAACTCAAATCAAATGACACTGTCTCTCTCTCTCTCTATCTCTCAGCACACCGGAACACACACTACACAGGGCCGCCGTGCAGGCGGCCTTATATAGTGTGGGGTGTGTACTAAATCCCCTGAGCCATAATTGGCCAAAGCCACCCTGGCTTTGGCCAATTACAGCTCTCTCTACTGACAGCGCTGTGATTGGCCAAGCATGCGGGTCATAGTGCATGCTTGGCCAATCATCAGCCAGCAATGCACTGCGATGCCGCAGTGAATTATGGGCCGTGACGCGCCACACGAATTTAGCGCGAACGGCCCATAACGTTCGCAATTCGGCGAACGATCGAACAGCCGATGTTCGAGTCGAACATGGGTTCGACTCGAACACGAAGCTCATCCCTAGTTGTAATGTATTTGTGTTGTATTTTCGACTGACAACTGTACTGATTGAACGAAAATCGTACAATCTGGTATCGTATGAGAAAGATGTCCTGCAAGGACACACCTGCTAAGGTACGCCTTGGTAGCACAGAATAGTTAGGATCCTGTGAACATATTTGTGACTGCATTATTTGGACTACTGGTCTGAAGTTATTCAAAGGGTTGCATGTTGGTAAATGTTGTATCAGAAGAACAGGGCCTGTAAAGCATACACAGGTGCAAGAGGAAAGTTATCACAACAGGCTAACTCAGCATAGCAGATGGAGAAAGAATGTAGTTGTCACGGGTAACCTAGCAAGGTCCATAAAGACATGGATGAGCGAGTTTGGGGTGGAGGAACTTGACTGGCTTGCACACAGTCCTGACCTCCACCTGATAGAACACCTTTGGGATACATTAGAGCGGAGCCTGCAAGCCAGGCCTTTTCATCCAACATCAGTGCCTGACCTCACAAATACGCTTCTGGAAGAATGGTCAAACCTTCCCATAGACACACTCCTAAACCTTGTGGACAGCCTTCCCAGAAGAGTTGAAGCTGTTATAGCTGCAAAGGGTGGGCCAACTCAATATTGAACCCTATGGACTAAGACTGGGATGCCATTAAAGTTCATGTGCGTTTAAAGGCAGGCGTCCCAATACTTTTGACAATATAGTGTGTGTGTATGTGTATGTGTGTGTGTGTGTGTGTGTGTGTGTGTGTGTGTGTGTGTGTGTGCATATATATATATATATATATATATTACATACTGCTGAAAATTTAAAAAAAAAACGGTTAACTTAACCCACCCTCCCCCAAACAATAATTGCTTTTGCTTTAAAACAATTGAGACGTAAGACCACACAGCTCCTCTACAACCTTTCCAGAGCTCCAATCTACGACTATTTAGTTGCTCATTTCTGACATCAAATGGTCCGTTTCTAGGTTACTAAGATGTATGTGAATATATATTTAATGGATACATTCTGCAAATACCTCTAATTGGTCCCATCATCTTAGATATGAATACCTCTCTTCAGCATTAATTAAAGGAATGAAATTCACTCCACAGCACTATATTATTACAGCAATTATCCCTCTCCTGTGAAGTCCAGTAATATGATTATATTAACTCACCATTAAATGACAGCTATCAACATGAATTAACGTATCATACGTAGCAGAATATAAGAGAACATATATAGGTTAAAGTTATTTTTTAAATATTTAAATCCTTTCACAAGCAGCAGTCAATGAAGCGTGGTTGCCCAGATCAAGTTGAGCAGTGTCAGTATTTGTCGGCTAACTTGACAATAACTCTGTGACTAATTTGCCTACCTATATCCTACAGTGTTCTAAAGCTAAACTCCAGGCAAAGAACGAAATACAGAGTGCCTTGCAAAAGTATTCACCCCCTTGGCATTTTTCGTGTTTTGTTGCCTCACAGCCTGGAATGAACATGGATTGTTTGAGAATTTGCATCATTTAATTTACAGAACATGCCCACAACTTTGAAGATGTTTTTTTTTTTTTATTGTGAAGCAAACAACAAATAGGACAAAATAACAGAAAAAGTCAGTGTGCATAACTATTCACCCCCCGTAAAGTCAATACTTTGCAGAGCCACATTTTGCGGCTATCAGAGCTCCAAGCCGCTTTGGATAAGTCTCTATGAGCTTGCCACATCTTACCACTGGGATTTTTGCCCATTCCTCCTTGCAAAACTGCTCCAGCTCGTTCAAGTTGGATGGTTTGCGCTTGCGAACAGCAATCTTTAAGTCTGAGAAAGAAGAAAGAATCTCCGCGCAAGGACTAGGTACTGAATAAAAGGTTGGAGGGGGTTAATAGAACTGCTGCCTCTACCAATTACTACCACTAAGTGGAGTAAACAGAATGGAAAGAAAACAAAGTAGATGTGGTGCTGTTCTGCTGCTAATACATGGTGGTTAGAGGTCTGAAAATGAATTACATAAGCTACTTTCTTTAGAAAAATCCTAAGAAATAAAGGGATATTTCACAGCATAGCTAATTTACTATTAATAAGTGTTACCAATGTGTATCAATTGCGTGAAACCAAATAAAACCAAACCAAAAAATATATGTACAGTGTGGTCTTTGCATTAAACAAAACAAAACAAAATGTGTGCTCTTTGGTGTAGAAAGTCAATATATATATAATACCCGTTAGGATAAAATACTAAATACAATTGTTGTGCATACTGAGACAATCTAAGGTACAATTACAATTACTATGCATGCTGAAACAGTCTAAAGTGCTATTGTTAAAAGCAAACAACAGGCAGATCTCTCATATGGTTAAGAAGAACAGATATTTAGTATACAGAGGACCAACTTAAAATTTTATCGAAGATACATCGATGACATTATGATTATTTGGAAGGGCATGGAAACAGAATTGCAATCCTTTTCGATTAAATTAAGCAGAACATCTATGGAATTACTTTCTCTGGTACTTGGAATAAACAAACAATTGGCTATCTAGATCTTCAACTCTACAAGAATAATGGAAACATTGGCACAAGGACCTTTTTTAAATTAACGGACAGAAATGGGTATATCCCAACCAATAGCTGCCATCATCAGCAATGGATCGGAAACATACCAAAAGGCCAATTGATGAGACTGTTCAGAAATTGTAGCAACATTGAAGATTATAATGTCCAAGCAGACACCATCATAGAAAGGTTTGTAGAAAAAGGATATAAGAAAAAAGAACTAGTAACACTGAAGGAGAACATCAAATATATGGACAGAAATTCAGTGATAGAAGGTAGGGGTAAGGACAACAATAAAAATAAAAGGGATAAAGGGGATGTGGCTTTTATCACGGGTTACAATATCCAACACAAGGCATTGGAAAAAATAATAAAAAAAAACACTGGCCAATCCTTCAATCTGACCAAATTTTAAGGACTAGCATACCAACAAGACCTACCTTAATCTATAGAAAGGCACCTAATCTTAGAAATAGATTGGTTCACAATGCCCTGGACCCCCCAAAACAAATAAAAATTTCAAATCTTTTCAGAGGTTTTTACAAATGCGGCAAATGTCTTCCATGCAAAATCAGTAAAAAAAACTAACAAGAAAAGAAAGGACTTCACGTCTATGTCAAAAGGTACTAAACATACCATAAAAGAACTCATTACATGTACTAGCACTCACGTGATGTATGTATTGGAGTGCCCTTGTCACAAACAATACGTGGGCAGAACAACATATGAACTACATGTAAGGATCCGTGAGCATATCAATAATATCAAAAATGGATTCAATAAACATAGTGTCTCAAGGCATTTTAGGGACTACCATAACAAGGACCCTACATGTATGTTTTTTATGGTATAGATAAAATCAAAGGACACTGGAGAGGGGAGAATAAGATTAAAATTAAAATCTCCCAAAATGAAACCAAATGGATTTTCCAATTAGATACCCTTCAACCCAGGGAAATGAATATAGACATAGACCTTAACTGTTTTTTAACCAATTTTTAAACATAATACTAGTGTGATATAGGCTCTTTTTTCTAAATATTAATTATTTTTTTCCCATGAATATCTGAGGCCTCATACACCTTGCAGTTACATGCCTCCTTCTAGCATAAAGTTTCTAAAAATACATTTTATATGCATCAAACTCAAACATTTTATACACAGTCATGCATGCGTGTGGGGATGCATGCACACACGCACATTTATATGCATGTACCTGGTTTTAAAAAACAATTTTTTATTTTTATTTTATTTTTAATTTTTACTTCAATAAAATTCCCCCCTTTTTATTTTTATCAATACTACATTTTTAATATATTTTTATTTACTCATGCTGGTTTGCGCAATGTATGTATTTATTTATGTAAATAATTGATGTCGGGATGCTTGGATTTTAACATAGCATTTTAACATGTATATTACTTTAATATAATACATTAATGACATTATTTATAGTACTGGTGATTTTTCACGAATTTAGGTGGATGGGACAGCACACCCGCAATGGGCGGTCATGACGACTCTATTTCTAACATAATGAGGATATGATAATGTCACAAAACCCATTGTATTAGGATGCGGACTTCGGATCTGGAATATTACACTAAAAAGGATCAGTATTTTACATATAGGCTTCATAGCGGACTTCGGTCTGCATATCATACCCAAAATGGCCAACGGGACTTCTGTCTGCAATATCACTTGCAAAATGGCGGCCGCAATTACTAATGAGATATGCAAATCACTAAGTACTATAAATAGGAGCTGTAGCAAGCACTATGCACGCTCCAGATGACGTCAGAGTGACGAAACGCGTAGGACAGAGTCAGCATACGTCCTTGCATAATTTCCTGTCACAGGCGCTGGTGTCAGCAACATATGCCTTTGTTAATTCTACCATATGTGAGTAACTTTCTAAGCGTTTGTTAATAAACAGTTGGTACAGTATTACGCTATTTGGGCTCCCTCTCTCTCTTTCATGATGCTCAATATATAATGGAATCTCCTCATAGCCAGTATTAAGGACAGTCTTTTTCCTACACAGTGGAGGGGGGAAGGATCTGGTGAGTGCAGCCGTAATAGGAGCACGAACTAACACATGCACGGTGTGTTTACTCACTGAAAAGTCCATGAGATTAGAAAGTGGATTCCTTCACGGGCACAAAACACTTTATAATTTATTATTTTTAATTATTTGTGTTTTTGTCTATCAGTTTTATTTGTAATGGACATTATAGAATTGTACATATGAAAGATCTGCCTGTTTGCTTTTAACAATAGCACTTTAGAATGTTTCAGCATGCATAGTAATTGTAATTGCACCTTAGATTGTCTCAGTATGCACAACAATTGTATTTAGTATTTTATCCTAACGGGTATTATATATATTGACTTTCTACACCAAAGATCACACATTTTGTTTTGTTTTGTTTAATGCAAAGACCACACTGTACATATATTTTTTGGTTTGGTTTTACTTGGTTTCACGCAATTGATACACATTGGTAACACTTATTAGCAGTAAATTAGCTATCCTGTGAAATATCCCTTTATTTCTTAGGATTTCTCTAAAGAAAGTAGCTTATGTAATTCATTTTCAGACCTCTAACCACCATGTATTAGCAGCAGAACAGCGCCACATCTACTTTGTTTTCTTTCCAATCTTTAAGTCTGACCACAAGTTTTCTATTGGATTGAGGTCTGGGCTTTGACTAGGCCATTCCAACACATTTACATGTTTCCCCTTAAACCACTCAAGTGTTGCTTTAGCAGTGTGTTTGGGGTCATTGTCCTGCTGGAAGGTGAACCTCTGTCCTAGCCTCAAATCACACACAGAGTGGTACAGGTTTTGCTCAAGAATATCCCTGTATTTAGCACCATCCATCAACTCTGACCAGTTTCCCAGTCCCGACTGCTGAAAAACATCCCCACAGCATGATGCTGCCACCACCATGTTTCACTGTGGGGATGGTGTTCTTTGGGTGATGTGATGTGTTGGGTTTGCACCAGACATAGCGATTTCTTTGATGGCCAAAAAGTTAAATTTTTGTCTCTTTAGACCAGAGCACCTTCCTCCATACATTTTGGGAGTCTCCCACATGCCTTTTCGCAAACTTAAAACGTGCCATTTTGTTTTTTTGCTGAAAGTAATAGGTTTCTTCTGGCCACTCTGCCATAAAGCCCAACTCTATGGAGCGTACAGCTTATTGTCGGCCTATGCACAGATACTCCGGTCTCTGCTGTGGAACTCTGCTGCTCCTCCAGGGTTACCTTAGGTCTCTGTGCTGCCTCTCTGATTAATGCCCTGCTTGCCCGGTCCGTGCGTTTTGGTGTGCGGTAGTCTCTTGGCAGGTTTGCTGTTGTGCCGTGTTCTTTCAATTTGGTTATGATAGATTTGATGGTGCTCCTAGGGATCATCAAAGATTTGGATATTTTTTTTTATAATCTAACCCTGACTTGTACTTCTCAAAAACATTGTCCCTTACTTGTTTGGAGGGTTCCTTGGTCTTCATGGCAGTGTTTGGTTAGTGGTGCCTCTTGCTTAGGTGTTGCAGCCTCTCAGGCCTTTCAAAAAGGTGTGTGTCGCGGACACTGGCTGCAAGGACCTTTTTCTGTCCACATTCACCCTGTTATTTGGTATTTCTATATTAACCTTTTATTTTTTTTGAACTTGCCCAATACATGATTCTTGAAAGAGCTGATCACATTAACCTGCAGAGACGAACTGTCTGGTCACCAGGTCTGCCTTAAGTGTTGTGTTAATTAACATGTTAATTATATTATTGTCTTTTAAGTTTTTGCTAGAGGGGAGGGGGGAGTGTCCATGAGTCAGCCCTACCTCGTTATCTAACCCCTTGTGTTAAATGTGTATAAAAAGGCTGTGTTCTGCCCAATAAAGGAGTCAAGATTCTACAAGCTATTATCGACTAGACTTGTATTTACTGCAGCTATAATATTATATCTGTCTGATGGTCATACTGGAGTAAGCGGTGTTATTGACGGAGGCACTCAGTGGAGTGTGGGATAGGATCCGTCACAATGGGTGGCAAGCTCTGGGATGCTCCTCTTGCCTAGGCACACCCAAATCACCACCGGGACCCCCTGCTCCTAACAGCAGATGGAACATCACTACGCCAGACTCAAGCGCAGCACCTTGAAGGATCTCTTGGAAGCCCGTGGAAAAGTCTCCAGCAACAAATCCAAAGCGACTCTCATCACCGAACTAATGGAGATTGACCAGGCCAGTAACCCACCAGCAGATACCTCAGAGGCTGCAAAGTTCCAGCGTGACGTCCAGTGGCGACTGGCCTTGTATGGTACTCACCCCCCGCAGGAGGTTATCAGTCAAGTGTTAACAGAGGTGTTCCAGCTGCGAATGGCTGAACTCCAGCGGGACCAAGGAGCGTCAGTTATGTTCAACCGGGAAGCTCCAGCGGCCCGCAAAAAGCTACCCTATGCCGCCTTCCGCATGTTTCAAGATGGTGAAGATGAGATGGATGTTTACCTGCAAATGTTTGAGCATCAATGCGGTCTCCAAGGTGTCAATAAAGCAGATTGGGTCACGCTCCTGGTCAGCCGTCTCACAGGAAGGGCTGCAGAGGCGTACAATAATGTCCCTGATGAGATCAGCCAGGACTATGACCGGGTAAAAGAAAGACTATTGGCTCGCTTCGGCATTACTCCAGAGGCACACCGTTTGAGGTTTCGCAACCTCCGCCGAAAAGGAGAGAGAGCCTTACACAGAATGGGCTCATCAAATGACCCGAGCAGCGGAGAGTTGGATGACCGGGCGCCAAGCTGTTACCATGGCAGATGCGCTCCAGCTAATCCTCCTGGAACAATTCTATGATCATACCCCACATGAAGTTAGAGACTGGGTAAAGGATCGGCGGCCAGTCACAGTAGATGAAGCTGCCACCCTAGCTGACCAATACGTGGATTCAAGGCGGACTGTACAACCAGAGCCTAAGACCCCAGCTCGGCCTGTCCCCAACATTCCACGGAGCGTTGCCCCTCCACACCAGCCGTCAATCCCCGGCCCCACTCAGCTACCATCTTCACAAGGAAAAGGGGACCTCTGCTACAGATGCAACCAATCAGGGCATGTTAGGAGGTATTGTCCGCAGAATGTTTCCCAGGACGCGCGGAACAACAGGCCCCTTGGACCTGCCCGGGCTGCTGCACACTGTCTGGAGAGAGATGATGTGACTTACCCAAGCGAGGAGAATATTGGAATTCTACATGAGGCAGACCCTGTGCAAGCTGCCACTACAGATAATCGTTTGCACCATCGACAAGCCGTGTGGATTAATGGTCGGGCTGCCCAGGGACTGCGGGACACGGGAGCTACTATTACCCTGATACAGTCCCGAATGATAAACCCGGCAGAGCAGACGGGACGGTCTGTGGCTGTGCGGGTGGCCGGGGGAAATGTTATGCGGGTCCCCACTGCCAGGGTTCACCTTGATTGGGGTTCGGGGGCCAAAGAAGTGGAAGTGGGAATAATGCAGAACTTACCTGCAGAGGTTTTGTTGGGCAACGATTTGGGACGTTTAAATTCAGCCTTCTCCCTGGATGTATCCCCGGAAGCCTATCCTGTTACCACCCGCCAGCAAGCCCGGATGGAGGTGCGCTCCCTCGAGGACGGGACCCAGGTAAGACCTGTCACCCCTGACCTAGACTGTACTACCCCAACTAACCCTATCCCGACTTGGGCTTCTCCCCAAGAATTTGCTCAGGCAACTCTTAGCGACCCTTCCTTAGCTAGCTATAGGGAAAGAGCAGGATTGGACCCTGGGGGGTTGGAGAGGGAGCGAATAGAGTGGGTCCAGGGATTACTCTATCGGGTTACTGAGGGAAAGACAGCCTCCCATCCACCCAAGCGGCAGCTGGTTGTGCCGCAGAAATATCGTCATGACCTGCTGAGCATTGGGCATGACATACCCTTAGCCGGACACCTGGGGATGTCCCGGACCCTCCACCGTCTGACTCAGTTGTTTTTTTGGCCGGGGATTACAGGGGATGTCCGACAGTATTGCCGGACCTGTGACACATGCCAGCGGGTGGGTAAGCATGGGGGCCCGCTGAAAGCTCCCCTACACCCTTTACCGATCATTGATGAACCCTTTAGCCGTATTGCCGTAGACCTGGTTGGACCATTGCCCAGACCTAGTCCTTCTGGGAAGAGATATATCCTTACTGTGGTGGATTATGCCACCCGGTACCAGGAGGCCATTCCCCTGGCAAATATCCATGCAGAAACTGTGGCTGATGCTTTGCTCCGGATCTTTGCCAGGGTGGGTTTCCCTCGGGAAATCATCTCTGACCAGGGGACCCAGTTCACTGCTGAGCTCACTCAGCAGTTATGGAGGCTGTGTGGGATAAAGCCCCTACAGAGCTCTCCCTATCACCCCCAGACCAACGGACTGTGTGAGAGGTTCAATGGAACACTGAAACAGCTGCTTAGGACATTTGCAACCTCTCACAGGGATTGGGAGAGATATCTGCCACACCTTCTCTTCGCTTATCGGGAGGTGCCGCAGGAATCTACCGGGTTCTCCCCATTTGAGTTACTGTATGGGAGGCGGGTGAGGGGGCCCCTAGATCTAGTCAGAGCCCACTGGGAAGGGGGAATTGATCCCCAAGGGTCCTCTATCGTAGCATACGTTCTTGAGTTTAGGGACAGACTGAAGGAGCTCACGGACACTGTCCAGGAGAACCTTCGGGCTGCCCAAAGGCGGCAGAAACGATGGTACGATCGTACTGCTCGGAACCGCACTCTGGAGGTTGGGCAGAAGGTTCTTGCCCTCAGACCAACCAAGCAGGACAAGTTACAGGCCACTTGGCAGGGACCTTACCGGGTTGTGGCAAAGCTCTGTGACACAACCTACCTAGTGGCTAAATGTTCGGATGAAAGAGTCCGACGGACATTTCATGTGAACATGTTGAAAGCATACTGGGAAAGATCAGGAGAGGTAGCCGCTATATGTGCTCCAGCTGTGGAAGATTCTGAGAATCTTCCCCTGCTGGTGCTCCCGGAGCTAAATAGAATTACTGCAGGGATAGAGATGATAAAGCTTGATGACCAGCTAGGGCCGACGCAGAGAGAACAAGCTAGACAGGTCCTTAGTCAGAGAAGGGAAATGTTCTCCACAGTCCCTGGGTACACTACTATGGCAGTGCACCGTGTGGAGACCCCGGGACAACTGCCACTAAGACAGGCAGCTTACCGGATACCTGACGCAGTGAGAGAGGGGATGCGTCATGAGATTAAGGAGATGCTTGAATTGGGAGTCATTGAGCCATCCAGCAGCCCCTGGGCTTCCCCGGTGGTCCTTGTACCGAAGCGGGATGGCACAACTCGCTTCTGTGTAGACTACCGCAGATTAAATGAGTGCACCACCACTGATGCTTACCCTATGCCCCGGGTCGATGATCTGTTAGATCGCATTGCTTGGGGAAAATTCCTGACAACCCTTGACCTATGCAAAGGATACTGGCAAATTCCTCTGGATGCGGAATCTATTCCGAAATCGGCGTTCATTACCCCATTTGGCTTATACCAGTCTAAAGTAATGCCATTTGGGATGAAGAATGCACCGGCGACTTTCCAGAGGATGGTAGAACAACTCCTCGATGGCCTCCAGGACTATGCTTGTGCATATCTGGACGACATTGCGATCTACAGTGATACCTAGGAGGACCATCTGGTTCATCTGGGTGTCGTGCTAGACCGCATCAAGGCTGCAGGACTAACCCTTAAGCCAGAGAAATGCAGCATAGGGATGTCCGAGGTACAGTACCTTGGACATCGAGTAGGCAGTGGACAACAACGACCTGAGCCTGCTAAGATTGAGGCCGTTGCCAAGTGGCCAACCCCCCGTACTAAAACCCAGGTCCTGGCATTCCTCGGCACAGCTGGGTACTATAGAAAATTTGTTCCGCAATATAGTTCCATCGCTAAGCCCCTGACAGACCTGACTAAGAAGCACCTTCCCCGACAGGTACTGTGGTCCCCTGAGTGTGAAGCTGCCTTCCAACAATTAAAGAATGCACTAACTTCAGCTCCTGTTCTAGCTGCCCCTGACCCAACCAAACGTTTTTCTGTCCACACAGATGCCTCTACATTCGGTCTGGGGGCAGTACTGAGCCAAGTAGGACCTGATGGCGGTGAGCACCCAGTGGCCTACATCAGTCGGAAGCTGCTACCCAGGGAAGTCGGTTATGCAGCCGTGGAGAAGGAGTGTTTGGCGCTGGTGTGGGCTCTCAAGAAATTCCAACCTTATCTCTACGGACGATCTTTTACGGTGCTCACCGACCACAATCCATTAATCTGGCTTAATCGGGTCTCCGGGGATAATGGACGTTTGTTACGATGGAGATTGGCACTGCAGCCCTACAATTTTACCATACAGTATCGGCCAGGAAAGCAGAATGGGAATGCTGATGGACTTTCCCGGCAAACGGAACTATAAAACTCTCCCGGACAGCCCCAAGCTGACCCGTGGTGGATCTAGTTGGGTCTGCCGGACTATGGGACAGGGGGGGGCACTGTCGCGGACACTGGCTGCAAGGACCTTTTTCTGTCCACATTCACCCTGTTATTTGGTATTTCTATATTAACCTTTTATTTTTTTTGAACTTGCCCAATACATGATTCTTGAAAGAGCTGATCACATTAACCTGCAGAGACGAACTGTCTGGTCACCAGGTCTGCCTTAAGTGTTGTGTTAATTAACATGTTAATTATATTATTGTCTTTTAAGTTTTTGCTAGAGGGGAGGGGGGAGTGTCCATGAGTCAGCCCTACCTCGTTATCTAACCCTTTGTGTTAAATGTGTATAAAAAGGCTGTGTTCTGCCCAATAAAGGAGTCAAGATTCTACAAGCTATTATCGACTAGACTTGTATTTACTGCAGCTATAATATTATATCTGTCTGATGGTCATACTGGAGTAAGCGGTGTTATTGACGGAGGCACTCAGTGGAGTGTGGGATAGGATCCGTCACAGTGTGTATATGTAATGACAGATCATGTGACACTTAGATTGCACACAGGTGGACATCATTTCACTAATTCTGTGACTTCTGAAAGTAATTGGTTGCACCAGAGCTTTTTATGGGCTTCATAACAAAGGGGGTGAATACATATGCACATGCCAATTATCATTTTTTTATTTCTGAAAAATAGTTTTATGTATATATTTTTCTAATTTTACTTCACCAACCTAGACTATTGTGTTCTGATCCATCACATATAATTCAGATTAAAAAAAACATTGAACCAAAGGCTGTAATGTAACAAAATAGGTAAAAAGCCAAGGGGGTGAATACTTTTGCAAGACAATGTACATACAGTATATGGGAGCTGTTTTACCTGCCAAAGGATTTGTAGTTCTCTAAATCCAGTCCTGAGATTAACACAGCTCTACCATGTAACACAGCCCTGTTTAGCTGTAGGAAAAAGATAGCCATACACTGTTCCTAATGAACTGGCTGAAATTTGCTTAGTGGGTGGTCCTGTCAGCCCCCTTCTGCCTGACATCCTTCAAATGAAAACTCGAAGGAGCTGGGTGGAAAATTGTTGACCAAATAGCACCTACAGCCATTTAGAAGCAGATGTTAGAAATAGAATACAATTGCCTGGCAGAGGGGATTAGTCCATCCACAATGTATAGCGTGGATGGAGACTGAAAAAAAATCCAATAGCATATAGCCAGCTTATAGGTACAGCTGTCTTTTTGGGTGCTTGCAAAATTTTACTATGCGTTGTCATTCAAACCTATTTGCTTTAGTTCTTTATACAAGACATTTAGGCCTCATTCATATGGACAACCACCGGCGAGAATCTGTGTTTCTTGACAGCAGAGACACTAAAGACTCATATACACTACTGTTTTTTTAGTGGACACATAGGTTAGCATGCAGGGGCATAAAGAGGCAGAAAAAAAACTCCAGATACCCATTAACCAATAACCTAACCTATACAATTAAAACAAAACTACAATAGTTTTATGTCTGTCTTTTAAAAGTCTACAAACTGTTATTTATATTAAATTCTTTCTGTTCATTTAAACATTTGCAATACAAGAAACACATGGCACTAGTGTTATTTTATCATTTTCTAAACAGAGAGTAAAGCAGCACCTGTTTTCTTTTAGTCTGTCACTCTCTCATGATTGAAGTTCTGTATGGCCTATCTGAATAGAGCAGGGAGAGACTGGATTGCTTACCTGATTCTTTCAGTTTCATGTGTAAATCTGAGCTTGAGCTACCAAGCTTTGAAACCAACAAGAAAAAAAAAAGGAAAAAAAAAAGTTAACCTTTTGCAATTAACTTATCTTGGAATGTATCCCTCAACATGTACATATATGGTGGCAAGGGGGCTCCCCTGTCCAGAATCATGTACCTGTACGTTATCCTGCACTTGCGGGTGTGGGGCGCGCACGCGATTGGACACAGCGGAAGCCAATCAGCGGGTCTGGCGGACCCGCCGATCGTTCAGAGATAAGCTGAAAGGTGGTCTGCCTATGTAAACAAGGCAGATTGCCATTCTGTGGGAAGGTAGTGATCTTGTGTTTCTGCTAAGCAGGGACATGGATCTCTGCCTTCCCATTGTACAAGCACCTCCCCCACAGTGTCCCTAGGCACACATTTAACCCTTTGATTGCTCCTTGTGTTAACCCCTTCCCTGCCAGTGCATTAGTACAGTGATAGTGCATATTTTTAGCACTGATCACCGTATTAGTGTCACTGGTCCCAAAAGTGTCACTTAGTATCCGATTTGTCCGCCGCAATGTCGCAATCCTGCTATAAGTCGCTGATCACCGGCATTACTAGTAAAAAATAAATAAATAAATATTCCATAAATATATCCCATAGTTTGTAGATGCTATAACTTTTGGGCAAATCAACGAATATACACTTATTGGGATTTCTTTTACCAAAAATATGTAGCAAAATACATATTGGCCTAAATTGATGAAGAAATTAGATTTTTTACATTTCTTTTATTGGATGTGTTTTGTAGCAGAAAGTAAAAAATATAGTTTTTCTTTTTAATTGTCAATCTTTTATTGTTTATAGTGCAAATAATAAAAACTGCAGAGGTGATCAAATAAAACAAAGAAAGCTCTATTTGTGGGGAAAAAAGGACATTCATTTTATTTGGGTACAGTGTCGCAGGACCACGTTGTCAGGACCACGTTGTCAGTTAAAATAACGCAGTTGCGTATAGCAAAAAATGGCCTGGTTGTTAAGGGGGTAAACTTTCCGGAGCTGAAGTGATTAAAATATCTGAACCCCAAATCTATTATTCAGTATGTTTGCCATTATGCATCACCATTTACACTTTTCTTAAGCAGTATCTTTTTGTGCTTAGTGCTCTCCCTGTGCTTGTGTGGGTTTCCTTGTGTGCTCTGGTTTTCTCCCATACTCCAAAGCGATGCTGGTAGGTTAATTGGCTCCTTTCCAGATTAGCCCTGGTATGTGTGTATGTATGCATGTAAAATAGAGAGGGAAATTCTAAAAAGCATTTCCACCACTTTTCTGGCTATATGGCTCTTTAAAATGAGCTGTGCCAGATTTTAAAAAAGCCATGCCACCAGTTTTGGTAGCTTTACAGAAACGTACAACAGTTCCTAATATTGAAAACAGGTGCAGGGCAAAAGATCCGTAAATTGGACTTGGAATCCAAAAACAGGTGCTCTGGCTCACTATAGTGTCCTCAACACACCAGGATTCAGCGTAAATGCTTAGCTGGTCGGCCAGCTAAGAATTTCACTTCCTGTGCAAGAAACCAAAGATTTATAGGGATGTTGGAGTTGCCAACCACATTATTTGCTTTACAGTTCTTAATATTGCCACTTTTACAGAGTGGTGCTAAGGCTGCATCAATTAAGAAATAATTACCTCCAGTTCACAGTCATAGATAATGAAACTGGACGTATTTAAGACCAACTCTAAGTTGGTGTACAGAGACAGGCAGAGTGCCTGTCTATGCATGCTCTGTAGTAGAGTGGCATGTTTGCCAAAGCTACCTCCTCCTCACCCATTGATTGTCAAGGACTCTGTTCAGCTTCACAGCTGACAGGCTCCTAGCATCCAGTGATGTTGACAGTGGGTGAAGCCTGATGGGGAAGCTGAGAAACTAATTTCCCATCAGGTCTGCTCCCTCCTTCTGATTGACAGCTGGTAGTGGGGAAATAGCCAATAGCAGGCTGTATTTTGGTTAAGGAATCCAACAACTAAATGCTGTCAATGGACCTTATGGGGAATTAGTGTGTCAGAATCCCCAGCAGGCTCTGCCCAGCCAGCTAAAAACCTCCTTGAATGCTGCTCTGTCTTGTGACAGGTACAGTGGTCTGTATGGACACTCTCACCTTAATGCATCTCCACGTGACAAATGTCAGTGCTTGCCTAACAGGTATGCATACCTCTCAACTTTTGTGCTTGAGATTGAGGGATTCTTCATGGAGACAGTGACCTGCAGCTCGCGTAGTGCGCCGTAGTAAAAAGTGGGTGTGGTAAAACATGATAATAGAAGGGACTTAAGGGCCATGGTCAAACAAAACCTGGGCTTCCTTGTACCTATAAAATGGTTTTATTGCTGTTCCACAAGTTGGAGTCTCAGGGATACATATAAACCTCAACGCAATCATTTAGAAAATTACTTCCAATACATCTGGTTTTGTATATACTGAAAATAGACAGAGAGCTTAAAACAGAGGATTATGAACGACCAGAGGAACCCTGGAGCCAAAAGAGTAAGTATTGCAGTATGAACCAACTCTTAGGGAGAGAGAGAAGGAAGGATCACTATGGTATATGGAAGAAAGGAAGGAGGGATCACTATGGTACACAGAAGGCAGGAAGGAAGGATCACTATGGTACATGGAAGAAAGGAAGGAGGAATGACTATGGTACATCGAAGGCAGGAGGATCACTATGATACATGGAAGAAAGGAAGGGCCACTATGGCACATGGAAGGTAGGAAGGGTTATTATGGTACATGGAAGGCAGGAAGGATTACTATGACACCTGGAAGGCAGAAAGGATCACTATTGCACTTGGAAGGCAGGAAGAAAGGATCACTATAGCACATGGAAGGATCACTATGACACCTGGAAGGCAGAAAGGATAACTGTGGCATTTGGAAGGCAGGAAGAAAGGATCACTATAGTACATGGAAGAATCACTATGGGACATGGAGGGCAGAAAGGATCACCATGGCACATGGATGGCAGGAAGGAAGGATCACTATGGCACATGGAAGGCAGAAAAGATCACTATGGTACATGGAGGGCAGGAGGATCACTGTGGGACATGGAGGGCAGAAAAGATCACCATGGCACATGGATGGCAGGAAAGAAGGATCACTATGGCACATAGAAGGCAGGGAGCATCACTATGGTACATGGAAGGCAGGAAGGATCACTATGGTACATGGAAGGCAGGAAAGATCATTATGGCACATGGAAGGCAGGAAGGATCACTATGGCACATGGAAGGCAGGAAGGATCACTATGGCACATGGAAGGCAGGAAGGATCACTATGATACATGGAAGGCAGGAAGGATCACTATGATACATGGAAGGCAGGAAGGATCACTATGATACATGGAAGGCAGGAAAGATCACTATGATACACGGAAGGCAGGAAAGATCACTATGGTACATGGAAGGCAGGAAGGATCACTATGGTACATGGAAGGCAGGAAGGAAGGATCACTATGGCACATGGAAGGAAGAGAGAGAGGGGAGAGTTCACTCACTCACTCAGGCTGCATTGTCTTCAGAGGTTTAGGCAGGCATCAGAAGCACTTGCTGCTTTGAAATCTCCCGCCTATACAACCCCTTCCCAAGCACAGATTGGCTGCACACCGGGGGTTGTGGGCAGGCACAGGGGAACATGGGAAGGAGGTGGGCCAGACCTAGAGTACCTCCTCCCCCCTCCTTGTATGGGATGTACAGTGGGAGGTGGGGGGACTGTACTGCTAGACACTCAGCGAGGCTCAGCCTCAGCACAGCACGCATTTGACAGGGGGATTAATAAAGTCCAGTGCCGGAACATCTTCCGGTACTGAGCTCCGCTGTGGGGCTCAGCCCAGATTCACGGGACTCCAGGATTTACTTGAAATCCTGGGATGGTCCCGACAAATTTGGGATGGTTGGGAGGTATGGGTATGTGATTTTGAGCCAAGCATCGACTTTTCTTGTGCGTAGGCAAAACGGAAGACACCCTTTATGAATTCCCTCAGACAGTGTAAAATAGAGACCTCAAGCTGTAAGCTCCTTGAGGGCAGGGACTGATTTAAATGTACGTTATGTAAAGTTCTGCATAAATTGTGGCACTATATAAATAACTAATAAATAAATACAATTGTGCATCTGTCACAAAGTTTTCTGCCAGTAACAGCACTTCCTGTTTCAGGCTGACTGTGCTAAGCCTCTGCCTCTACACTTAGAAGCGGTGTTGTCAGCTTAGAACAGAAACACACACAGATCCATAGCTCTGCTCAAGACTGGCCTCTCCTGCACATGGACAACCTGGCTGCCGGCCATCACAGTCTGTCTCCACTTTTCATTGAAAATAGGAAAAAAAATCAGCCACACTCCAATTAGCTCTTCTTGCAGTAATTTTAATAATCAGTGCGTTGATTGCATAAAATGTCTTTAACTCAAAACCAGCCTTCCTTGACACGTTTCACCACTCCTGGCTCGCTCACAAGCATAAGGGACTTCCTTTGTTAAAGTTTAAAAAAAGAGGGTTTAATATCACTTAAAAACAAAAAAGCACTGCAATGCAAGGAGCTTTGCACCGCTCCTACACAATGTACACCAACACAGACGTTACCTTTAATGTTAGTAATTTATTATATCTTAGCCTTTGTGAAGTCCCACCACTGGAAGGGTTAAATGCCTTTATGTTAATGTGCGGTCTTGGAGAGATACTGTGCATACGGTTGACTCATATAATCATGACACATTACATAACTGTGAGTCTGTATGCTGCTTTATTATCTTGCCTTGTGTAATGCAATATGTTATTTTGCTGGTGAAGCTACACGGTCGGTGAGCCATGTTCACATTGTGGTTATAGTTCCCACATCATCTCTCATAACAGCTCCACTTAGAAATTGTCATAGTTCCAGGTTCCAGGCGCTGAAATGAGGTTAAATAAAGGGGATGTTTTTGCTGTAGTACAAAGGTTATCCACTATTAATAAAAGTATGGCGGATGCTTATCTGCCCGCCTTTTGTGCCTGTTTGTTTGCTAAATGAAGGCAATTCTCCATAATACTAAGAAATTTCGAGTCACCTGTTCACTTCATGAGAGCGGTGGTTTATACAAAGGGAAGCTGAGAACAGTTCTACTCTTAAAGCTGGCCATACACCTTACAATCTGTACAATTTCTGCATAATATCCTTTTATCACACCTACATAATATTACGACCTACCTATACAATCCATTCAGTTGGTATCCCATTAGGCAGAATGCTCACATTACATAGTGTTTGGTAGGTATAAAGTGGATTGAACCACTAGATTGTAAAGTTGGCCATAAATGGCTGAAATTTTGGCAAATTTCTGGCAAAATTCGAGCCGTGGCTGGCACCATTTGTCTTACCAACCTCATTGAAAGAGCCGAGCAGAGGAAAGTCGACTGAACAGTGACTGCAGCCAATCAGTTGCAGGCACTGTACGGGTATTCTGACAGCCACCACCCTCGGCTGTCAGAATACCAGAACGGTACCTGCAGATGATTAGCTGCAGTCACTGTTTGGTCAATTTTTTATGCAATAGAAATATACACTATACAATACAATAGCCAACATTGGGAGATTCGTACATCCACGCTGTTTACATAAATGTATAATAGGAAATCAGCACTTATAGGGACAGCTAGCAAACAAATATGTTGGTACACAAACTCTAATGTGAGATATAGAGAAAATAAATGTGCAGCACCAAACTCTCTCATGAATACAATAAACGAAAAATTAACAACATCAATCTCAACAATAAAATGTTTTGAACATAATCAATTAAATGTCCAATATATGTCTTAAATAATAAAAGTAAAAATAAAGTCCATTATTAAAAATATAAATGTGTAACCACCACCGTGTCCAATCAGCATTAATGCTTTTTGTGAATGTCCACACTACACCTTTAAGTGAATTACTAAGACCCCTTTCACACCAAGGCGTTTTTGCATCGTTTTAGCGCTAAAAATAACGCTATTAAAACGCTCATAAAACGCTCCCCATGCATCTCAATGGACCCTTTCACACTGAGGCGTTGTGCTGGCGGGGTGTTGAGAAAAGTCCTGCAAGCAGCATCTTTGGAGCAGCTTTTGGCTACTTTCACACTGAGGCGTTGCAAAACCGCGGTAAAAACGATGAGCGTTTTTGCCGCATTTTTGCATAAAGCGTAAAAATAGCGCTAACGCCCATGTGTTTTAATCGCGTTTTTAAGCGTTAGAGTCAGCAAACCTGACCATGTGACCATGCGGTCATGTGGTCTTCCCCAAAGTTTCTGGGCAGTTTTAAAGCGTTATTACCGCGGTTTTACCACAGTTTTACAGCATTTCCCATTCATTTCAATTGGGATAGATGTTTTTTACAGCGCTATTTTATGCGCCCCAAAGATGCTCCAAAAAAGCTGTTTGCAGGATTTTTTCCAACGCACAGCCAGCACAAAGCCTCAGTGTGAAAGGTTACACTGAGATACATGGGGGGCGTTTTTCATGCGGTATTTAGGCGGTAATTTTAGCGCTAAAACGCCTGAAAAACGCCTCAGTGTGAAAGGGGCCTTTGGGCATTGAAAAAAGCACTTAAAAAACACCCCCTCCATTGAAATGAATTGAAAATGCTGTAAAAACGCCCGAATAACGCCTATAATCCGCCCTGAGCTGTAGAAAAGTCACATGATCTCACAAAAAGGTAAACATGCAAGCAGAAATGAGAGCATCTACAACAACAGGACTGAAATTGTGGGAAGGTCAGAATGATTAAACAGACCATCAAAGTGCCAAAAAAAACAAAATTAAGGTGCCAAAAAAAGAATTAATCCCAGAAAAATTAAGATTTAAAGTAAAACAAGACACTGCTTGTTACTTTACAAGACACTGCTTGTTACTTTACCACACTAGTGGAAGTGGGATTAGGGAGCTGGAGCTGGAAGCTGGATTAGGATTAGAGTTGGGATTAGGGATTTGGGACTAGTGGGAGCGGGATTAGGGTTCTGGTTTTGGGTCTAGTGTGAGCGGGATTAGGGTTGGGATTAGGGATTTGGGACTAGTGGGAGCGGGATTAGGGTTAGGGTTCTAGTTTTGGGACTAGTGGAAGTGGGATTAGGGTTAGGGATTTGGGACTAGTGGGAGCGAGATTAGAGTAGGGATTTGGGACTAGTGGGAGCGGGATTAGGGTTAGGGTTCTGGTTTTGGGACTAGTGGGAGCGGGATTAGGGTTGGGATTAGGGATTTGGGACTAGTGGGAGCGGGATTAGGGTTAGGGTTCTGGTTTTGGGACTAGTGGAAGTGGGATTAGGGATAGGGTTAGGGATTTGGGACTAGTGGGAGTGGGATTAGGGTTGGGATTAGGGTTAGGGATTTGGGACTAGTGGGAGCGGGATTAGGGTTCTGGTTTTCGGACTAGTGGGAGCGAGATTAGAGTTGGGATTAGGGATTTGGTACTAGTGGGAGCGGGATTAGGATTAGGGTTCTGGTTTTGGGACTAGTGGGAGCGGGATTAGGGTTGGGATTAGGGTTAGGGATTTGGGACTAGTGGGAGCAGGATTAGGATTAGGGTTCTGGTTTTGGGACTAGTGGGAGTGGGATTAGGGTTGGGATTAGGGATTTGGGACTAGTGGGAGCGGGATTAGGGTTAGGGTTCTGGTTTTGGGACTAGTGGTAGTGGGATTAGGGTTAGGGATTTGGGACTAGTGGGAGCAGGATTAGGGTTGGGATTAGGGTTAGGGATTTGGGACTAGTGGGAGTGGGATTTGGGTTAGGGTTTTGGTTTTGGGATTAGTGGAAGTGGGATTAGGGTTAGGGTTAGGGATTTGGGACTAGTGTGAGCAGGATTAGGGTTGGGATTAGGGTTAGGGATTTGGGACTAGTGGGAGCGGGATTAGGGTTGGGATTAGGGATTTGGGACTAGTGGGAGCAGGATTAGGGTTAGGGTTCTGGTTTTGGGACTAGTGGAAGTGGGATTAGGGTTAGGGATTTGGGACTAGTGGGAGCAGGATTAGGTTTAGGGATTTGGGACTAGTGGGAGTAGGATTAGGTTTAGGGATTTGGGACTAGTGGGAGCGGGATTAGGGTTCTGGTTTTGGGACTAGTGGAAGTGGGATTAGGTTTAGGGATTTGGGACTAGTGGGAGCAGGATTAGGGTTAGGGATTTGGGACTAGTGGGAGCGGGATTCGGGTTGGGATTCGGATTAGGTATTTGGGACTAGTGGGAGCGGGATTAGGGTTAGGGATTTGGGACTAGTGGGAGCGGGGTTAGGGTTAGGGATGTGGGAGTGGGATTAGGATATAGATACTTACGTTGCAATGCTCATCCGAGTATAATTTTTGAACTTGTCTGGGTGTACTCTCAAGTCCTCATATAGCAATGCAAATTGTCCAATTGAGGTGTGCGCTTGGAGGATGGGATGAACCCAATAGCGACGGTGCTGCCTCTGTTGGTGGATATGCTCCCAATAGAGTAGCACAAATAACAAAAACAGCTCCATGAACTCCATCTTCTTTATTTACCCTTTTTCACCTCAACGAGATACCAGGAAGTACACAGGAAGTGATGTAGGGAGGTGGGGTTGTTCTTTGACGCCCATGCTTCAATAACGCTTGAAAAACGCTGTTAAATAGCCTGCAGTGTTGCGTTAATTTTACCGCTAACGCCCCTAAAATGCTGTAAAAACGCGGTAATAACGCTAAGGCGTTTTAGGGCGTTTTTGAAGTGCCTTGGTGTGAAAGGGGTCTAACCCGCCAGAAGGTTTTGCTGCAATAAATACAGCACCGGCAGCTCAAATAATATTCACGTTAATTGTTCTTCCACTGTCATCACCATTTTCAAGCAAGGATACTGCCCCTTTAAGGCTCCAGCTCGCAACCAAGAACACAGCAAACCCGCAGATCACTATGTCAGGAAGAAAGCTCACCACACAAGTAGATAGAATAAGACCATAATGTATTATTTATAAAAGTGATTGTAAGGGAAAAAAATGTATTTAAAGAAAAATAACAAACGTCATACTTACCTGCTCTGTGCAGTGGTTTTGCACAGAACAGCACCGATCCTTCTCTTCTCTGGTACCCCACCGGCGCTCTGGGCCCCTTTCCCTTGCTGACTGCCCCCATAGTAAGCCGCTTGCTGTGGGGGCACTCCTGCATGCTCACTCCTGAGCTGGCTCTCTGCGTTATAAGCCCCACCCCCCCGCTCCCGCCTCACTAGTTGTGATTGACAGCAGCGGGAGCCAATGGCTCATGCTGCGGCATCTCAGACAATCAAGGGGGAAGAGACCCGGGAGAGCCTCGGGCCTCATGCACATCGCTGGATCAGGTTTAGGTAAGTATTGGGGAGGGCTGAGGGGGAAACTGCACACTGAAGATTTTTACCTTCATGCGTTGAATGCATGAAGGTAAAAAACCTTCAGCCTTTTCAACCACTTTAAAAGTAGTGCTGGTACATGAATCAAAACATCTAAAAATGTTATTGATCTTTTGGAATTTCCAAAAATATTTACTGTATTTGGGTGTTGCAGCCAAACAGGCTCTTCAGTTTACTTTAGGAAAAATTGTAAAATGTGGCCTTCGAGAGGGCTCACGAGGCAGAAAATGAGGCCTTGGCCCTTAAAAAATAAAGTTACTCTCTGTTGTTTTAGAAACTTTCCTCAGTAAAATATTTCACTGACGAAATACAGTGGGGCAAAAAAGTATTTAGTCAGCCACCAATTTTGTAAGTTCTCCCACTTAAAAAGATGAGAGAGGCCTGTAATTGTCATCATAGGTATACCTCAACTATGATAGACAAAATGTTGAAACGAATCCAGACAATCACATTGTCTGATTTTTGAAAGAATTTACTTGCAAATTATGGTGGAAAATAAGTATTTGGTCTCCTACAAACAAGCAACATTTCTGTATCTTCTTCTTTAAGAGGCTCCTCTGTCCTCCACTCATTACCTGTATTAATGGCACCTGTTTGAACTTGTTATCAGTATAAAAAACACCTGTCCACAACCACAAACAATCACACTCCAAACTTCACTATGGGGAAGACCAAAGAGCTGTCGAAGGACACCAGAAACAAAATTGTAGACCTGCACCAGGCTGGGAAGACTGAATCTGCAATAGGCAAGCAGCTTGGTGTGAAGAAATCAACTGTGGGAGCAATAATTAGAAAATGGAAGACATACAAGACCACTGATAATCTCCCTCGATCTGGGGCTCCACGCAAGATCTCACCCCGTGGGGTAAAAATGATCACAAGAACGGTGAGCAAAAATCCCAGAACCACACGGGGGGACCTTGTGAATGACCTGCAGAGAGCTGGGACCAACGTAACAAAGGCTACCATCAGTAACACACTATGCTGCCAGCGACTCAGATCCTGCAGTGCCAGATGTGTCCCCCTGCTTAAGCCAGTACATGCCCGGGCCCATCTGAGGTTTGCTAGAGAGCATTTGGATAATCCAGAGAATGTCATATGGTCAGATGAAACCAAAGTAGAACTGTTTGGTAGAAACACAATTTGTCGTGTTTGGAGGAGAGAGAATGCTGAGTTGCAACCAAAGAACACCATACCTACTGTGAAGCATGGGGGTGGCAGCATCATGGTTTGGGGCTGTTTCTCTGCAAAGGGAACAGGATGACTGATCCATGTACATGAAAGAATGAATGGCGCCATGTATCGTAAGATTTTGAGTGCAAACCTCTTCCCATCAGCAAGGGCATTGAAGATGAAACGTGGCTGGGTCTTACAGCATGACAATGATCCCAAACACACCGTCCGGGCAACGAAGGAGTGGCTTCGTAAGAAGCATTTCAAGGTCCTGGAGTGGCCTAGCCAGTCTCCAGATCTCAACCCCATAGAAAACCTTTGGAGGGAGTTGAAAGTCCGTGTTGCCCAGCGACAGCCCCAAAACATCACTGCTCTAGAGGAGATCTGCATGGAGGAATGGGCCAACATACCAGCAACAGTGTGTGACAACCTTGTGAAGACTTACAGAAAACGTTTGACCTCTGTCATTGCCAACAAAGGATATATAACAAAGTATTGAGATGAACTTTTGATATTGACAAAATACTTATTTTCCACCATAATTTGCAAATAAATTCTTTCAAAAATCAGACAATGTGATTGTCTGGATTTGTTTCCACATTTTGTCTCTCATAGTTGAGGTATACCTATGATGACAATTACAGGCCTCTCTCATCTTTTTAAGTGGTAGAACTTGCACAATTGGTGGCTGATTAAATACTTTTTTGCCCACTGTAACTCGCAATACAATTGTGAGTGATTTACGGTGTACTAATGAATTATCCAACATACAGTGGGGACAATAAATATTTGGTCCCCTGCAGATTTTGTATGTTCCCACTTACAAAGAAATGAAAGGTCTATAGTCTTTTTTATCATAGGTGTATTTTAAATGGTAGAGACAGATTATCAACCAAAAATCCAGAAAAAACACATATGAATACAGTGTATATATATATATATACACTGTATTCAGGTTAGCTAGATCCGTTCCTGTTATCTTCCTACTGACAGGCAGGCTTGTCTTGTTACAGTATATACAGCTACCTGAAGAAAATTACTGGTATTCTTTTGATCCTATTAGTACCACAGTCAGGCAGCTAGACTATTTACAGTTAGTGCAGTGCGTCCTGCTCACAGTGTTCAGCTAAACCTACAAGTTAGTGGGGTGCGTCCACCTCACAGTGTTCAGCTAAACCTACAAGTTAGTGCGGTGCGTCCTGCTCACAGTGTTCAGCTAAAACTACAAGTTAGTGGGGTGTGTCCTGCTCACAGTGTTCAGCTAAACCTACAAGTTAGTGGGGTGCGTCCTGCTCACAGTGTTCAGCTAAACCTACAAGTTAGTGTAGTGAGACCTCTGCACAGTGTTCATCTAAATTCTTTTGATCTTATTAGTACCACAGTCAGGCAGCTAGACTATTTACAGTTAGTGCAGTGCGTCCTGCTCACAGTGTTCAGCTAGATCCGTTCCTGTTATCTTCTTACTGACAGGCAGGCTTGTCTTGTTACAGTATTTACAGCTACCTGAATAAAATTGCTGGTGTTCTTTTGATCCTATTAGTACCACAGTCAGGCAACTAGACTATTTACAGTTAGTGCAGTGCGTCCTGCTCACAGTGTTCAGCTAAACCTACAAGTTAGTGTAGTGAGACCTCTGCACAGTGTTCATCTAAAGCTACAAGTTAGTGCAGTGCGTCCTGCTCACAGTGTTCAGCTAAAACTACAAGTTAGTGCTGTGCGTCCTGCTCACAGTGTTCAGCTAAAACTACAAGTTAGTGTGGTGCGTCCAGCCAAGTACTTGTGGGCAATCTGCTTTTGGTACACCGACGTCAGATTGTACCAGGCAAATTTCCATGCCCCAGCTGCTGCACCGCCGAAAGAAGTTTGCTCCCAGCCATCCACATGCGCAGCGGTTGAATTGCTAGCACTTCAACTGCTGCCTTTTCAGTTGGTAGACTCTGCCCCCTTACGTGAATTTGTGGAATGTGCGGTTCCTCAGTGGCAGGTACCCAAACGCCACTTTTTCTCATGGAAGGCGATTCCGGCTCTCTACCGCCATGTGGAAGGCAATGTCCATGCCTCTCTGGACAGGGCGGTCAGCGGTAAGGTGCATATTACCGCTGACTCATGGTCCAGCAGGCATGGACAGGGACGTTACCTAAGTTTCACGGCGCATTGGGTGACTCTGCTGGCAGCTGGGAAGGATGCAGGACAAGGTGCAGTAGTGTTGGAGGTTGTTCTGCCACCACGCTTCCAAAATGCTAATGATTGTGACACACCTCTCTCCTCCACCCCCTCCTCTTCTTCTTCCTCCATGGCCTCTTCCTGTGCTTTGTCCTCGGAACCAGCGGTGCTCCGTAGCCGTTCAAGGGGCTACGCAAGTACGCAGGCCAAAAGATGCCATGCGGTGCTTGAGCTGGTGTGCTTGGGGGACAGGAGTCACACTGGGGCAGAGGTTCTGTCAGTTCTGCAGGGGCAGGTTCAGAGGTGGTTGACGCCACACCAACTTAAGGCAGGAATGGTGGTTTGCGACAATGGCACCAACCTCCTCTCTGCCCTCCGACAGGGACAAATGACCCATGTGCCCAGTTTGGCTCACGTCCTTAACTTGGTGGTGCAGCGGTTCTTGGGCAGGTACCCTGGCTTACAGGATGTCCTGAGGCAGGCCAGGAAAGTCTGTGTGCATTTCCGCCGGTCATATAATGCCAGTGCTCGGCTGACGGAACTCCAAAAGGAGTTTAACCTGCCCAAGAACCGCCTAATCTGTGACATGCCCACCAGGTGGAACTCAACGTTGGCCATGCTGCAGCGGCTGCACACGCAGCAGAGGGCCATCAATGAGTACCTGTGCGACTATGGCACCAGGACAGGGTCAGGGGTGCTTGTTTTTTTTCCCCACGCCAGTGGGCCATGATCAGGGATGCATGCACTGTCCTGTCACCATTTGAGGAGGCCACGAGGATGGTGAGCAATGACAGTGCATGCATCAGTGACACTGTCCCCCTTGTCCACCTGTTGGAGCACACACTGCGTGGAATAATGGACAGGGCACTTGAGGCAGAACAGAGGCAGGAAGAGGAGGACTTCCTTAGCTCTCAAGGCCCCCTTTATCCAGACAGTGTTCCTGCGTGCCCGCCGATCACACAGGAAGAGGAGGAGGAGGAGGAGGAAGATTGTGTCAGTATGGAGGTGGAGCCTGGCACTCAGCATCAGCAGCAGTCTTTAAGGGATCAGTCCCAAGAAACACATGGACTTGTACGTGGCTGGGAGGAGGTGGCTGCGGACCATGTCGTCCTTAGTGACCCAGAGGACTCCGGACCGAATGCCTCAGCAAACCTACGCTGCATGGCCTCCCTTATCCTGCAAAGCCTGCGTAAGGATCCTCGTATTCGTGGTATCAAGGAGAAGGACCAATACTGGCTGGCAACCCTCCTTGATCCACGTTACAAGGGTAAGGTTGCGGACCTTATCTTGCCATCGCAGAGGGAGCAGAGGATGAAACATCTTCGGGAGGCCTTGCAGAAAGGTCTGTGCAACGCGTTCCCAGAGACTGGGAGGTTACAAACTCCTGTTTCTGGACAACGTGTTGCTGAGGCTTCAGGCAGTCAAAGAAGGAGTGGTGGAGAAGGTGGCCGTCTGACCGATGCGTTCAGACAATTTTTTGGTCCGCAGCCCCAAGGTATGATCGGTTCCAGCAACCATTGCTAGCATCTGTTTTACATGGTGCAGGAATACCTAGGGGCAAGATCTGACTTGGACACCTTTCCCACTGAAAATCCTCTGGGTTACTGGGTCTTGAGGATAGATCACTGGCCAGAGCTTGCACAGTATGCAATTGAGCTACTGGCCTGTCCTGCATCCAGCGTTCTTTCGGAACGCACATTCAGTGCTGCTGGAGGCTTTGTAACCGATCACAGGGTGCGTCTGTCCACCGACTCGGTCGATCGACTGACCTTCATAAAAATGAATCAGTCTTGGATCACCACCAGCTACCAAGCACCTGATGCTGATGTAACCGAATAATTTTTTTTGAAATCTCAGATCCCTTCAAAGACTGCCTATACTGATGCTGAGTGACTATCCCTGAGAAATTATCCTCTTCCTCCTCAATCATCACGCTGATAGCTTGTAAGAACATTTTTGGTTCTGGGCGCCACCACCAGTGCCTAAGGCCCAATTTTTCAGCCCCTGTTTAACAGGGGCGTGTAATTACAATTTTTGATGCAATACTTTGCAGCAGGGCTCGTTTCTGCGTTACAACTAGAGTATCTGTGAGGGGTTGCAGTGTTGTGGCACCAGCACCAGTGCCTAAGGCACAATTTTTCAGCCCTTGTTTAACAGGGGCGTGTAATTACAATTTTTGATGCAATACTTTGCAGCAGGGCTCATTTCAGCATTCCAACTAGAGTATCTGTGAGGGGTTGCAGTGTTGTGGCACCAGCACCAGTGCCTAAGGCACAATTTTTCTGCCCGTTTAACAGGGGCGTGTAATTACAATTTTTGATGCAATACTTTGCAGCAGGGCTCGTTTCTGTGTTACAACTAGAGTATCTGTGAGGGGTTGCAGTGTTGTGGCACCAGCACCAGTGCCTAAGTCCCAATTTTTCAGCCCTTGTTTAACAGGGGCGTGTAATTACAATTTTTGATGCAATACTTTGCAGCAGGGCTCATTTCAGCATTCCAACTAGAGTATCTGTGAGGGGTTGCAGTGTTGTGGCACCAGCACCAGTGCCTAAGGCCCAATTTTTCTGCCCGTTTAATAGGGGCGTGTAATTACAATTTTTGATGCAATACTTTGCAGGAGGGCTCGTTCCTGCGTTCCAACTAGAGTGTCTGTGAGGGGTTGCAGTGTTGTGGCACCAGCACCAGTGCCTAAGGCCTAATTTTTCAGCCCCTGTTCAACAGGGGCATGTAATTACAATTCTTGATCTAATATTTCACAGCAGGGCCCATTTCTGCAGCCACCAAGAGCGAGTGAGGACTTACAGTGTTGTGGCACCAGCACCACCACCACCATCACCAAAGGCCCAATTTTTCTGCCCCTGTTCAACAGGGGCATGTAATTACAATTCTTGATCTAATATTTCACAGCAGGGCCCTGTGAGGGCTTACAGTGTTGTGGCCACAACAACACCTAAGGCCCAAATTTCTTCTGATTATATAGGGCAGGCCCCTACTTTCAAACATCTAACTTACAAACGACTCCTACTTGCAAACGGAAGGAGACAACAGGAAGTGAGATGAAATCTACCCCTAGGAAGGGAAATTCTCTCCTGTAAGAGTTAATATGGGAAAAACATTTCTCCTTTCCACTGATGCTTTCCAATCCTTGTTCCACAAAAAAACCCAAATTTTCAAAAAACATTTGTCATTGGGACAAAAAGTGAGGTGAAATCTTCTGAAGAGGAGGAAAGACAGCAAAACAGATGTCACAGGGGTGATAACCCTTCCCTATGTTTTCCAAAAAGCTTAAAAAAGATTTTTTGGCTGGAACTAAACACGTTAAAAATGTACCCGTTCAAAATTACAAACAGATTCTACTTAACAACAAACCTACAGTCCCTGTCTTGTTTGCACCGCCTGTATACTGCTGTTCAGAGTATATAGGGCCTGGTGGCCCCACACCTTTCCTTATTTTAATTTGGGTGCGGGGTTTAAGACCCAAAGGGCCTGGTAATGGACTGGGGGGTACCCATGCCGTTTGTCTCACTGATTTTCATCCATATTGCCAGTACCGGACATTACGTTAAACCCGCAAGCAGTTTTAAATTAGATTTTTTCCTTTAAAAATGACATTTGGTGCAGGGACTGTTCTAAACATGGGAAACATGCGCCACTTTACAGGCATACTATAGACACCCCCAGGTACGATATTTAAAGGAATATTTCACTTTTTTTTTTTTACTTTTAGCATCATTAAAATCACTGCTCCCGAAAAACGGCCGTTTTTAAAAGTTTTTTTTGCATTGATACATGTCCCCTGGGGCAGGACCCGGGTCCCCAAACCCTTTTTAGGACAATACCATGCAAATTAGCCTTTAAAATGAGCACTTTTGATTTCGAACGTTTGAGTCCCATAGACGTCAATGGGGTTCTAACGTTCGTGCAAATTTTCGGTCCGTTCGCAGGTTCTGGTGCGAACCGAACCGGGGGGTGTTCGGCTCATCCCTACCAGCCATACTCAGTGATACCCAGCCACACTCAGCCATACTCGGTGATACTCAGCCATACTCGGTGATACCCAGCCGTACCCGGCCATACTCAGTGATACTCAGCCATACTCGACTGTACCCAGCCATCCTCGGCCGTACCCAGCCATCCTCGGCCGTACCCAGCCATACTCGGCTGTACCCAGCCATACCCAGCTGTACTTAGCCATACTCGGCAATACCCAGCCGTGCTCAGCAGTACCCAGCCGTACTCAGCAGTACCCAGCCATACTCAGCAGTACCCAGGCGTACCCAGCCTCTGTATGTGGCCAGGCTGTGGAAGTCACCCACATGTGGTATCACCATACTCAGGAGAAGTAGGCAAATCTATTTTGGGGTGTCATTTTTGCTATGTACATGCTATGTGTTAGAAATATTGTATGAATGGACAACTTTGTGTAAAAAAATTTTCTTCCCACATTTTCCAAAAACTTTTAGAAAAAAAATGACATGTTCAAATGACTCATTATGCCTCATAGATTATATGTTGGGGTGTTTTCTTTCCAAAATTGGGTAATTTTGGGGGCGTTTCCATTGTCTTGGTGCTCCAGGGCCTTCAAAGGTGTAAGTAGGTAGTCAGGAAATTGGATGTGTTACTTATACTCCAGAATGCCTGAAGGTGCTGCCTGCATGTTGGGCCTCTGTATGTGACCACGCTGTGTAAAAGTCTCACACATGTGGTATCGCCATACTCAGGAGTAAAAGCAAAATGTATTTTGGGATGTAATTTGTGGTACGTATATGCTGTGTGCGAGAAATAACCTGCTAATGTGACAATTTTGTGGGAAAAAAAACGAAAAAAAACAAACTTGATTTTGCAAAGAATTGTGGGAAAAAATTACAACTTAAAAAAACTCATCATGCCTCTTACTAAATACAACCCCTGGCAAAAATTATGGAATCACCAGTCCCAGAGGATGTTCCTTCAGTTGTTTATTGTTGTAGAAAAAAAGCAGATCACAGACATGGCCAAAAACTAAAGGCATTTCAAATGGCAACTTTCTGGCTTTAAGAAACACTAAAAGAAATCAAGAAAAATAATTGTGGTGGCCAGTAACAGTTAGATTTATAGAACAAGCACAGGGAATAAATTATGGAATCACTCAACTCTGAGGAAAAAATTATGGAATCATGAAAAACAAACAAACAACATAACACTCCAACACATCACTAGTACTTTGTTGCACCACCTCTGGCTTTTATAACTGCTTGCAGTCTCTGAGGCATTGACTTAATGAGTGATAAACAGTACTCTTCATCAATCTAGCTCCAGCCTTCTCTGATTGCTGTTGCCAAATCATCTTTGCAGGTTGGAGCCTTGTCATGGACCATTTTCTTTAACTTCCACCACAGATTTTCAATTGGATTGAGATCCGGACTGTTTGCAGGCCATGACATTGACCTTATGTGTCTTTCTTCAAGGAATTTTTTCACAGTTTTTGCTCTATGGCAAGATGCATTATCATCTTGATAAATGATTTCATCATCCCCAAACATCCTTTCAATAGATGGGATAAGAAAAGTGTCCAAAATTTAAATGTAAACCTGTGCGTTTATTGAAGATTTAATGACAGCCATCTCCCCAGTGCCTTTACCTGACATGCAGCCCCATATCATAATTGACTGTGGAAATTTGCATGTTTTCTTCAGACAGTCGTCTGCATAAATCTCATTGGAACGGCACCAAACAAAAGTTCCAGCATCATCACCTTGCCCAATGCAGATTCGAGATTCATCACTGAATATGACTTTCATCCAATCATCCACAGTCCACAATTGCCTTTCCTTAGCCCATTGTAACCTTTTTTTTTGTGTTTAGGTGTTAGAGATGGCTTTCTTTTAGCTTTTCTGTATGTAAATCCCATTTCCTTTAGGCGGTTTCTTACAGTTCGGTCACAGATGTTGACTCCAGTTTCCTCCCATTTGTTCCTCATTTGTTTTGTTGTACATTTTCTGTTTTCAAGGCATATTGCTTTAAGTTTTCTGTCTTGACGCTTTGATGTCTTCCTTGGTCTACCAGTATGCTTGCCTTTAACCACCTTCCCATGTTGTTTGTATTTGGTCCATGTTTTAGACACAGCCGACTGTGAACAACCAACAACTTGTGCAACACTGCGTGATGATTTACCCCAGGGGTCTCAAACTGGTGGCCCTCCAGCTGTTGCAAAACTACAATTCCCATGAGGCATTGCAAGGCTGACAGTTACAAGCATGACTCCCACAGGCAGAGGCATGATGGGACTTGTAGTTTTGCAACATCTGGAGGGCCGCCAGTTTGAGACCCCTGATTTACCCTCTTTACCTACATACTAACAAGCAGATTTAATCTGATGCAGGTGTTAGTGTTTGTAATGAAAATTTACAGGGTGATTCCATAATTTTTTCCTCAGAATTGAGTGATTCCATAATTTATTCCCTGTGCTTGTTCTATAAATCTAACTGTTACTGGCCACCACAATTTTTTTTCTTGATTTCTTTTAGTGTTTCTTAAAGCCAGAAAGTTGCCATTTGAAATGCCAGTTTTTGGCCATGTCGGTGATCTGCTTTTTTTCTACAACAATAAACAACTGAAGGAACATCCTCAGGGACTGGTGATTCCATAATTTTTGCCAGGGGTTGTACCTTGGAATGTCTACTTTCCAAAAAGGGGTAATTTGGGGGGTATTTGTACTTTCCTGGCATGTTAGCCCCAGTTCACACAGGTGCGACTTGTCAGGCAACTTAGCCGCCTGACAAGTCGCGTCCCGTTCTGTACTATGGAACCGTTCTAATAGGAGCGACTCAAGTCGCTCCGACTTAGAAAAAGGTTCCTGTGCTACTTTTGGGGCGACTTCAGGCCACTTGCATTGACTTCTATATAGAAGTCGTTTTGCAAGTCGCCGCTGAAGTCGTGTGCAGGTCGCCTCACAGAGTCGGCCTGCAAGTCGTGTTGCCCCTGTGTGAACCGGCAGTTAGGGTCTCAAGAAATTAGATAGGCCGTCAGTACTTCGGGTATGATCAGTTTTCAGAGATTGGCACCATAGCTTGTGGACACTATAACTTTCACAAAGACCAAATAATATACACCGATTTGGGTTATTTTTACCAAAGATATGTAGCAATATAAATTTTGGCCAAAATTTATGAAGAAAAATTACTAATTTGCAAAACTTTATAACAGAAACGAAGAAAAATGCATTTTTTTACAGAATTTTCAGTCTTTTTTCTTTTATAGCCAAAAAAATAAAAGAACAAGAGGTGATTAAATACCACCAAAAGAAAGCTCAATTTGTGAAAAAAAGGACAAAAATTTCATATTGGTACAGTGTTGCATGACTGAGTAATTGTCATTCAAATTGTGAGAGCACTGAAAGCTGAACATTGGTCTGGTTAGAAAGGGGGTTTAAGTGCCCAGTGGTCAAGTGGTTAAAGAAGGGAAACAATAAGGTGCAATAAAGGATGAATACTTTAAGTGTACCTAAATCCAAAAACAGATTAGGCAAGGGTATTTTTTTACAATAATTGAGTTCTACTTTAAGGACTAATAAGCGACACAATATTACATATTTGTACCCCCCCACCCCCAAATTTAAAATGTAAAAACACACACAAAAAATTGTCATTGTAAAAATATGAACTTAGCCTACCTTAAAAAAGGACTCTAGGCCCTACGCTGGGCTGCAGGGCTGGTGAAAGGATTTTTTTTTCTACACAGGTGAAAGTGCAATTTGCATTACAGTTGCTCCACAAATATTACATCATGCTCCACAGATATTACATTATGCTCCACCACTAATATTACATTATGCTCCACCACTAATACTGGTTTTATTTCCTGGTTAAAATCGTTATAATACAACTGACTTTTACTCATGCAATCTACTATTGATCTTAGTGTCATACTTGTCGCATATGCTTGTTAATACAATCTGACCTTGTTTCTGTCAATATAACACAACTTTATGATGTTCTTGTACTTTTTTCTCTACTTTCAGTAAAAAGTTTGGAAAAAAAAAAAATAGTACAGTATACTGCCCCAAATATAGCACAGCATGCCTAGATACCCACCAGCACACCTGCGTAACCCCTCAGCACATCTTTGTACCCCCAGAACACCCCTGTACTCCCCAACACATCTCTGTACCTTCAGCATGCTTTTGTACCACTTTGGACATCTCTGCACCCCTAGAATGCCTCTGAACCCCTTAGCATGCCTCTGTGCCTCCAGCACATCTCCATATCCACATTTTATCTGTGTACCCCCCCCAGGACACCTCCATACCCCCTTGCTCATTTTTGCACCCCCACACACATCTTTGCACCCACTTGCACACCTTCACAGCCCCCAGCACACTTCCTTCCCCCCCCACAAGCCTCTGCACCCCTCATATGTATCCCCAAAGTAGCAAGGTCCCAGGCCTCCTTTGGTCTGATGAGAACCTCTAGGGTCAGGGATAGCTGACATCCTTCTGTATGTGGAGGTTTGTGAGGCATAGTGGATGTAAGATGGTTAAAGTTATTGGGCGCCAAACACTTCTTGGATGCAAAAGATGTTTTATTTCTCTTAACAATCCTTTTTGTATTTTTGGGGGGAGAGAGGGTTAGGGCCATGACACCCTTAATTGCAAGAATAATTGTCAGACTCCGAGACTTCTATAGGCAGACAGCCATGCAAGGAAAGGCATCCAGCAAGATGCCACATCTGCATGTGCAGGAATGCTGTCTCCTATGGCAACAGTCTTTAACAGTTCCTAGCACAAAGCATAACAGTTCTTTCACCTTCACTACAACTTCTCCTTGTAGTTCTTCAATACACTGAGCTCCCAGTCTCTCACTAGACCCACTGATTCACTGCAACTGAATCCTTTGAGCTCCTTCAATCTTCACGGTGGTATCTTCCTCAAGCGTCACCCCTGCTTCTCTGCTGGGTCCCTAGCTTGACACTCTAGATACCTCTCAAGCTTCACCCACGCTGGCCTGCTCGGTCCCTAGCTTGACAAACAAGGCTGCTCTGCAAGCGTCACCTTCTCTGGCAGGGTCCCTGGCTTGATTCCCACTTTAGTTTCCCGATTCTTCACCACCCCTGGCTGGTGAGAATACTGCTCTGGTACTTGCTTCAGTTACTCACTGTGGACCCTGGTAATATGGCGAAAAGAGGGAGGGATATACCGCGCTCAAAAGCAAAAATCTAAAAAAGTAGCTGCAACAAAAACCATCAAATATCCATATGGTGCAAATCAATATAAAAACCTATAAGTTGCGCTTACAAAGTGAACAGTGAGTGATATGCTGATTAATGAATAAATGAACAAAAAAAAATGTGAGTAGAATCAATTCATAAACAAACAAACATTTGATGAACAAAGAAGAAAGTCCATGAGCAGTTCAAAGAAAGAGCACTGATGGGGGGAGGCAAGTCCACTGAGGGGAACAACTGTCCAGGGGTCAGAAACCTTCACGGGAAAAAAGGAGCAGGAGGAGAGATGAAAAAGGAAGCCCCAGTTGGAAGCGGGTCACAATTGATATGTAAATGCCCTTACCAGAAACAGTGGACCCCCTGAATAGCGAGGTCTGAATCGCAAGTAGATATAGCCCTCTGCACAGGCGAGGTGGAACTCCTGTTGCTCCGTAGCCTCTTGTCTCCGTGATGATCCAAGGCAAAATAGACACACTCCCGATCGAAACTATCACTCGATGGCCCGGAGAGCCATGAGTGTGAAGAGGCAAATAAAATAGTGTAAAAAAAGTGTTTATTGCTCAGGGTAAAAACAAAAAACAAAGGCGGGGATTAGCGTCCTCCGCACAGTACATATAAAAGTAACCCGCAAAATTTTAAAAGCTAAAAGCCAAAAGATCACATGGGGCATGATGGCGTCAGTACGTAGCACCGCCCTACATGTTTCGTCACACCTGATGTCTTCAAAGGGGCACGGGCGAAGCACTGAAACCATCGCTTTTACATCAACGAACCAAAACCAAGCCTCGTTATGACCCGAGAGCCGTCACATGATTTACACTTATGAGGCTAACCATGAGAGAACACCAGACCTCGATCTGACGCACATCACGTATGTAAAGCTCCACACAGGAGAAAGCAAAAGAAATCGGACACCGAATGACCAAAACGATAGGATCTGCATGTGTATGGTGTTAGAACACAATACGGACAGCGTGTTAAAATAAAAAGTAAAGTATAAAAAATATAAAAAAGGAATGTATGTGTGATTACACCCCAATACAAATAAGGACTACAAAAAAGGAGAAACAGGGTTCTAGAGGAAAAATCTAGACTTATTGCAAAAATTCATATTAATACCTGTAAATGGGCAATAAATAAGGAATAATATATTAAATAACAAGCGTCATATCGGGGTAGGTGCTCTCCCCAACAAGTACAAACATGTTTAAGCAAGATATCCATAATTTAGACACAACATTCTCAATTAAGATATAAAATCACTATGAATTGTCAATAAAGGCGTTAATGTCTATGTCCACATTTAACCCTAGGGGTCTGAGACATTTGATCTTATAAATCCACCCCATTTCAAGCTTGGAGATGGCACGTTGCTTAGGTCCCCCTCTCCAAGGTAATTTTAATCTGTCAATACCAACAAATGATGTCCCCGTGGGGTCCTGATTATGTACTTCCAGATAGTGTTTTGAAATGGGGTGCCCTTTGAAGCCTCTTATGATATTCCCGATATATTCATTCAATCTGATCTGTAACGGCCGGACAGTGCATCCCACACATTGAAGTCCGCACGGACAGGTCAGAGGAGTAGAACAGGTGATGAATGACTTTATTGGGAACTCATCAGAGGTACTGTTAGAGTTAAAATGTGTGACCTTCTGGTCTCTAACGTTGATGGAACATACTGCACATTTTTTAAATCTATAGAAACCAAGGAAGAACACTGGAAGAACATTGGCCTGTTGTCAGGAGGGTCACAGACACTAGGGGCCACAAGTGACTTTAATATAGGAACACCCTTGAAAACTACCTGAGGTCTCTCAGGGAGTATGGGCAGAAGTACCCAATAGTTTATGATAATATGCCAATGTTTATGTAGTCATTTTTTTATTGAATAATGTTGATGAGAATACCCTGTTATAAAATTACCATTGTTCTTGTCTCCATCCGTCACCACTTTATCGACAAGCAGTTCATGGTCCAACAATCCTACCTCCTCAAGTTTTTTATTTAAGAAAGGGACCTCATAACCCTTCTCTATAAATCTATCCGTGAGGACTTTGGATTGAACTTTAAAATCAGCAATTTTTGAGCAGTTGCGTCTCATTCTTATGTATTGGCTTTTGGGGACTGAGTCAAGCCAAGACTTGTGATGACAACTGTCACAAGGTTTAAATTAATTACGGTCTGTGGTCTTAAAGTGAGTGAAGGTGAATATAGAATCACCCTCACCCCAAATTCTAAGATCCAAAAAATTGACAGTATGTTGAATGTCTTCAAATTTGAGTTCAATGCCCCTATCATTATTATTTAGGCCCCCCAAGCAAGTAGAGATTTATGGGTGCCATTCCATAGGAGGAGGACGTCATCTATATATCTTGCCAACAAGACCAACTTGGGTCTTGGCTGGGCATACATGACGTCCTCCTCCCATTTACCCATGAAGAGGTTGGCTAAACTGGGGGCAAATTTTGCCCCCATAGCCACACCCCTCATTTGTAGAAAGAACTAATTATTATGCCAGAAAAAAATATGGGTGGTGGCTTACTCAATAAGTTCCATAATGAAATGCTTCTGCTTGTTTGGCAATGATGGATCCTTATTTAAAAAATGTTTAACTGATTTAATTCCCCAATGATGGGGGATTATGGTATACAGGGAGGTGACATCGGCTGTTACCAACCAATGTCCCTCCCTATAAGCACAATCTTTCACCAAAGGTTGGAGAAACCCATCAATGTATTTCCCTGCCCTAGAAGTGATGGAATATATTCCACTAATAATTGGACGGTCCAGTAGACGGACCGAATCCTTATGGATCTTGGGCAGGTAATTCCTATATGATATATATATATATATATATATATATATATATATATATATATATATATATATATATATATATATATATATATATATATATATATATATATATTAGTGACATTGGGGACTGTTCAGCACAAGTGGATAGATGCGTTTTGGTGTGTTGAGTCCACATGAGAGAGGCATGTATAGTTAAGGGCCTGGTAGCCAACATTTATTAAAGGGAAAAACAAAACAAAAGTCCATCCAGGAATCCCACGCAGGGGTCCAAGCGTCAATTACATACACAAAATCCAAATGAAAATGCTAGCCCACCTGGCTACTCTTCAGCAGTAATGCTGCTATTAGGTACAGGCCCTTCAAATGAGCTGCTTGGATGCACACAGTCTTAAGCTCCTTGGCTGCACACAGCTTCAAGAGCTTCAATGCACACAGCTTCTGGCTCCTTGGACGCACACAGCTTTGAAGCCCTTCAACGCACACAGCTTCTGGCTCCCTGGACGCACACAGCTTTGAAGCCCTTCAACGCACACAGCTTCTGGCTCCTTGGACGCACACAGCTTTGAAGCCCTTCAATGCACACAGAACCTATTCTCACACAGAGACAATTACTAGGCAGCCACTGCTCCAACTCCACCTTCCTCCACTCTCTTTGCTCTCACCAGCCCCTCGTTATATGGGCTGTGTGCACCTGGGCACACACCCTGCTGGCTGTCCATAAGACCCGGACACAGGGTTGAAGATCCCATCCCACCCAAGACTCTGAAGGATCTCCAAACAACAGAGCCCCATAGGGAACTAGCAAAACCTGGAGAAAACTGCCAGAGCAGTTTTCTCTGTTTCAAATTTATGCTCTGTAGCTCTGCACTCAGCCGATATGCAGACTCTGTGTCCACTTTAACCCCATTTTCATAGGAACAGAGCCTTGCTCTGCCACATACCCCCCCTCTTGTTTCGATCTGGAGGGAGAAACACCTGCACCCACTATAGCAGTTGGGACACTTCTGTGCTGGCCATCAGCCACGTAGGCCCAACCCTTTTTTCGGTTGTGCTTCCAGGTACGTCCCACCTTGGATCTTAACAGGGTCCTATAATTCCGTATACTCTGCCTTCCCTCTCTTCTCTTGGGGTTCCTGAGCATACTCTCCTCTCTTGGGGGAACTCTGCCTTCCCTGATCGTACCTTTCAGCTTACAGAAGTCAGTTTTATCTTTCACCACAGGTCTTTCAGGTTCAAAAACCTCTCTCTGGTTACCCACGGCAACCACATCACTTTTAACAGCACCAGACATTAGCAGATCATACATTTCAATGACACCCTGTCGAACACAATCAGTACCATCTACCTCAGTACTTGTTAGAACCAAACCTGAGGAGGGACAAAACACAGGCAAGCGATTACACCCCATGGGTCCATAGCACAGCTTCACCTCACCTGTTGTCCAACACTCCATGGGTAACTGACCTAACAAATGACACTGATCCAAGCACAAACTTCTTCTTTCTGATGTACACATTACATTGTTGCAGCAACCAACATTAGCACTTTCCTGTACAGTGTCTCCGGGTACTTTAAGTTGTACCTCTTTCCGAGTGATAGAAAGCATCTCTGCTAGTGCTGCGTCTATTTTGGGCCCTTCCTTCTCATGAGGTTAGCGGGTGAGACAGTATCCACGCCCTCTATTGACCACTGCTCAGCCGCACCTTGGACCACACCAGCAGAGATGTTTATAGTCACTACACCAGCCGGAGAGACCTTTGATGTCTCCAGCAGTTCTCCTGGGCGCCCTCCATACCACTCAGTAACTGGGAGCACCCTCTTAGAGAACCTCAAGACTATTTGCCACACTGTTAATAAGCATTGGCCCCACCAATACCATTGTAGATCAAGACTTCCCAGCACAGTCTGTACTACCTGGCTCCACCCATTGGGGTCTCTGAACCCAAAGGGTCCCGAAGTGACATTGCTGTAGATGGACACAGTTGACCAACTTTGGGGCCCCATATCTCGGGGCCACTTAGTGCTAGGAACCCCAAATTTGGTGGGCACTAGCAACATAAAATATCCAAAGCTGGGGTTTCTAGCACCAAGTGGCCCCGAGATACAGGGCCCCAAAAATCGGTTTAAAAAATGTCAAGAACTTTTCTGCAGCAGAGAATTACATTTTCCGAACCGATTTTGGATATGCTATGGTACCAGTTCCACTGGGTTTGCACACCAAATTTAGGGTTCCTAGCACCAAGTGGCCCTGAGATATGAGGCCCCAAAGTCGGTTTAGAAAATGTCAAGCACTTTTCTGCAGCAGAGAATGACATTTTCCAAACCGATTTTGGGGCCCCGTATGTCGGGGCCACTTAGTGCTAGGAACTCCAGCTTTGGATATGCTATGGTACCAGTTCCCCTGGGTTTGCACACCAAATTTGGGGTTCCTAGCACCAAGTGGCCCTGAGATACAGGGCCCCAAGTTCGGTTCGGAAAATGAATTTTTTTGCTACAGAAAAGTGCTTGACTCGAGTATAAGTCGAAGGGGGCACTTTCAGCACAAAAAAAATGTGCTGAAAAACTCGACTTATACTGGAGTATATACGGTATGTTATATCTTAATTGAGAATGTTGTGTCTAAATTATAGATATTTTGCTTAAACATGTTTGTACTTGTTGGGGAGAGTACCTACCCCGATATGACGCTTGTTATTTAATATATTATTCCTTGTTTATTGCCCATTTATTTGGAATAAGTATTAATATGAATTTTTGCAATAAGTCTAGATTTTTCCTCTAGAACCCTGTTTCTCCTTTTTTGTAATCCTTATTTGTATTGGGGTGTAATTTATTTATTTATTAAAATACTTAACCTACGCAGTCTTACCCGAAGGCCTCGATGTGCAAAAACAAAAGGACAGTGACATTAAAAAACCTTAAGAGAACCCACAAACCAGCATAGCAAGATACAGAATAAAAGCCAGGGAGTCTGTCCATCACACCCCAATTAAAAATTAGGTGACTCCAAAAGCTTGTACAAAAAGTACGGTTTTCAATTTCTTGGAATATTCAGTATGGCCAAGTTTGCAGAGCTCAAGGATCGGGTAGGCACATACTTGACAAATATTTCCTTCAGATACTCTGGGCCATATCCATGCAGAGCCTTATGGACAAGACATCTGGTTTTAAACAGAACCCGTTCTTTCACGGGCAGCCAATGCAGGGCTCTAAGGGCTGGAGTGATGTGGTCATGGCAACCAACACCTGTCAGTAACCTTGCTGCGGCATTCTGAATCAACTGGAGCTTGTAGATGGTACAAGCAGGCAAACCCAAATACAGGGCATTACAGTAGTCCAATCAACTGCTGATAATGGCATTGACCATGGCGATCTTGTCAGAGTCTGCGATATAGCGAAAAGTCGACCTCAGGAGTCTCAGGTAGAAGTGACATGAACTCACCACCTGATTTACCTGAGGGCGCAAGTTCAACTTAGAGTCAAAGATGACACCCAGGTCCCTGACCTAAGTGGCCGGAATCGGGAAAAGGTTTGAAAGATTCTGGCCATGACGGAAACAAGTTGGAATACACCTGGTTACTGAAGATGATACATTCAGTTTTGGTGCCGTTGGCACCCGGCCAGGATTGAATTTCCTCCAGACAGGAGGCCAGCATGACCAGATCCTCCTCTTTCTTGGATAATTTGAAGTAGATCTGGGTGTCGTCAGCATAGACATGGAACGGGAGATTGTTACGGCGAATGATGTACAGCAGCGGCCTCATATAGATGTTAAAAAGGATCTGAGATAAAGCCGATCCTTGTGGGACCCAACTTTACCCTCTGAACCCTGTCTCGCAGGAACGAGGCTACCCATGCCAGAGCTATACCATCCATTCCATTCAAAGCTGCCAACAGATCCAGAAGTACCATGGCTGAAGCTTCATTCTCATCCAAGGCCCAGAGCAAATCGTCCAGGACTTTTACCAGGGCTGTTTCCGAACCTCTCCCAGGACGAAATCCTGACTGGAAGTCATCAAAAATTTTATTAGACTCCAGGTGAGGTTGAAGCTGCCATACCGCAGCTCGCTCCATGATTTTTGCCAAAAACGGCAGGGTGGAAATAGGGCAATTGTTGCTCAACACGGTGCGCTCCACGTTAGCTTTCTTTAGCAGGGGTATAACCACGGCCTGCTTCAGATTACATAGAATGACATCGGTAGCAAAAGACATGCTGACAATGTCTGCAATAAAAGGCGCCAGAGCATCTGAGGAGTCCTTCACCAACTGCGCAATGCAGGGATCAAGTGATGAGGATGAGGCTCTGAGAGATTTGAGGATGGTTTTAATATCTTCTGGAGTCACCGAATAAAATACAGAGAAGCGGATCCCTACATATGGTGGTCATGTTTCTTCCACCTCCACATGTTTTTCTGATAATTTCTATTTTCTCTTTAAAATAACAGGATAAAATTTCGCTCAATTCAGCAGAGTTTTTCTCTTCAGGTTGACCACACGTGGGATTAGCCAGTCACCTGGCCACCCTGAAGAGCTCCGCTGATGAGTTAGTCGCATTTATTATTTTGCTTGTGAAAAATTATTTCTTGACATTTCTGATGCCTTCCTTGTATTTTTTTAAATTAACCATATAGTTTAATTTTGATTAATTAATTGGGGATTTTCTCAATGCTCTTTCGGCAGCTCTACATTGCCATTTTAAATGAAGGGTTTTTATAATAGTAGCGTTGAAAAAAATAAATTTTTTCAGCAATCGACTCAGATTTAAAAAAGCTTAGATTATCTATATTTTTCACAAAGTGTCTGCCAAAATCATCTGCAGACACTTTGGATAAATTCCTTATCATTTTTACAGGGATATTTCTGTTAGGAATATGAGGTTCCTTTTTATTCATTTTTACATCATGGGTAAACCAGATTAAATAATGGTCGCTCCAAATCATCTCACAGGATGGGAAGAACTTAAGTAGGAGCCCACCATATAAAACCTAGTCCAGGGTGTGGCCTGCCGTATGAGTGGGACCACTAACACCCTGGGTATACCCCACACTCACCACAAAATTTATCAGCTGCTGGGCAACTAGATGATCAACATCATCTGCCCAACAGTTGAAATGTCCAAGCACAATGTTTTTATTATAACACAAGGACTGGTTAACGAGTACTTGGCACATTTCCTCTAGGAAATCAGCTGTTTTACCAGGGAGATGATAAATAATCATAACCCCATGGTTTCTTCAGGTCCTAGTTTGCATTGGAAAGAGGCAAATTCAAACGAAGAAACCATTTCCTCTGTAGCAATTTTAGTGAACATCAGCTGGGAGCGAAATATAAGAGCCACTCCTCCCCCTCTCCCTGCTAATCTATCATGATTTATGATGCTATAACCATTAGGGACTAGTTCATCCTTTCTAGGGGGAGTGGCCGAGAAAGACCATGTTTCCGTGACTGCTAAAAAATCCAGTTTATGTAGACAGATGGTATCATGAATAGCAGTGGCATTCTTTATAGCATTCTTTATAGCTGAGCAAGCATTAATTAATCCTCCCACTAACCTCCCTTCAAACTGTGCAGCTTTCAGCTACTTCTAGAGCATTATTAACCACTTTACAACCGGCCCATAGCCGAATGATGGCAGCAGGGCGGTTGCTTAACTCTGGGATCACGTCATATGATGTCTTCCCAGAGTTCCCCTCTCGCGCACCCCCTGGGGCGCGCACCTGAACACATCCGTGACCGCCGGGTCCCCCACGGATCCTGTTAAATGGCCGCTGATCGCAGCCGTTTACCATATAATCGATCCGTCAAATGACGGAGCGATCACATGTAAACAAACCGGCGTCATCTGATGACGCCGGTTCCTCTCCTCCCCTCCTGTGTACCGATCGGTACACTGTGAGCAGGGAGGGGGATGGATGGATGGCAGTAGCGCTGTGGGCTGGTTGTGTAGTGCCCACAGCGCTAACCAGTGACATCCAGCCATCCTTCCATCCATGCTCAGCCATCCCTAATGCCCTGCAATACTCTGCAATACTCTGCAATGCCCCAGAATAATGTGCAATACTCTGCAATGCCCCAGAATAATGTGCAATACTCTGCAATGCCCCACAACACTGTGCAATACTCTGCAATACCCCACGATACTCTGCTATACCCCACAATACTCTGCAATACCCTGCAATACCCCGCAATACTCTGCAATACCCTGCAATACTCTGCAATACCCCACAATACTCTGCAATACCCCACAACACTGTGCAATACCCTGCAATACCCCGCCATACCCAGCCATACTCAGCGATACCCTGCCATACTCTGTGATACCCAGCCATACCCAGTCATACTCTGTGATACCCAGCCATACCCAGTCATACTCGGCGATACCCTGCCATACTCAGCCATACCCAGCCATACTCAGCCATACTCGGCGATACCCTGCCATACTCTGCAATACCCAGCCATGCTCAGCCATACTCGGCGATACCCTGCCATACTCTGCAATATCCCGCCATACTCTGAAATACCCCGCCATACTCTGAAACAACCCGCCATACTCTGAAACACCCCGCAATACTCTGCCATACCCAGCCATGCCCTGCCATAGCCTGCCATACCCCGCAATACTCTGCCATACCCAGCCATACTCGGTGATACCCAGCCATGCTCTGCCATACCCTGCCATGCTCGGCCATACCCTGCCATGCTCAGCCATACCCTGCCATGCTCAGCCATACTCGGCTGTACTCGGCCCCTGTATGTGGCCAGGCTGTGGAAGTCTCACACATGTGGTATCGCCGTACTCAGGAGGAGTAGGAGAATCTATTTTGGGGTGTCATTTTTGGTATGTACATGCTATGTGTTAGAAATATTGTATAAATGGACAACTTTGTGTTAAAAAAAAAAAAAAGCGTTTTAACCACTTCCCACCCGCCGGCTGTCATGCGACGTTCTTGACTTTGTGTGGGGATATCTGAATGATGGGTGCAGCTACAGGCATCATTCAGATATCAGCTTTTTTAGCCGGCGATTCCCTACACCATAAGAATGATCATAGCGGCTGTTCCACTGCTTGATCGTTCTTATGGGAGGCGAGAGGGGACGTCCCCCCCTCCCGCCACCCTCCGGTGCTTCTACCGACTCACTGCTACGATCGAAGCCAGGATCTTTTTTTAATTTTTTTTTATTTCAGGCTTCCCAGCCTAGAGGTGAGATATGGGGTCTTATTGACCCCATATCTCACTGTAAAGAGGACCTGTCATGCCATATTCCTATTACAAGGGATGTTTACATTCCTTGTAATAGGAATAAAAGAGGTCAAAAATTATTTTTTTTTGAAAAAAGCATCAAACCAAAATAAATAAAGTAAAATGAACAATAAAAAAAAATAAAAAATTTTAAAGCACCCCTGTCCCTGTGTGCTCGCATGCAGAGGCGAACGCATACGTAAGTCCCGCCCACATATGAAAACGGTGTTCAAACCACACATGTGAGGTATCGGTGCGATCGGTAGAGCGAGAGCAATAATTTTGGCCCTAGACCTCCTCTGTAACTCAAAACATGTAACCAGTAAAAATTTTTAAAGCGTCGCCTATGGGGATTTTTGAGTAGCGAAGTTTGGCGCCATTCCACAAGCGCGTGCAATTTTGAAAGGTGACATGTTGGGTATTTATTTACTCGGCGTAACTTGATCTTTCATATTATGCAAAAACATTGGGCTAACTTTGCTGTTTTTTTTTTTTTTTAAAGCACACATTTTTTTTTTCCAAAAAAAAGCGGCCAAAAAATGTCTTTGCTAAAAAAAACATATATAATGTTTTGGGGTTCTATGTAATTTTCTAGCTAATAAACGATGATTTTTACATGTAGGAGAGAAATGTCAGAATTGGCCTGGGTGCTCCAGAACACCTGAAGGTGCTCCCCTGCATGTTGGGCTTCTGTATGTGACCACGCTGTGTAAAAGTCTCACATGTGTGGTATCACCATACTCGGGAGTAATAGCACATTGTGTTTTGGAGTGTAATTTGTGGTATGCATATGCGGTGTGTGAGAAATAACCTGCTAATATAACAATTTTGTGAAAAAAAAAAGTAAAAAAAAAAAACTTGATTTTGCAAAGAATTGTGGGAAAAAATGACAACTTCAAAAAACTCACCATGCATCTTTCTAAATACCTTGGAATGTCTTCTTTCCAAAAAGGGGTCATTTGGGAGGTATTTGTACTTTTCTGGCATGTTAGGGTCTCAAGAAATTAGATATGCCGTCAGTACTTCAGGTGTGATCAATTTTCAGATATTGACACCATAGCTTTCGCAAAGACCAAATAATATCCACCGATTTGGGTTATTTTTACCAAAGATATGTAGCGGTATAAATTTTGGCCAAAATATATGAAGAAAAATTACTAATTTGCAAAATTTTATAACAGAAACTAGGAAAAATGCATTTTTTTCCAGATTTTTTGTCTTTTTTCTTTTATAGCGCAAAAAATAAAGAACCCAGCGGTGATTAAATACCACCAAAAGGAAGCTCTATTTGTGTGAAAAAAAGGACAAAAATTTCATATAGATACAGTGTTGCATGACTGAGTAATTGTCATTCAAAATGTGAGAGCACCAAAAGCTGAAAATTGGTCTGGTTATTAAGGGGGTTTAAGTGCCCAGTGGTCAAGTGGTTAAAAAAAATGTAGGCAGGTAGGCTCAGAGGCTATGGATAAACCAGATTTCTGTAGTTTGTCAGCTACCCACTGTGAGATTTCACCAGTTGTATTCAACGTCTTTAGCTGATCAGATGACTAAATAATCATGATTTAAAAAAAAAAAAAAAAAGTTACCTATGATAAAATACTAAGGTGCCCGCCTGCCCTGCTATGTCCTGTCACAGACGGGCACAGATGGGCTTCCCTCTGGCGCGCCTCCGGCGCACCGCCTGCACCCGCTGCTCTCCGCGCAGCGGCGTCAGGAGGATATAGCAGCCAGACTCCGCCCAGAGAAGAGTTAAGCTGAGTCAGCTGAGTGCGGCTTCCTGCTGGATTGCACTTGTTCAGGAGGGACTCTGAAAGCTCTGAGGTAAGTGAAAAAGTATTGTTGATGTAGATAGCAAAACAGCACAATGGGGATCCTGCAACGGTAAACTGTCCTGTGCAAGTGCGATTTCCTTTAGGTAGTTAAACGCCCTTCTAGCTCCATGCAGCGGCTAGAGTTGCCACCTCATCCCTTTAAACCCGAACACCTTTGAATTACACAGGTTCTGAGGCTAATTAAATGCAGATAAGGCACCAAGTGAGTTTAATTACCACCTTAATCAGCCACAGAACCTGTGTAATTAATATGTGTTCAGGTTTAAAGGGATGAGGTGGCAACCATAGCAGCGGCGTCAGGAGGATATAGCAGCCAGACTCCGCCCAGAGAAGAGTTAAGCTGAGTGCGGGTTCCTGCTGGATTGCACCTGTCCAGGAGGGACTCTGAAAGCTCTGAGGTAAGTGAAAAAGTATTGTTGATGTAGATAGCAAAACAGCAAAAGGGGATCCTGCAACTGTAAAATGTCCTGTGCAAGTGCGATTTCCTTTAGGTAGTCAAACGTCCTTCTAGATCCGCGCAGCGGCGTCAGGAGGATATAGCAGCCATAATCACACATACATTCCTGTTTTGTATTTTTTATATTTTACTTTTCATTTTAACACGCTGTCCGTATTGTGTTCTAACACCGTACACATGCGGATCCTATCGTTTTGGTCATTTGGTGTCGGATTTCTTTTGCTTTCTCCTGTGTGGAGCTTTACGTACGTAACGTGCGTCAGATCGAGGTCTGGTGTTCTCTCATGGTTAGCCTCATAAGTGTAAATCATGTGACGGCTCTCGGGTCATAACGAGGCTTGGTTTTGGTTCGTTGATATATAAGCGATGGTTTTAGTGCGTCGCTCGTGCCCCTTTGAAGACGTCAGGTGTGACGAAACATGTAGGGCGGTGCTACGTACTGACGCCATCATGCCCCATATGATCTTTTGGTATACGGGTGTTCGTTTTTAGCTTTTCAAATTTTGCCGGCTACTTTTATATGTACTGCACAGAGGATGCTAATCCCCGCCTTTGTTTTTGTTTTTACCCTGAGCAATACACGCTTTTTTTTTTACAATATCACACTATTGGAATTTCTTTTGCCTCTTCACACTCGTGGCTCTCCGGGCAAACGAGTGATAGTTCCGATCGTGAGTGTGTCTCTTTTGCCTTGGGTCAACATGGAGACATGAGGCTACGGAGCAATAGGAGTTCCACCTCGCCCGTGCAGAGGGCTATATCTGCTTGCGATTCAGACCTCGTTATTCAGGGGGTCCACCGTTTCTGGTAAGGCCATTTACATATCAATTGTGACCCGCTTGCAACTGGGGATTCCTTTTTTCCTCCTGCTCCTTTTTTCCGGTGAAGGTGTCTGACCCCTGGACAGTTGTTCCCCTCAGTGGACTTGCCTCCCTCCATCAGTGCTCTCTCTCTCTCTTTGAACTGCTCATGGACGTTCTTCTTTGTTCATCAAATGTTTATTTGTTTATGAATTGATTCTACTCACATTTTTTTTCTGTTCATTTATTCATTAATCATCATATCACTCACCTGGTAATAAGAAGGATAGTCCCTTCCTGGCGACAGCTTTCCCTTTACCTCTGATCTCGACAGATTCTCTGGCCAGCAGAACCGTCACTTCTGGTTGGACTACAAGCTGCAGTCCCAACCCTGTGCTGCTCTCATGCTTCTGGATAGGCCCTCAGACAGCCTAGTAGCCAGATGCCCCCGGAATAGTCCCAGTCTCCGGCCTAGTAGCCCGGGGCACACAACACACGCCCACCCAGGCAGCCATCCAGGTGGCACAGAACAGAGATCACCTGACCTCACCCGAATATATAGGCTCTCCCAGCAGGCCAAGAAATTCAAGAAAACCCCTGCCCATTGGCTGAGATACCCCATATACCCATAACCTGACCTTGGTTTGCCCTTCTCGTATCTAGTACCACCAAGTACCCGGCTACCTAGTGTTAGAAGAGAAAAGCGCAACAAGGCCAAACTTAGGGGGAAATCAATAGATCTCTAACAATTAACCAGGATAACTACTCCTGGCAAGAAAATTTGTGAGGAGCAAACTCCATGGTGATATACCCCCAGATGCCTTTGTAATCCCCAGCATGGCTTTGTTACCCCCAGGAGGCCTCTGCAAACCCCCAGTCTGCATCTGCACCCCTATAATCTTCTGTATCCTTCAGTAAGTCTACATAAGTCTCAGCACCCCTCTACACATCTCTACAACCCCGCCTCCCCCACATACACACACCACCACCCCACACAAAAGTCTGCACTGCTGCACTACCGATTAGCAGCTCTATGATGCCTGCTACAGTGGCCGAGCAACTCACTGTACACAAACCAGTGCTTGTCCCAGTCAGATGCCCCTCCTTCTCGACTGTAAAATGTGAACTGCTGTCCGAAGGTGTAAAAGGAGATGCCAGGTGCCACAGAGCTTCTCCCCACACCACTGTATAGCAGGCTTGAGTCCTCTCTCGGCTGTCTGGCTCTGCCTGCCTCCCTGCACATCACTTGGCTGCACTTAGAGAAGGAACGGAGCTGCCAGCCCGCTCCATGGGGACTACGAATTGCAAAAAAAATGTATTTTACTGCACCCCCTCAATGTGTGGCACCCGGGGGGGACCACCCCCACATTGGTACACCACTGGAAAATCAATCAGTAATCTAATCAAAAAGTAATTAAGAGCAGAAAACTACTGCAACCAGAAAATAACATTAACCATAAGTAAATAGATGCACAGCAGTATAAAAAAAATACAAACTTTATATAATAAGAGATCAATAACATTACATATGTCCAGTGTCGACTGTACAAACAGGTATTATCAGCAAAGGGCCGGATAGGAGTCCTGGTGTAATTGTGGACATTGTTACTAATAGAGATACCTCCAGATAAATGTTGCCGCAAAGTCCAGTTGCAGGGTCCCCTGAGGATGATGTGGCTTATGTTTTTGGGTTGATGACTTATAGATAAGATCTACAGTCATGTAGAGTTCTTTCAAATGTTGTCCAACCAGCCTGGAATGAAGCTTCTCACTGGCAGGAACTATGGTGTGGCACTGGAACTCAGAGTCAGCCTATCTACACTGGTCTTTAGTCTCTTCCTAATAGTTTCTAATTTGACATACAACCGGACCTCTAAGCCTATGATCCCAACATGGTCACCGGAGGCCTATCCTGGCTCTAACCTATAAAGGCTGGTTATGAAGCCCTAAGCTAAAACAAGCTATAGAATCCCAGACCAGAAAGAACATGTTAACTAGAATAACATGAGCTACATATAAACAATATTAAAATAAACCTGTTCACTTACCAATATACTGGAAGGTGACCACTACACATACAGTAGCACAGACCTAGCTATCTGGCACTTTGCATGTGCAATAATAACAAGGACAGGGCAGAGATACGTTGTCTTTCACAAGGATTTACATATACACTCAGCAGCAGCAATTAAACTAAATAGGAATACTTGCATAATAGTCCCTTCTGGCTTGGGGTTTAGCAGCATGGACAGGATATGTGGTTGAGACTTTCTCGACTTTGTCTTTCTCACCACCTCCTCTATCTGGGGTTTCAAAGCCAACAGCCCAGGGACAGGAAGTACATACATAATATTTTCACAGGCATTTACAAATTCAGACAGTAGAGGGCAGCAGATTGCTACACTAGCATTTTCTTTGTCAACATTTGCGCATGCAGCAGAATATGATTGGCTTTGAGTATTGACCCCCTCTGCCAAATTAGAAGAGGCTGATATCAAGACACAGATATCTAAACTTCAAGCCCCCATTCATGTGGGTGTTAAGGTCCGTACAGCATGAATTAGACATTCTACATGCAGCTGGATCCTCCTGGAACTAGGTGCAGTCAGGATACAGTTGTGCTCAAAAGTTTGCATACCCAGGCAGAAATTGTGAAATTTTGGCATTAACCACTTCAGCCCCGGAAGAATTTACCCCCTTCCTGACCAGAGCACTTTTTGCGATTCGGCACTGCGTCGTTTTGACTGACAATTGCGCGGTCATGCGACGTGGCTCCCAAACAAAATTGGCGTCCTTTTTTTTCCCACAAATAGAGCTTTCTTTTGGTGGTATTTGATCACCCCTGCGGTTTTTATTTGCGCTATAAACAAAAAAAGAGTGACAATTTTGAAAAAAAAAGCATTATTTTTTTGCTTTTTGCAATAATAAATATCCCCCAAAAATATATTAAAAAACATTTTTTTCCTCAGTTTAGGCCGATACGTATTCTTCTATATATTTTTGGTAAAAAAAAATCGCAATAAGCGTTTATTGATTGGTTTGCGCAAAAGTTATAGCGTTTACAAAATAGTGGATAGTTTTATGGCATTTTTATTTTTTATTTTTTTTTTTACTAGTAGTGGCTAGTAGTGGCGGCGATCAGCAATTTTTATCTTGACTGCGACATTATGGCGGACACGTCGGACAATTTTGGCGTGATTTTGGGACCATTCACATTTATACAGCGATCCATGCGATTAAAATCGCATTGATTACTGTGTAAATGTGACTGGCAGTGAAGGAGTTAACACTAGGTGGCGCTGTAGGGGTTAAATGTATCCTAGGGATGTGTTCTAACTGTAGGGGGATGGGCTAGCAGTGTCACTACACTGATCGCTGCTCCCGATGACAGGGAGCAGAAATCAGTGACACTGTCCTAGGCAGAACGTGGAGATGCTTGTTTACCTTAGCATCTCCCCGTTCTTCCTCTCCGTGAGGCGATCGTGGGTATCTCTGCAGCGATAGAGTCCGCGGGACCCACGACCCGACTCACGGAGCTCCCAGCCGGCGCGCACGCGCGCCACCGGCGGCGCGCACGCAATGGCACGGCGGCAATTTCAAAAGGACTTACAGGTACGTCCTTTTGCCTAGCCTAGTCATTGTGCCAGCGTACATCGGCGCGCGCCAGTCGGCAAGCAGTTAATATTGAAAATATGACTGATCATGCCAAAAAAGTCTTTTATTTAGGGATAGCAATCACATGGAGCCGTTTATTATCACATAGTTTTTTTGGATCCTTTTTAAATCATAATGATAACAGAAATCATCCAAACGGTCCTGATAAAAAGTTTACATACACTGGAATGTTTGGCCTTGGTACAGACACAGAAGGTGGCACACACTCGTTAAAATGGAAATTTAATGTTAATTTCCCACATTTGTGGCTTTTTAAATCACAATTAATGTCTATATATAAAGAGGTCAATGAGTTTGTTAGCTCTCACATGGATGCACTAAGCAGGCTAGACACTGAGCCATGAGGAGGTAGAAAAGATCAGTCAAAAGACCTGCGTAACAAAGTAATGAAACTTTACAAAGATGGAAAAGGATATAAAAAGATATCCAAAGCCTTGAATATGCCAGTCAGTACTGTTCAATCACTTAATAAGTGAAAAATGTGGGGATCTCTTGATACCAAGCAAAGGTCAGGTAGATCAAGAAAGATTTCAGCCACCACTGCCACAGGAACTGTTCGGGATACAAAGAAAAACCCACAGGTAACCTCAAGAGAAATACAGGCTGCTCTAGAAAAAGATGGTGTGGTTGGGAGCACAATATGATGATACTTGAACAAAAAAGAGCTGCATGGTCAAGTTGCCAGATAGAAGCCTTTACTGTACAAGTTTCAACAAAAAAGCCTGGTTACAATATGCCCGACAACACCTTGACATGCCTCATTGGCTTTTTTGTGACATTGATGCAGTAAAGGCTTCCTTCTGGCAGCTCAACCATGAAGCTCTTTTTTGTTCAAGTATCGTTGAATTATGCTCCTTAACCTCTTCAATACCAGGTACTTAGACACCTTCCTGCCCAGGCCAATTTTCAGCTTTCAGCACTGTCGCAATTTGAATGACAATTGCGCGGTCATACAACACTGTACCCAAACAAATTTTTTATCATTTTGTTCCCACAAATAGAGCTTTCTTTTGGTGGTATTTGATCACCTCTGTGGTTTTTATTTTTTGCGCAACAAATAAAAAAGAGCGAAAATTTGGAAAAAAAACTATTTTTTCTTTTGTTTCTGTTAAATTTTTTTATAAATAAGTATGTTTTCTTCTTCAATCACGGGCACTGATAAGGTGGCACTGATGGGCACTGATAGGCAGGACTAATGGGCACTGATAGGTGGCACTGGTATGTGGCACTGATGGGCACTCATAGGTGGCACTGATGGGCACTCATAGGCGGCACTGATGGGCACTCGTAGGTGGCATTAATGGGTACTTATGGGTGGTACTGATGGGTACTTATGGGTGGCACGGATGGGCACTGATGGGCACTGATAGGTGGGCACTGATGGGCATTGATGTGCACTGACAGGTGGCACCGATGGACACTGATGGGTGGCACTGATGACACTGATTGATGGCACTGATGACACTGATGTGTGGCATTGCTGGGCATCACTTATATATAATGGTGCCAGTCAGTGACCATTTGTGGGCACTGAATGACACAGATTGGGCATAATTTGCACATGTGGATGGCCATGGGGTACATACCTGGCCATCCACATGTTACCCCCCTTCCCTGGTGGTCCTGGCGGCTTCCCTGGTGGTCTAGTGTGGGCATCCGAGGGGGGGCTGCGCTGATAAACAATCAACGCAGACCCCCCCTGTCAGGAGAGCCGCCGATTGGCTCTCCTCTACTCACGTCTGTCAGACGCGAGTGAGGAAAAGCCGATCAACAGCTTTTCCTATCGACATTGTGATCGGACACGGCTGATCACGTGGTAAAGAGCCTCCGCTGGAGGCTCTTTATCAAGATCGGTGGAGAGGTGTGTCAGACTGACACACTGCACCACCAATCGCCGCAATGCACGCCCCCACGGGCGCGCGGCAGCTGTTATCCTGCTGGACGCTATATGACGCCCAATCAGCATAACTGAACCACCGCCCTGGCCGTCAATCTGCTATAGGCCTGGCGGGAAGTGGTTAAAAACAACCCCACTGTCTTTTTGGCAAGCAGCCTGTATTTCTCCTGCAGTTGCCTGTGGGTTTTTCTTTGTATCCTGAGCAATTCTTCCACCAGTTGTGGCTACAATCTTTCTTGGTCTACCTGATCTTGGCTTGGTATTAAAAGAGCCCCTAATTTTCCACTTCTTAATAAGTGATTAAACAGTACCGACTGGCATATTCAAGGCTTTGGATATCTTTTTATATATCCTTTTCCATCTTTATAAAGTTTCATTACCTTGTTATGCAGGTCTTTTGATTGTTCTTTACTACCTCCTCATGGCTCAGTGTCTAGCCCGCTTAGTGCATCCATGTGAGAGCTAACAAACTTATTGACTATTTATACACAGACACTAATTGTGATTTAAAAAGCCACAAATGTGGGAAATTAACCTTTAATTCCTTTTTAACCTGTGTGTGCAACCTTCTGTGTCTGTACCAAGGCCAAACATTCCAGGGTATGTAAACTTTTTATCAGGGCCATTTTGGTGATTTCTGTTATCATTATGATTTAAAAAGGATCCAAAAAAACTATGTGATAATAAATGGCTTCATGTGATTGCTATCCTTAACTACTTCCCGCCCGGCCAAAATGAGGCCGGGAAGTGGTTCAGTTATCCTGACTGGGCATCATATGACTTCCAGCAGGATAAGCTGTGATTGTGCACCCTAGGGGTTGTGCAGCGCAGCGATCCATGGTGCAGTGTGTCAGTCTGACACACCACAACACCGATCTCGGTAAAGAGCCTCTGACAGAGGCTCTTTACCACGTGATCAGCCGTGTCCAATCACAGCTGATCATAGTGTAAACAGGAGAAGAGCCATTTATCAGCTTTTCCTCACTCGCGTCTGACAGACGCGAGTAGAGGAGAGAGGCCGATCGGCTGCTGCTCCCCTGACGGGGGGTCTGTGCTGATTGGTTATCAGCACAGTCCCCCCCTGCAGATGCCCACCCAGGACCACCAGGGATGTCACCAGGACCACCAGGGATGCCCACAAAGGACGCCCACCAGGTATGCCACCCTGGATCCACCAGGGATTTTTCCAATCAGTGCCCAGGCAGATGCCAGTCAGTGCCCATCAGGAAAGCGTGCCAGTGCCATCAGTGATGCCCTATCGGTACCACCCATCAGTGCTGCCTATCAGTGCCCATCAATGCCGCCCTATCAGTGCCACTCATAAGTACCTCATCAGTGTCACCTATCAGTGGCCACCAGTGCCACCTACTAATGCCCATCAGTGCCGCCTATCAATGCCCATCAGTGCTGCATATCAGTGCCACCTATCAGTGCCGACCTATCAGTGCCCATCGGGGCCACCTCATTGGTGCCACCTCATCTGTGCCGCCTTATCAGTTCCCGTCAGTGCAGCCTCATCAGTGCCCATCAGTCGAAATCTTTCGGTCTTTTTTATTTCTTAAGCAAAAAAAAAAGAAGCAGAGGCGATCAAATACAACCAAAAGAAAGCTCTATTTGTGGGAACAAAATGATAAAAATTTTATTTGCGTACAGTGCAGCATTGTCACAGTGCATCATATTGTCATTTAAGAAGTGACAGTGCTGAAAGCTGAAAATTGGCTTGGGCAGGAAGGGGGGGAAAGTGCCTGGTATTGAAGTGTTTAAATAAAAGACAGTTTTTTGGCATGATCAGTCATATTTTCAATATTAATGCCAAACTTTCACAATTTCTGCCTGGGTAGGCAAACTTTTGAGCACGACTGTATGTAAGTAAATGCAGATGCTGTGGCTGTAGCAGACATTCCAGGTCTCCCGCAAGATGCGGGAATCTCCCGCATTTCTGCGGCGGCTCCCACACACCCCTCACGACCTCCTGGGAATGATCGGTGCGGCGGGGAACAGCTGTGAACACTGATCTCCTTTGTATAGATTTTTAGCTGACAGCTGTTTCTCCTTCTCTCCCTCCCGCGGCTGTCAGCTAAAAAGCTACACAGGGAAATCGGTGTTCACAGCTGTCCCTTCCACTGCATCGACCATTTCCATCTGTTTCCTGTGTGCCCCTCCCCCGGCCCCCTCCATGTCCTTCTCCGTCCCCCCCCGCTCTCCTCCGCCCCCCCCCCCCCCCGTGTTCTCTTCTGCCCCTTCTGTCCTCCTCCTCCGCCCCCCCCCTCCCCCCTCGTCCCCTGCAGCGGGCTCCCCTCCTCTCCCGCGGCTGCGGGGTGGCGGACTGTCAGGAATTGGAGACAGTGAGCGAGATCGCTCCTGTGTCCTGTGATAACTGAGCAGAGTAAACTGTTCTCTGTTTCAAAGGGGAGATGTCAGGGGTCTGATTAGACCCCTGATATCTCACCAAAGACCCCACAAAATATAAAACAATTTATTGTAAAAATAATTCTAAAAAATGAAAGTGTAAAAAAATAAAATAAGAAACTACTGACACCACTCTCCCCTGCCCTACCAACACTGTCCACTGCCCCAACCCCCTCCCCTCAAAAAGCATTGTGAACATTTTTTAAAACAAATTAAATTGTAAAAAAAATCAATACGTAAAAAAACAAAAACGACTGACACCGTCCGCTGCCACATACCCCCCACCCCCTTCCCCAGGAGCACTGTGAAAAAATATTGAAAAAGGTGATTTTAAAAATTGTTTCCCTGAAATGAGTTTTTGCTGGTTGGGATGTCTGCTGTAGGGACACAAAGGCATGTCCAATTTTAACAGAGTGTCTGAAAGAAATCTGCACATTTGTGATCAGTATGAAATGAGTTTGGATGATTATGGCATTATGAATAAACTCACCCAGATGAGGGTAGTGGAAAAATCACATTCACCGGTTTTACAGTATTGCAGACATTTCCCTTGTTCATCACATTACTTTGAAACCTAGTGCAAGATCCAGACTGAGTCAGAATGACTGCAGATCGCTGACATTTGTTGCGCTTTTTAATATTTTTTTCTGCTGTGGTGACTTCAAAGGAAAGATTTTGTCATTCCTTCTAAAAGTAAACAGTCTCCAATCCTGCACAGATAATCTTAACGTTTGACATTATCCTTATAAGGGTATCCATAATGACCTAATCATGCAAGCCAGGGCATTGTTTTCTGTTGTGTGCCACTAATAACTGAAATTCTAAATGTCACATTATCATACACTCACTGGCCACTTTATTAGGTACACTTGTTCAATCGCTTGTTAACACAAATTGCTAATCAGCCAATCACATGGCAGCAACTCAGTGCATTTAGGAATTCAGACGTGGTAAAGATGACTTGCTGAAGTTCAAACCGAGCATCAGAATGGGGAAGAAAGGGGATTTAAGTGACTTTGAACGTGGCATGGTTGTTGGTACCAGACAGGCTGGTCTGAGTATTACAACTGCTGATCTACTGGGATTTTCACTCACAACCATTTCTAGGATTTAAAGAGAATGGTCCGAAAATATCCAGTGAGTGGCAGTTGTGTGGACGAAAATGCCTTGCTGATGTCAGAGGTCATAGGAAAATGGGCAGACTGGTTTGAGATGATAGAAAGGCAACAGTAACTCAAATAACCACTTGTTACAACCAAGGTATACAGATTACCATTTCTGAACGCACAACACATTGAACCTTGAAACAGATGGGCTACAGCAGCAAAAGACCACACCGGGTGCCACTCCTGTCAGCTAAGAACAGGAAACTGAGGCTAAACTTCGCACAGGTTTACCAAAATTGGACAATAGAAGAACGGAAAAACGTGGCCTGGTCTGATGAGTCTCCATTTCAGCTGCGACATTCAGATGGTAGGGTCAGAATTAGACGTAAACAACATGAAAGCATGGATGCACCTTTGGGATGTGGTGGAACAGGAGATTTGCATTATTGATGTGCACCCAACAAATCTGCAGGAACTGCCTGATGCTATCATGTCAATATGAACCAAAATCTCTGAGGAATGTTGCCAACACCTTCGTGGCATAGATTCACCAAGAATTAAGGCAGTTCTGAAGGCAAAAAGGGGTCCAACCCTGTACTAGCAAGGTGTACCTAATAAAGTGGCCGGTGAGTGTATCTTAAAGTGGAACTAAAGTCTATTGCAGAAGAGATTTGCAATGTCTCTTCTGCAATAAAATAAACCTAACTGCCTGCTTGCATCTATTTCTAGAATGAACTGCACATGTGCGGTGCCTGCATGCCGGCAATACTGAACTCTCATGCATGCACAAGAGCGACTTCTGCCTGCACTGACCAATCAAGATCAGCACCCAGTAGAAGCTGGAGGGGAGATTCAGGGATCGGCAAGGGTCCTCACGGGTGTTAGACCATTGAAGCAGAGGTTTTGCAGACTTTAGTTCTGCTTAAAGCCTCATTCAATGTTAAACCCATTGTGCATCAAAACAAAAATTGTGGAAAGTCTTAGGCCCCTTTCAGATGGAGCGGAATCCATCAAACGGATCCACCTGCTTAGCAGGGGATCTCTGTGCTGAGCCCCCCTGAGCAGGCAGATGACAGGTCCGTTTCCGTTCCGCTAAGCAGAGCGGAACAGAAAGCTGTTCTTTTTGTGTGGTCACATGGAAACAGACTGCCAGTCCGCTGTCATCTGACTGTCATCTGATCTGATCCACCGGACACATGGGAAACACTGTATTTTTTTTTGTCTGTTTATTGCAGACCAGATTAGATGCCAGGGGGTGACAACGGACACATGTCCACTGACGCCGCCGCTCCATAAACAACAATAGGTGGTCCAATCGGTCCGCTGGCATGAAAGGGGCCTTACAGTTAATTTCATTAACAAAGCAACCTCAGGCATAGTAACACATTTATCCTCTGTCGGCATGCAACAGGAAAGAACTACTGCGCGCTGCGTGACAGGAGTAGCCTCTCTGCAACAGTCTGGCACATCCCCTGTGCAGGAGGCATGAGCTTTACTGATTGGAGAGCTCTAATTCACAGGGGGTGTGTCAGACAGCTGCAGTGAGACCACTGCTCTCTTATGCCGTGTACACACGGGCGGACTTTTCAACCAAATAAAAAGAAGGAATCACCGCGCTAAATAATAAATACAGTAGGCAATCAAGTAGGTGGACAAATGCCAAACAATTGAAAAGGAAGAGCAGCCGCTTATATATGGGATACACACATATACAAATAGATAAAACAAAAAAAAAAAAAAAGAAGCAGCGCTGTATAATAAATATAAATAAATCACAAAAGTGAATAGTGATAAAAAAGTCCAAAGCAATCAAGTGCCAAATAAAGTCCAATATGTGAAAAAGAAATCATCAAAGTGCAATGGGTAACCGGGCAACCGAGCCCATTATTCGACAGATAAAGTGGGCCTGGATGGACCTTCACCACACCACAGTGTTAAATATGAAATGGGCGCTTACTAGATGGCAAGCTTTAAAAAGCTTGTGACCTTAACCCGGTCGGGGCCTTTCTTAAGAAGGGGACACCGTATGGACACCTCCTCCAACCGTGGATGGCTCACTATTCTCCGTAAAGGAAACCAGGATGCCGGGAAGCTATGCCCATAAACGCTCTGCAGACTGCCAAGCTATCATGCCGGTATGGAAACGGTGTCCTCGCTGAATGAGATGGAAAGAGAGAGGAGGAAAGTCGTCTCACTCGCAGGCTTCTGCCGCTGGCGTATCACATTGTATCACCCTGCAATCCCTGCTCTCTTCAATAGATTGCTTGCAAGTTTAAATTAACATTCAGGGGTGTCAGATAGGAGAATGTCCGTGGTAGACAGTCTGTGTCCTCACTGCACTGGGTGTGGGGGCGTCAAGGTGAGTTTCTGGAAAACTGAAACTCACCTTGACGCCCCCACACCCAGTGTAGTGAGGACACAGACTGTCTACCACGGACATTCTCCTATCTGACACCCCTGAATGTTAATTTAAACTTGCAAGCAATCTATTGAAGAGAGCAGGGATTGCAGGGTGATACAATGTGATACGCCAGCGGCAGAAGCCTGCGAGTGAGACGACTTTCCTCCTCTCTCTTTCCATCTCATTCAGCGAGGACACCGTTTCCATACCGGCATGATAGCTTGGCAGTCTGCAGAGCGTTTATGGGCATAGCTTCCCGGCATCCTGGTTTCCTTTACGGAGAATAGTGAGCCATCCACGGTTGGAGGAGGTGTCCATACGGTGTCCCCTTCTTAAGAAAGGCCCCGACCGGGTTAAGGTCACAAGCTTTTTAAAGCTTGCCATCTGGTAAGCGCCCATTTCATATTTAACACTGTGGTGTGGTGAAGGTCCATCCAGGCCCACTTTATCTGTCGAATAATGGGCTCGGTTGCCCGGTTACCCATTGCACTTTGATGATTTCTTTTTCACATATTGGACTTTATTTGGCACTTGATTGCTTTGGACTTTTCAACCAGACTGGTCCGATGGAACAAATCCGTCGGACAATCCGACCGTGTGTGGGCTTCATCTGACCTGCAGCGGACTTTTTCGGTCGTAAATCAGACGGACTTTAGATTTAACACGTTTCAAATCTTTCCGACGGACTCGAGTCCGGTCGAAAAATCCGCTCTTCTGTATGCTAGTCCGACGGACGAAAACCGATGCTAGGGCAGCTATTGGCTACTGGCTATGAACTTCTTTATTTTAGCCCGGTCGTACGTCATCACGTACGAATCCGTCGGAGTTTGGTGTGATCGTGTGTAGGCAAGTCCGTTTGTTCGCAAGTCCGTCGGAAGTCCGTCGGAAAGACCGCCGGACCTTTGATGCCGGAAAGTCCGCTCGTGTGTACATGGCATTACAGATTATAGCACTGCTTTTCTGCAGCATGCTTTCTTTAAAAAAAAAAAAAAACCTGCAAGATTTTCCACAACTTTTATTTCGATCCCCAAAAAGTTTATTTAGCCAATTTAAAACATAAGTTCAGTTGGACATTAAGGGCTCATAGACTATTATTGCCACTACTCTGAAAAGTGGTCAATGGTGGATCTCTTTTAGGAGGGAGTTTGACAGGTGGTGAAGAGGCGACATGTCAATAGGGCAGAGGAAGATTTCTACTGAAAGGAGAAAAATCAACAAGGGACACGTCATACTAACTGTAAGTCACGTCCCTTGTGCTGATTTTTAAGTTTGGTTTTTTTTTTTAGCTAAGCTAAAAAAATAATAAACTTGTATTTTCTGTTTTCTGTTTAGTAGTGCTTTGCTGTATTATGCCTTACCGATCCCCTTGTCTAACTGCAAGTCTATTGGATAGGATCTGCCTTGTTGAAAACAGTAGATTATCATCGTGTTCTAATGATGTAAAATACCCACAATGTTCCCGATAGCCAGAAATCTTGATATCCTCTAAGGCCCCTTTCACACGGGACGGATCCGTGTTGATCCGCCCCGTGTAGATCCGCTGCTCAGCGGGGATCGCTCCGTTTTCCCCAGCTGAGCAGGCAGATGACAGGGCGGGACCCGCACACTGTGCAGGGACCGCCCTGTCAGATCTCTGCTCTCCCCTATGGGGGATCGGAGGAACACGGACCGTCTGTCCGTGTTCCTCCGATCCGCTCTGCAGACAGATAGAAAAATAGGATTTTCTTCCGTCCGCAGAATTGGACGAGAGCGGAGGCGGACGACATCGGGTGTTAGCGGATGTACATCCGCTGACACCCGCTATCCCATAGGGATGCATGTATGTCCGTATTTCATCCGTAAACGGATGGATGAAATACGGACATACTGTCCGCATGTGTGAAAGGGGCCAAAGCCTACAGTCCCGCTAGGAAACTTGGATCCTGATTCATCCATGTGAAGTGAATTTTGTGTTTGGTCTTGACAAGGATCCCTTGTCCCTAATGCAAACGCCCTCGTCTATCTTCTCTGTTGCTAATGTATAGAAAAAGAAGAGCTCTATAGAGTATGGAGATTTATACCCAGATTGCTAGTATGTGCATTCCTGCACTGGGTACATTCTTTTTTTCCAAAGAAAAAACATGTTTATTGTTGTCAAAAATCATCATACAAATGAAATACGTGTCATGTCAACAGCATGTAAGGTTAGAGGCACTACATATATTCTAGCCTACTTTTCCATCGTTGTTTGCACCGGACTAAGAAGATGCAGGTATGTGCATAACTTGGACATTGTAACTAGGTTAGCCATTTACATTGTATTGTTCATATTAATCTAGACATTTCCCCAAAATACATTCTTAGGCTAATGAAGACCGTAGCCTCCATAATCTTGCAGCTATACATTAGTGATCATGTAGTACAGGTATTATTGTTGGTTAGCCATGAGCTCCATATCTTATGGTACTTTTTAGGGCAACCCCTATGCATGTAGAGTACTTTTTTATATGGCAGGGACGCATTTACCTCTCTCAACCAGTCCTGGACCGAAGGAGAAGTGGTTCTCATCCAGTTCTTGGCAATTAGTTTTCTAGCACTAAACAGTGTTTCACTAAGGAGTGTAGGCACTGGGTACATTCTAGACATCAAGTGCAATCGGTAAAATTGTGATGCTATCCAACAAACATTGCAGCTGTGATAAATTCAGAAAGTCCCCCTAGTTTCCCTTAACCTACGTTCTGTGCAATTATTATGCAGAAAAATTCTACAGCGCACCATGCAGTGTTTGGATCTGCTTTCCGCAGCCTATGTGTATCCAAATAATCATATTCATACTTCCAAGGCAGGACTGAGACGGAAACTTTGGGGTACTATAAAGGTAACTTCTGACTTGCTGTTATTTAAGAGAAAGCAATCAATTGGCAATTAATGCCATTGAGAATAGCTCAGTTAATAGCTTTGGTTGTCTGGGAACAGTTGTTCCCAGATAACCAAAGGGTGAACTTACATACTACCACAACCCCAAACAGGTAAACTGTGTATCTTGTATACTTTGACAAAAAGTACCTTTTAACCAGTTGCTGACCGCCCACGGTACATATATGTAATTACTTTGACATTAATTACCGTTGTTATGGCAGCAACTAGCTGCCATATCCAGGGTTGCTACCTCATCCCTTTAAAACCGAACACCTATTAATTACACAAAATCTGTGGCTGATTAAGGTGGTAATTATACTTGGTGCCTCATCTGCATTAAATTAGCCTCAGAACCTGTGCAATTCATATGTGTTCATGTTTAAAGGGATAAGGAGGCAACCCTAACCATTACCCCAGTATCATTTTTATCCGTGGCCGATTCAGTGTGTGATCCTAGGGGTGGATTCGCTGTGGGATCACTTTTAGAGGCAGCAGGAGAGGTGCCCCCTCCCACCACTTTTCGGTTGTTTGTGTGTTTACTGGAGCCGTCGGTAAACCCAGAAGTGATCCAATCCCTCTGATGGCTAGGCAGGAAGTCAAGTGAGGGCAAGATGGCCCCCACTCGGCTCTATGCCCTTGGAGGACCTCCGACGTCACTTACGGTTCTCGGGCCAAAACATTTTTTTTTTTTCGTAAAGTCAAATTTTTTTTGCTTTGAAAGGTAATTGAGAGATCTGCTGTCTTTTTGACCCCAAAACTCTCAATAAAGAGGACCTGTCATGCTTATTTCTATTACAAGGCATGTTTACAGGAGTAAAAAATAGACAAGGGGACAGTATAAAAATAAAAAGTAAAATAAATAAGGAAAGAAAAAGTGCTCCAGCCCCCCACATACATAAGTTGCGTCGCGCATACGTAAACGGTGTGATCAAACCACGCATGTGAGGTATTGCCACGATCGATAGAGCGAGAGCAATAATTATAGCACTAGACCTCCTCTATAACTCTAAACAGGTAACCTGTAAAAATGTTTAAAGCGTCGCCTATGGGAATTTTTAGGTACCCAATTTTGACACCATTCCACCAGCGTGTGCAATTTTAGCATGACATGTTAGGTATCTATTTACACAGCGTAACATCACCTTTCACATTGTAAAAAAAATCATGCTAGTGTTTTAGTGTATTTTTTCCCAAAAAATTGCATTTAAAAAAAGATCGCTGTGCGAATACCACGTGACATAAAATAATTGTCATTTTATTTTCTTTATATCTTATATATAATGTTTGGGGGTTCCAGAAAAGGCCTGGTCAGCAGCCCAATATAAGCTACAGAAATAAATATGCAGTCAACCCACATTTTCAAAGTCTTAGGTCTCATTCACAGCACATCAGTTGAGCTTTGTACATCAGAACGGTGCATTTAGAATGCGACCATTTTCCATGTATCCTGTTCACACCACAGTACTGTGTTGCGGTGCAGTGTGTAAAAATGCAGACATGTGGGTTGATTTACTAAAACTGGAGAGTGCAAAATCTGGTGAAGCTCTGCATAGAAACCAATCAGCTTCCAGATTTTAGGCCTTATGTACACTGCTGCTGCTAAACGGACGTTTAGGAGCAGCTGGGCATTTTTTCAACTGCTCCTGAACTCTCCTCTATGTTATCTTATCAGTTCATGTACACAGGGTCTTTAACCATTTGCCGATGTACGTCCTAAGTTTGGCGGCGGATATCGTTGTTATGGCAGCAGCTAGCTGCCATAATCCCGGTATTCCTGTTTTCATACGGCGGTCGGCTTTCAGATGACATTGGTCTCTGCGGCGGATTTGCCGCGAGATCACTTTTATCGGTGGCGGGAGAGGGGCCCCCCTCCCGCTGCGATCCGGTGCCCTCCGCCGCTTACCGGAGCCGTTGGTAGCGGCGGAGGCGATTGCGTCTGTCCCCTTGTTGTGCCTGGAGATGAGTGAGGGGAAGATGGCACCCACTCGTCTCCATGACACTGCAGGGCGGAAGCGACGTCAAAACGTCACTTCCGCCCATACGTCTTAAAGGCACATTTTTTTCAATGTCATTTTTTTAGATTACTTTTTTTTTTTTTTTTATTGCATTTTAGTGTAAATATGAGATCTGAGGTCTTTTTGACCCCAGATCTCATATTTAACCTCCCTGGCGGTATGATTATTTCGGATTTTAGGTGCTTAAAGTGGTACAATTATTTTGCATGGAAATTTGGCTTTTTAAATTGTAGGCCTGTAATTCTTAACAATAACACACTTAAATCTGTCCACCAAGAGTCTATTAGATATCCCGGGTATGATGAAGTTTGAAACATAAAAACATAAATTATAATATAATAAATAAATATAAATAATTAAAAAAAAAAAATAATATAATAATAATATAATACATTTCCCCACGATTCACGATCGCTCAATTCTGCAAGTGTTCTAATTTACTATCGCTGTTTTCTAGCTGGTCTAACGCCACTTTTGACGTAAAGGGACACTTTTTGGTTGCTATGGACAATCTCAAGTTTCCAGGCAGAAAGAACAGTATATATAACATAAAACTGCATGCAGGGCACTGGACAAAGCACTGGGGACAAAAGGGAAGTGAAAAAATTTCATACAGTACTGAAATACTGAATTTCATACAGTACTGAAGCCACAGAGAGGCTTCGGAGGAGGACGGAGCCCGCAGACACAGCGGGGGACATCGCAGGATCCTGGGGCCAAGGTAAGTAAAGCCGCAACAGGATCCTGCAATGTAATCCCGAGTGTGGCTCGGGATTACCGCTAATGGGACTGAAATTTAACCCCGAGCCACACTCGGGAAAACCGTCAGGGAGGCTACGAGGTCCTGTCATGCTTTTTTCTATTACAAGGGATGTTCCTTGTAATAGGAATAAAAGTGACACATTTTTTTTAAAACAGTGTAAAAAGAAATAAAATCATGTAAAATAAATAAGAGAAATAAAAAAAAAATTATTTTAAAACCCCCCCGTCCCGACGAGCTCGCGCGCAGAAGCGAACGCATACGTGAGTAGCGCCCGCATATGTAAATGGTGGTCAAACCACACATGTGAGGTATCGCCGCAATCTTTAAAGTGAGAGCAATAATTCTAGCCCTAGACCTCCTCTGTAACGCAAAACATGCAACCTGTAGAATTTTTTAAACGTCGCCTATGGAGATTTTTGAGGGTAAAAGTGTGACGCCATTCCACGAGCGGGCGCAATTTTGAAGTGTGACATGTTGGGTATCAATTTACTCGGCATAACATTATCTTTCACACTATAAAAAAAAATTGGGCTAACTTTACTGTTGTCTTATTTTTTTTATTCAAAAAAGTGAATTTTTCCCAAAAAAAGCACGCTTGTAAGACCGCTGCGCAAATACGGTGCAAAAAAAAAGTATTGCAATGACCGCCATTTTATTCTCTAGGGTGTTAGAAAAAAAAAATATATAGTGTTTGGGGGTTCTAAGTAATTTTCTAGCAAAAAAACTGTTTTAAACATGTCAACACCTAAATTCCAAAACAAGGCTGGTCCTTAAGTGGTTAACAGTCATTTCTAGGCAGTTGAGTTTAGAGAGTGTTTTTGGAACGCAAAAAAATAGGTAACTCGCATTTAGCAGTGTTTCGTCTACAGGCGGGTTTCATTTTTGGCTATTTAAAAAAAAAAATGTTTTTTTTTTTTTTTAAACACTTCTAAATGCAAACGCAGCAAAACGCCACTAAACACTGCATGTTAATGCGAGAAAACGGTTGTTTTAAACATGGGTTACTATCTGTCAAGTTAAATCGTTCAGGAGAGGTTGTAAAAATGTCCTGTGTACATGAAGCCTTATTGTCAAAGCTTAATTGAACAAGCAGAAGTTAGAAACTGATTTGCTACCATTCACAGCTGCACCAGATTTTGTACTCTCCGGTTTTAGTAAATCAACCCTAAAGCCGCGTACACACGAGTGGAATTGCCGACAGAAAAAGTCCGACAGAAGCTTTTCACCGTCTATTCCGATCATGTGTATGCCTCTATGGACTTTTTTTTCTAAAATGGGGGACCTAGAAATAGAACATGTAAATATTTCCGACGGAACCAATTTCGATCGGGAAACCCGCTTGTATGTATGCTGTTCCGACGGACCAAAAACGGCGCATGCTCTGAAGCAAGTACGAGACGGAAGCTATTGGCTACTGGCTATTGAACTTCCTTTTTGTATTCCCGTCGTACGCGCTGTACGTTACCGCGTTCTGGACGGTCGGGCTTTGGTCGGACTTGGTTTGACCGAGTGTAGGCAAGACTGCTTGAATGGAATTCCGTCGGAGTTCTGTCAGAGAAACCTTCGGAGTTTATTCCGACGGCAAAACCGGTCGTGTGAACGCGGCATAAGGTGCATTTTTTTCACATCAGACCTCACGTCATGTGATCATATCTCAACGCACCACACATGATTGAATGGAATGAAATTTTGCGGCATTTAAAAGTAAAAAAAAATTATACTGTGCCCCACATTGTAAAAACGTAAGGCACCACCCTCACTGCCACTACACATACACAACTCACCCCAGCCCACACACTAAAACAGTCTGGTTAGCATGCAGGCTATAATATATATATATATATATATATATATATATATATATATATATATATATATATATATATATATATATATATATATATTGCACTTGCTACTTATTTATGTCACTTAAAGTATACATGCGCAACTTACCCTATAACCATACCTTAATGTATGTGGTATACTGGATATAAAATACCGTACATCCTCCTAGTTATATTTAATCAGTATTGCGGTATGTAAACTTTAATTTATTTTTTTTTCTTTGTTTCACTGTAAGATACATTTCTAGGAATGACAATTTCCTGAGGCTAAGCTCCAAAATGTTGCTGTCCTTAGAGACCAAAAATTTGAATTGCCAAAGGGATGACTTGTAAGCAGAAGCTTGTAATCCAGTGTTTAACAAAATGCTGCTTCTGCTCAGCAGGCTGACTATGTACGAATGAAGCTGAATTTCCATCAGGGGAGAATGTAAATTAAGAGTGATTTGAGGCGGAGGAAAGGAGGAGAAGAAAGAGGGGAGTAGGGTGAGTATACTGATTGAGGGAGAGACAGAAGTGGGAGGGAAATGATAAGAGGAGGAGAGATGGTCAATAAGAATAAAGATAGGAGAGCAGAGGAATACAATCGGGTCCAGGCTAGCTTGCCAACTGCTTCCATTCTACCTCTGCAATACTATCCTGGTCTAATTACTTCTCTCTTCTGCGCTGCCAAGAGACTCTGATTTTGCCTGAACTCTATGTACAGCTGAATACATCTGGAGCTACTGACTTGTGTTTGTTTGAGGACAAATTTTGGCTGCGTTTTCAGTGCAAAGCAAACACTCCACTGTCCCCTTGCTGTATGGGAAGGAACTAGCCTAATAATGCTCTTCAAAGAGTGATTGCGCTAAGCGTCTCTGTAAATCCCTTATCTGCATTTAGTGTTTGAATTGCTTTCAATTTGCCACAGAAATATCCTTGTTTGCTCAAGGCTCAAAATATTTACCTGTGGATGCATGCTTTGCAGCGCCAATTGTGCTGTGGATCAGAAAGATGTTCCTGTCCTTGAGTTAAGAATTCTACCTCTCGTCTTTTTTTGCCCTTGGATAGAGAAAGCCTACCTGATGGATTCTTGACTTTGAGTTTGTGCTACATTTGTTTCTCCAATGCTTGAAAATACTTCTACCGCTTGGAATTGCAGCATCTGCACCACCTCTCTGCTTGGGGATGTCTGTAAAATTTCCGTCATGGTGTTACTTATTGTGACAATCACAGTGGGAAATGTGTTGTGTCTTCTGGTTTTTGTGAGGACTAAGCATCTGAGGACCTCTCAGGGACTCCTGAAGACCTCTTTAGCCTTGGCAGACCTGGCAGTTGGAGTGCTAGTAGTGCCTTATTCTGTGTACGTGGAAGTAATGCGTCTTCTGTATGGGCTGGATAATGTTTCTAGAGTTGTCCAGTCAGACATTAACACCCAGATTCCTTGTTTCATCATGGGTCCCATCTTTGCTGGCTGCACGTTTGTCTCCATCTCCACCATATTCTTGATGTCTGTTGAGAGGAGCATTGCTGTACTGAGACCTCTTCATAAGCGAGTTGTAATTACTAGAAGAAGGACCGGGTTCCTTGCCGTGTTCTGCTGGATCTTCAGCTTTGTTTTTGCCATGTTGCCCATGATCTCCAGTCGAAACTTAACCCTGGAGTACAACACATGTAGCAAGATGTGTACTTATGCCTTCATTACTGTGCCACCAGAAGGTCCTGCCTTGAACATCATGCTCATCTTCCCAGCATTTGACTTTTCCTTGTTAGGTGGCACGTATGCTATAAATTTTATAACGTTTGCAGCCATTAGGCAGTACAGCAGGGTCAGAAAGCAGCTAGAGGCGGACTCTCAGAGCACCTGCAGCAAAGTTTCATTCTCGGACATCACAGCAGCCAAGACCATCGGAATCCTCACCTTTGCTTTCTCAGCCTCCTTTGGTCCCATTGCGGTGTTTGTAATGGGCAATGTCTTAGGTTATGACTGGTGTGAGTTTTCTTTCTATGCATTCTGGATCCTCACCTCCAACAGCTGTTGGAATGTCGTCATCTACAGTGCCCGTGACTTGAAATTCAGGCAAGGGGTTCGCGAGCTATTCAGCAGACAGGCGCTCAAGTCCCCAAGCCACCAGCCGAGACCTCAGTGCACCATTAAAGAGGATAGCTCCTCTCCTTGTGTAGCTGTTCTCAAAGAGATTTTCCGTCCAGAAACAGCTTGAATTAATTTTATATTCCATGAAGGGTTGAGGGGCAGTTTTGACAATCAAAAACAGTTACAGTAACTGGTTAATTTATGCTGAGCTCTGGACCAGAAGTTTGTTGAATGTTCATTAGATTTAGGCTCATTCATTACAGAGGTTCTTGGGGGTACAAATTTGAGTCCCTCTGTGGTTTCAAATGATATGATCAGACCATTTAACCTGCAGGCAAAGTTGAGTTAAATCTTATGTCTTTTTTTATTTATTCTATTCTAATATTTTTTATTCTTATTTATATTCAAGTTACTTGTATCCATTGTAGATATTTTAAGCATTTCCTTAATTTAGAAAACAAAAATCTGCAAATGGACACTCGGCCGCTGCCATGTCATTGGTCAGTTTTGTTGAAGTCTAAATGAAATGCCTCAAGAGCATTAGCTGTACAATTGTTCAACCGCCATTAAAACCGGTGTCACATGTGCACAATACCAGGGAAGGATGACACACTGTGTTTAATACCACCTCTGGCACTTAACTTCTTGCCATTCATGTTGGCATAGCACTGAAAGAAGAACATTCAGCTAGGGCATTGCAAGTGGGAAATCACTTTTATTCTTGGTCTGTGTTGCTGCATGTTAAATTATAAGATTGGTTTTACTAGAGTTAGCCTAAGGGTGGTAAAAATTATATATCAAAATTAGATATAATAAAGCAAATATTCTTTCAGATATGTCAGACTGCTTCTTTTGTCTTGTCTCATCCTTGTCACTGTTGCTTATTATTCCATATCCTTTTCTGTTATATATGTATTGGGCCAGATCAGAGGATAGCGTTAGTTGAAGTATATTGGTATCGCATACACAGAATTAGCTGGGAAATTCCGTTTGAAGCTGCACGTTTTACGCCTCTTGATGGCAGATGTCCCACTTTCTTTCTGTAGCGTGATCTGTTGCTATTGTACAGTCTCCCTGTAAAGTATTTCATTATTATGTTGTTGAACCCAGGGGTTAATGTCTGTGGTGGCATATGCCGCTCTCAGACACTAATTAAAGGGAATGGACTCAAATGAAACCATGCTTAAAGGAAAACGTGCAGAGTTCAGTGACACATATCAAGCAATCAAAAATCATCTCTTAAAGGGTCGGTTCAACCAATATTTATATTTCAGACTTTGATGGTTAGAGAAGAAAAAAAAATCACCTGAAATTATTTTTATGTCGCTTGGTGATTTTATTGGTGTGATATCTGTTCTTGAGTTCCTGGATCTGCTGTGCTCATTATGGGATGCTTCCACTCTCATTGTTAATTATTTTATATGCACACTGGACGTTTTTTACAGCAGCTGTTTTTGGCTTCAGATGTTTTTTTCTACAGTCAATAAACTCCCCATAATGTTATCCTATGTCCATGCACACATTGGGGTTGATTTACTAAAACTGGAGAGTGCAAAATCTGGTGCAGCTCTGCATAGAAACCAATCAGCTTCCAGGTTTTATGGTCAAAGCCTAATTGAATAAGTTAAAGTTAGAAGCTGATTGGCTACCATGCACAGCTGCACCAGATTTTGCACTCTCCAATGTTAGTAAATCAACCCCATAGGCTGTTATCAGCAGTTTTTGGCTGGGGCATTTTTGGCTTTAAAAAAAAAAAACAAACAAAACTAGTGGGTTCTGAGAGTTTTTCAATTCTGACATTTCTCTCCTACATGTAAAAATCATCATTTTTTTGCTAGAAAATTACATAGGACCCCCAAACATTATATATGTTTTTTTTAGCAAAGACCCTAGAGAATACAATGGCAGTTGTTGCAACTTTTTATCTCACACAGTATTTGCGCAGGAATTTTTTGAACGCGTTTTTTTTGGGAAAAAAACAGTTTTGTATTTTAAAAAAAAACAAAACAGTAAAGTTAGCCCAATGTTTTTGCATATTGTGAAAGATGAAGTTACGCAGAGTAAATAGATACCTAACATGTCACGCTTCAAAATTGCACACGCTCGTGGAATAGCACCAATGTTCGGTACTTTAAAATCCCCATAGGCGACGCTTGAAATTTGTTTACTGGTTACATGATTTGAGTTACAGAGGAGGTCTAGGGACAAAATGATTGCTCTCGCTCCAACGTTCGCGGCGATACCTCACATGTATGGTTTGAATACCATTTTCATATGTGGGCGGGACTTACGTATGCGTTCGCTTCTGCGTGCGAGCACACGGGGACATCGGCGCTTTAAAAAAAAAATTTTTTATTGTTAATTATATTTTCTTTTTTTTATTTTGACACTTTTTTGGAAAAAAATTTTTTTGATCACTTTTATTCCTATTACAAGGAATGTAAACATCCCTTGTAATAGGAATATGACATGACAGGTCCTCTTAATAGTGAGATATGGGAAGTGCTTAAAACCACTCTAATGTCAAAAAACGCTGCTAAATGCTCAAACGTGGCTCACCAGTGTTTTTTGATGTTTTTGACCCATTGAAAAAAAATAAAAATACATTTTCAAAAAAAAAAAACAAAAACGCTAAATAACACTATTGCAAAAATGTTGAAAAACCCACTGCAAAGCTATATAACAATATTTTAGGGTCCAGTGTGCATGAGGCCTTAGGCTCCATGTGCACAAGTGTTTTTTTAAGCTCCTAGAAGCTGTTATTAGCATTTTTCTAGAAGCTAAATAGTGTTATCCTATGTGTCCATGCACACTATTTTAGGCTATTAGCATTTTTTGAGCTTCAGCGTCTAGGAGCAGAAAATTTTTTTTTTTTTGTAGAGATTCCTGAGCGTTTTCCAGCAGAAATGCTCCTAAACGCTGTTAAACGCTCCTAAATGCTACTAATAGCATTTTTTTTCCTTTTTACTGCAAAAATGCCAATAAAATGCTAATGCTCCTAAACGCTCCTAAAACGCTACTATAAAAAGCTATTACCAGCGTTTTTTTATCCAGTGATTTTTCCAGCGTTTTTTTAGATTAAAAAAACGCTAGTGTGCATGGACCCTTATTATATTACAGCTTACAATTTCTTAGATGTGATAGCTGCATTCATTTTCTTTTTAAGGCTCCATGCATACTAGCGTTTTTTTTAAGCTCCTAGAAGCTGCTATTAGCATTTTTTTCTGCAGCTAGAAGCTAATTAGTGTTATCCTATGTGTCCATGGACACTACTTTAGGTTATTAGCATTTTTTGAGCTTCGGCATCTAGGAGAAGAAAAAAAATTGTGTCCGTTGACACACAGAGCGCAGCTCGGCCCTGCCGCCTGCTCTCTGCTCACTGGCTGTGATTGAGAGCAGCAGGTGCCAATGGCTTCTGTTGCTGCCTCTCTGTCCAGGGAGGAGAGAAAGAGCGGAGGGAGCTGTTGCTCTTGTGCACAGCGCTGGATCGAGATAGTGCTCAGGTAAGTATAAGGGGGGTGGGGGGGGGGCTGCATGCAGAAGGTTTTTTAACTTAATGCAGAGAATGCATTGAGGTAAAAAAACTTTCTGCACTTAGAACCACTTTAATTATATCTTTACATAAAACTAACATAAGTAAGTAAATCTGATTTAGTTAGCCAGTTTGGAGACCATGCGTTTGAGGGAGTAGGTTGGGAGGGAGAGGAATGTGGGAGAGGAACTTGACCAGAGGGGCTTGCGATAGAAAGAGAGTTTGGTTGGACAAGGGACCAGACCCAAAAGGGGGGGAGTGGGCTGGGACAAGGGACTGGACCAAAGCGGGCTGGAGGAACTGGACCGGAGTGTGGGAAGGAGAGTTGGTGGCTCCGGAGTGTGGGTGGGAGAGGTCTGTGTATTCCTCAAACTGACACCAATGATGGGGCACTATCCCCCCAGGAACACCAATGATGGGGTACTATTCTCCCCAGGAACACCAATGATGGGGCACTATTCCCCCCAGGAACACCAATGATAGGGCACTATTCCCCCCAGAAGTACCTATGATGGGGCACTATCCCCCCCAGGAACACCAATGATGGGGCACTATCCCCCCCCAGGGAACACCAATGATGAGGCACTATTCAACCCCCCCAGGAACACCAATGATGGAGCACTATTCCCCCCACCCCCCAAGGAACACCAATGATGGGGCACTATACCCCCCAGAAATACCAATGATGGGGCACTATTCCCTGTCCCCCCCCCCCAGGTACACCAATGATGGGGCACTTTTCCCTGTCCCCCCCCCCCCCCCCCCGGAGCACCATTGATGGGGCACTATTCCCCACAGAAATACTTTGATGGGGCACTTGTCCTCCCAGAAATACTAAAATGAAGGCTTTGCCAAGTTCACTCACTCACTGTATTTAAAAAATCAAGCTGCTACCTTATATCGCAGCTCGGCGCTCACGTAACCGGCTGCTTCTCTCCTCTTTCTCTCTTTCCTCGAGGCAGCAAAGTGGGCGGGGCTGAGAATACCACTCTGACATCAGCAGAGAGGAGGAGAGAGGCAGACGTGCCCGGTCACATGAGCGCCGCTATGAGAACGTTATACAGCGGCGCCGGCTTCTACACAGGGGATTGTATTGGGGATTGTAACACTCGGACGGAGGCGGGACTGAAAGGCAGGGAGGAAGGTGCGTGTCGTTAGCCAACCAACTAATCGATAATGAAAATCGTTGACAACGATTTTCATTATTGTTTATTATCGATTTTATCCTACTTCTTTTCTTAAAGCAGGCTGTTAAACCCACTGCATAAACCAATTCTCATTTCATTGCTAAGGGAAAGAAACTAATATGCACTACAGTAGCCAACACTATGAACAATGTTGTGTCTTAAAGTGGTTGTAAACCTCAGACATGAAATATTAACAAAGCACATCCTCCTATACTGTGTACTTGTCTCTATCTAAAGCACTACGTGTGATTTCTCTATGCTATCTCATTCCTCATGTTATCTGCATAAGTCATTTCTGGCAGCTTTTCTGGACTCCAAGAGATAATTGGTGATAGGGGAGGAGAGCTCCAGCACACAGCCTGTGATTGACAGGCTCTGCTGTGCATGTTCCCCCTGTACTGAGAGGGTTCGAGGAGGGGGGGGGCGGTCCCTTCCCTCCAATCAGCTCTCAGAGCTCTCCTCACTGAGCTCTGCATTGTGTGACTTTAGATCTGCTTTTCAGAGCACAAAGATGCTGTTTAAAATGTATGTTTTGGAAGACTGTCGAGACTGCAGATAAACAGGTACAACTTATTTAACCACTTAAGCCCCGGACCCCCTGGCTGCCCAAAGACCAGAGCACTTTTTGCGATTCGGCACTGCGTCGCTTTAACTGAAAATTGCGCGGTCGTACGACGTAGCTCCCAAACAAAATTGAAGTCCTTTTTTCCCCACAAATAGAGCTTTCTTTTGGTGGTATTTGATCACCTCTGCGGTTTTTATTTTTTGCGCTATAAACAGAAAAATAGCGACAATTTTGAAAAAAAGCAATATTTTTTACTTTTTGCTATAATAAATATCCCCAAAAAATATATAAAAAACATTTTTTTTTCCTCAGTTTAGGCCGATATGTATTCTTCTACATATTTTTGGTAAAAAAAAAATCGCAATAAGCATTTATTGATTGGTTTGCGCAAATGTTATAGCGTCTACAAAATAGGGAATAGTTTTTTATGGCATTTTTATTAATAATTTTTTTTTACTAGTAATGGCGGCGATCAGCAATTTTTATCATGACTGCGACATTATGGCGGAGAGATCAGACACTTTTGGCACAATTTTGGGACCATTCAATTAAAAATGCATTGATTACTGTGTAAATGTGACTGGCAGTGAAGAGGTTAACCACTAGGTGGCGCTGTAGGGGTTCAGTGTGTCCTAGGGAGTGATTCTAACTGTGGGGGGGAGGGGCTATGTGTGACACGACACTGATCACTGCTCTCGATTACAGGGAGGTGTGATCACCATCCTGTCACTAGGCAGAACGGGGAAATTCTTGTTTACATTAGCATTTCCCCATTCTTCCTCTCCATGAGACGATTGCGGGTATCCCCGCGGGCATCGAGTCCGCGGGACCCGCGATCACACTCACCGCTTTTTAAAGGGCAACGTACAGGTACGTTAATCTGCCTGTACGTGCCCTTCTGCCGACGTATATCGGCGTGAGCCGGTCGGCAAGCGGTTAAGAGAATCTGTGTGTATAAACTAAGGCCAATCACTTCACCAGGTATATGTAAGGGTTGACAACCACTTTGAAATGACAATTCAGCTTTAGAGCAAACTAGGGAATTCTTTTTGTAAAATGGGGGACAAGATTTGTTTTTTCTTCTAGTCCTATTTGGCTCAGGACCAGAGGCCACACACGTTTTGTAATTCTTCCACATGTGTATCTGATGGCCACGGGCCCAGTTATGACGAGCAGTAAACCAGGTTTTTACTTCTATGAGAATTTCTCAAGGGTCCATGACCTTCTTTTACTGTAATGTAGTTAAAGATTCTCTGTTATGAGAGTATAATAGAGGCTGCCATTGCTAGACTTTCATTTTGAAAAATGCTAGTTTCCTGGCTGTCATGCTGATGCTTTGGATTCAATGCTGCCTTACTTGAAACAAGGATAAAGAAATTCTGACACTTATTTACAGTGTGCATGTTCTTTGTCCATGACTCAAAAAAAGGTTAAACCCTAACAATGAACTTCTCTTAGTAATATAATTTGGTCAGTTATATACTGTTTATTATGATAGTGGTATTAAACCCCAAACCAAAAATGTATTATATTGCAGCTTACCAATCAGCTTTTTTCCCCCTCTGTTTTCACCTGGTGATCTGGCCATTAACACACCTCCTGTGAGTACCTACTACATAAATAAATAAAAGCTGATCATTGTAAGTACCCCTGTCAGTGATAAATGGTTTGTCTCATCTCTGTAACGGATACATCTGCAGGACAGCTTGTTCTTTTGATAAACTACAGACCTACTAGTTGGATCACCAGATGAAAACAGAAGAAAGTCTAAATTAATTAATGAACACAGTGAGTGATCTGTACCAATCGCTCCTGTGTACATTCTTAACTGAAGCATAGTAAAGCATTTACTATGCTTCAGTTTGTGAATGAACAGGAAGCCGCTCAGCACAGAGCACTTCCCATTTGTTCGCTGTCCAGTTCAGCTGAGGCTGCAGAGAAAGCGTTTGGGGAAGCCTCAGTCCCTTTCTCTCTGTTTAGACCAGGGGTCTCAAACTGCCGGCCCTCCAGCTGCTGTGAAACTACAAGTCCCATGAGGCATTGCAAGGCTGACAGTTACAAACATGACTCCCACAGGCAGAGGCATTATGGTACTTGTAGTTTTGCAACAGCTGGAGGGCCGCCAGTTTGAGACCCTTGGTTTAGACCCTTGATATTTCACCAAAGCCCCCCAATGGGGCTCCTAAAAAAAATAGTAAAAAAAAAAAAATTAATAATAAATAAAAACTGTTCTGCTGATATACACACATATGAGTTTGCGGTCTGGGGTGCACACCCTAATGCAATAGCCTGCGCACACCAATCGTCTGACATATTTGTTTGATAAGTGCAAAAAAATACATGTTGATCCTACCAGAAATCCAGTGCTGCCTTGTGTCCTGCGCATTCTGCGGCATTATTTCAGACGATAAATACCAACCCTGCCTGGCTCACTTCTGTGAACTACAGAACACCTACTCTCTGTGAGATTAGGTGAGGGGAGGGTGTTCTGTAACTTGCTTTTCTGTTCTCGGGTGACAGCGCTGTTATGCCACAGATACAGTACAGTGTATGTGTGTTGTCACCCTATGGCAGGAAGTGTGTACCAGAAAGTATCACCTGGTGAAAATAAAGGGGAAAAAGCCTTAAATAAGAAAAAAAATGCAGCCATGACATCTAAGGGTTGATACATTGCAATATATTACTGTACATGTTTGTATTTGGGTTCAGATTCACTTTAATTCAGATGCATCCAGACAACTAGCATTTTCCAAAATAGGCCAGCAGCATAAGGCCCCTTTCACACTGGGGCAGTGGGGGCGTCGGCGGTACAACAGCGCTATTTTTAGCGCTGCTGTACCATCGTTCTTGCAGCGGTATTCGGCCGCTAGCGGGGCGGTTTTAACCCCCGCTGGCGGCCGAAAAAGGGTTAAAATCCCTCGTACAGCGCGGCTATAGCCGCGGTATTGCCGCGGTATAGCCACGCTGTCCCATTGATTTCAATGGGCAGGAGCGGTGAAGGAGCGGTGAATACACCGCTCCTTCACCGCTCCAAAAAAGCGGTTTGCAGGACTTTTTTCACCGCCCTGCCTGCGCACCGCTTCAGTGTGAAAGCCCTCGGGCTTTCACACTGAACAAACAGCGGAGGCTGTTTAGGGGCGGTTTTCAGGCGGTATTTTTAGCGCAATACCGCCTGAAAACCGCTCCAGTGCGAAAGGGGCCTAACCGAGTCACTTTAAAGCTTAAAGCGTTTGTTACCCCAACACTTCATATTCCTGATATGCGCCTGCTGTACCATGTACTTGTATGAAAAAGTAACCTGTTCTTTGTATTGCTTCCTTTATGTGAAATCCCTGGTGTTCCTGCCAGTCTCTCTGCTTTCAAATTAAAAACTGACCACACTAAGCAGGAGAACACACCGTGGTCAGTTCTCTAGCTAGTCTAGCTAGTGAGACTTGTCCTGACACGCCCATGCTGCACAGTCATTTACTGGCAAGCTCAGTGTGCTGTTGCTGCTTATCCTTCCGCCAGCTCTTTTGCAGCTGAGAACAGAGGGAATGTGATCACTTATAAAAAACGGGAAAAAAGTAATTTATAATGTTTTTTATATCTATACAAAAATGTTTTGCCTTTCATGTCTATTTTAACCCGAATCGGTTGTTTTACTAGGTGACCGTTTACAATCACTTTAACTCTAGCCAAAGCGAATGTTAGTTTTGGATAGTGTGGGAACGAGTTACAGTGTCAGAATGCAGGGGTCAGGCATAAGTAAAGCACAGAGTACAGGGGTCAGGAGTAAGTAATGCGCACAGTTCAGGGGTCAGTAGTAAATAATGCAGTCAATGTAAGGGTACAGTATTGCACAAAACGCAGAGGTAAGCAGTAAGTAATACACACACTGAGTAATGCACTAATGGCCATGGCAGCTAAATTCTTATCATGCCTGGTATCCTGAAAATCTGAACGACCCTGAATCTGATCCAGACATGTGGCTATAGCCTCTTGTCACATGATTCTGTGCTGAGTATTATCCTTCTCTGAGAACTACAGAGTGCGGTACTTGGAACCTGGGAACACACAATGGCCTACATTTTCCCAGGCTCAGAAATGTACTGGCAACCACATGGATAGTAAGTGCACCAGCTGCACACAATGAATGCCAAGGTGTAAATTATAGCCACTCAGCAGCAGGCTGTGTCCCCCAAGTGAGACTAAACATTTCATTTTTTATCTTTGGCTGGAGTTAACCTTTGAAAGAAAAAAAACCTACTTGAACAACAGTAGTCATCTGCCTTAATTCTTTAAACAACATTAAAGTCCCAGTGCTCTCAATTCATCACATACAAATCCTTTAGCCCGGGTTCACACCTATGTGAATTAGATGCGGCTTACACCGCATCTAATTCGCAGGACATTTTAAAATACATTCATATGAATGTATCTGGTTCACATATGTGCGTTGCATTCGCACTGTGCATTGCACAAAAAATGTGTGCGTTTTTTGGGCATTGCGGTGCGAACTACAAGCCTATTATCTCCTATGGGAACGCATCTGATTCGCAGATGCATTGCGTTCTGAACAAGGATTTTCTCTTTCTCCTCACTACACCTCCCCCTCTCCCCCCCCCCTCCCTCCCCCTCTCCCTGCTCTCTAATCCTGAGCAAAAACGCAATGAATCCGTTGAACAGGAGATTGTTATCTCCCCAGTGAAACCTGAGCTTCAATTCGCACCGCACATGTGTGAAACCAGGCTAAGTGAACAAATTACCAAATGTTATTGATAAAACCTCTGTGGTTGTTTTTTATATATATATATATATATATATATATATATATATATATATATATATATATATATATATATATATATATATATATATATATATATATATATATATATATATATATATATACACATATATATATATATATAAATAAAAATATTTATATATGACATGGACATTCACTGTACTGTTCATTTAAGCACAAGAGACTCCATTTTGTTCTCACTGTTGAAATGTGTTCTGTAACCTTCATCTAACAACTACTCCCCCCTCCCTTCTCAATGTTTTACTTTTGCAATTGTTCTATTCGCTAGCTTTTAATAATATATTTCTATTTGCTAGCTTTTAATAACATAATAACATATTTCTATTTGTTAGTTTTTAATAACATCTCACACCACCCCTTTCTTATCTATGTATAAAATAACATGTAATAATAAATCTTGACACTGAACGGACATTTTAAACACAGTGATTGAGTCCTGTGAATCTGTTCCTGCAGCTGCAGTATTAACTTTGTTTTAGAGTCCCAATCAGAAATAATTCTATAACAATCTTGGCGAGCCAGTCAGGAGTTTGGCAGGGTCTCCAGAAGGAACCGCGCTTCGATCGGGGTCATCGGGAAATGCAGACCTCAAATGCCGGCTAGGTAAGCAGCCCTTAAGCTTGCTATATTTCTGCCTTTCCTATGTATCCTATCTGTCGGTTCTCAAGGAAACCAGACCACTGTTGGACCTTTCTGGTTGGGTAACGTTGTGTGTGAATGTTTTTGTGTCCCCCTTCACGGGTTGGACTGTGTGTGGATAGGGAAAATCCTCTGCAGTTCCCTGCGTTGACTCCTTGTGGCCTACCTGGGTCAGAGGCGCATGGTAGGGTCAGATAAAACTCACAGAGAAGAGAAGAGACGAGGAGGGTCTCTTAATAAGTGTTTTGTCTATTGTCATAAACCCCTTCTATCCACGTAGATAAGTGGAGACTATTCTTGTAAATCTGCAGATTTGCTGTACTATTTGTTTTAGAGGCAAGAGGGTATAGGCACAAGTAGGGAAGACTGGCCAGTCATTATGGGCATTAAATTATTAAGGGAATGAAGGGAGAGAGGCCTTCAGAAAATGCCCAGCGCAAGATGAGCGCTAGAGAATATATGAACCGAAGGTACGGTTCCGCCTATACTGAGCCCCTAGATAAATGGGTAGAATGGACAAAGGAAACAGCTAAACCTTTAAAATCTGAAGGGACTTTTGATTTACAAGTATGGCAAACTTTTCTGCACGATTATGGCCCACTACTGTGCAGTGAAGGAACGTGGAGAATAGCTTGCACATGGCAGACAGAAGCTAAAGTAGCAAATCAAACTGGCTTGACGGAGATGTTTAATAAAAGTACTGCCCAAATGTACTACTTTTGGCCAGAAGACTCTGTAGAGGAGGACCCCCCACCTTATGTGGCTGCCAGTTTGGCTTTAAGGCAGTGGTTCTCAACTCCTGTTCTCAGGACCCACTAACAGGCCAGATTTTAAGTATTACCTTGGGGAGAAGCAGACTAGAATACTGCAATCACTGATCAGCAAATTATATCACCTGTGATGTACTTCAGTTATCTTACAAACCTGGCCTGTTAGTGGGTCCTGAGGACCGGAGTTGAGAACCACTGTTTTAAGGGATCCACGCACAAAAGCAAAAGAATCAGATTACATGGAACACACAAAAGATGAGCTATGCAATATAGTAGAGAGCAGAGGTTTAACAGCCCCATATCAACCTACAAAGAGGGTTTTGGCTTGTATCCTAGAAACAGATGATTGGCATAAATCAAAAGACACATATGCAAAATTAGATCTCTCCGAATTTAAGGCTTTTGCCAGAGAAAGAGAGATAAAGTCTGAACTTCCGGAGCAAACCATAATTTCTAAATTGTGGCAGCAAGATGAAGAGAGACGGAAGCGAGAGGCCACCCCTTCTGTCCCTGGCACAGAGCAATCTGTTGCAGTTTATCCTGTCAGAACCCAATTAGTTTTTGAAGGTAATGCTGTTGACAGTAAGTCTCAAATTAAATGACATGTAGCTTTTTAGTCCCCAAGATATGAGAGCCATATTAGAGGGATTGGGAGATCCTAGAAAGAATCCAATTGGGTTCGCTGCACAGGAAGCATATGAGGCTTTTGCTACTGACATTTATCAGCTTCTTATTAAAGCAGTGGGAAACAACATGTCTGGCTATATACTTAAAGCGGGGTTCCACTATCTCCAAGATTTTTTTTTTTGGCAAAATGACAGTGAATATGCTCTATGAATACAGAACTCACTTGTTCAGTTTTTAAAGATGAGTGCTGTCCGTTTTCTCCTAATAAAGAAACTTAAAAATTACGATCCAGACGGTTGTCATCTTGCCTGTGGGCATGTGAAGCCCACAGGCATCCTCTTCCGGGATACGGTGCTGCTGATCAACCAGCATGCACCGCCCGTTCTGTTCCCGATCTCGCGCATGCGCAGTAGATTGACATCTCAGCGCCGTCAACCGCTCCGGTTGCCATCACAATGAGCGGCGTCATAGGAAGTCCCGCCCCGTTGTGATGGCAATGACGTCACTCCCAGGATTGAAATCTCGAGAACTCTCGCAACAGGCCGCCGCACTGACTCCTGGGAACAATGACACAAGCTCCCAGGAGCCAGTGCGGCTAAGAGGAAGTGACGATTTAGCCGCAGGAAACACGCCCCTATCCGCAGCCTGTACATCCTGGAAGACACAGATACTACAACAAAGGTACAGTATAAAAAAAAAAAAGTGCCGTTTTGTCATTAGGATATTGCGGTAATCCTCTGCAGCTAGTGTTGTAAAATCGGGTGGAGATCCGCTTTAAAGAATGTGGTGTAGACGTAAAAAATCTAGGTAAGATGGTTAGTGGACGGGAGGTTTGTGAGAAATTGAAGGAAAAATTGCCCCAAATATATGGACAAACCAGACATGCTGAATTTATGAATGCTAAGCAAGGGAAAGAGGAAGCAGCAGGGGCTTTTTGGAGGCGCTTAAGCGATATGGCTGACAAAGCAGGCATTAAAATAGAGGAAGAGAAGGCGGGAGAAACTACAAGTCCATCTACACAACTGATGAAACAAAGGTTTCTTGATAGTTTAATACCCCAGTTGAAAGAAAAGTTGTTCAAAGCAATGCCTGAGACAGGCAATATGTCTATTCGAGACGTCCTGCCTATCCTGTTATCCATAGAAAACAGGATTAACCAAAAAGACAGCAAACCCAAGGTTATGTACATGGGGAAGAAGAGAGGAAGAGGCAAAGGCAATTTCAGAAATCATGGCAATTGGGGACCAATTATATGCTACAATTGTGATGGGGAAGGACACATAACCAAAGTCTGCCATCTTCCTGACCGTAGACTGGAAAAGAGCTTAGAGGCATCTCATGCTGATCCCAGTTCTCTGCCAAAAGCAGTGGATCAGGCATAGGAAAATGGCATGCCAGTATCAATCATGTTAAATAGGGGAGAAAATGGTCCCGAGGCCAGAGGAAAAGTATTTTTACAAGAACTCCCCTATCCTGGAGGAGAAACAGAATTAACCTGTTTAATCGATACTGGTGCAAGCCGAAGTGTTTTTAATATAGAGCACTTACCTCCAGGATTATTATCTACAAATGTTATCTCTGGTGTTGGCCTAACCGGGACCTCTACTGATTTGGTTGAGTCCAAGCCACTTAAATTCAGGCTAGGACAGCAAACAGAAATTGTCACTAAAGTGTTAGTTTCAGACAGTTCCTACCAATCTTTTGGGAGCTGACATTTTGAACCAAATTTTAGCAAAGATAGACTACAGTCCTACAGAAGTCCAAATGGTCAGTAGTCTGTCAGGAGAAGTTTTAAATGCTGCCTGTGGAGTATTTTAAATCCAGGACTCCACTCCGCCATTTCCACCAGAATTGAAAGTGATTCCTGCTGAATTATGGGCAACCAGCACATATGATGTAGGTCTGCTGGATTGCACCCCAGTCATGCTAAAAATTAAACCAGGAGCCCATCTCCCACAGATTAAACAGTACCAATTGAGTATTGCTCAGACTGAGGGGATAAAGGATCAAATCACTCAACTGAAAGCAGCACGGGTTGTTGTACCAATTAAGTCCCAAGTCAATACACCCCTGTTCCCAATTGCAAAGAAGCCAGACAAGAAGGGTGGGCAGGTGACATACCACATGGTGCATGATTTGAGAGCCATTAACAATATAATTGAGGCAGATACCCCGATCGTGCCCAACCCACTAAGTGGAATACCTGCCTCCATCACCTGATTTACAGTGATTGATCTTGCAAATGCTTTCTTTTCGGTGCCCCTGCATCCAGATTGCTGGCACCTTTTTTCATTTACCCATGATGCCCAAAAGTTAGCATGGACAAGATTGCCCTAAGGCTGTGTGAGTAGCTCCTCTGAATATAATACTGCGTTAAAGCAAGTATTGGACCAATGGTCCCCCTCACACCCAAACACAGTTTTGCTTCAGTACATAGACAATTTGCTTATTTGTTCTGATACAAAGGACATTTGTAGCAGAGAAACAGTAAGCCTTCTCATGTTTCTCTATAACAGTAACAACAAAGTTAGCAAAGATAAGCTACAATACTGCCAAGAGAAAGTGATCTTCCTGGGTCACTGCATTTCACATGGAATCCGTCACCTAACCCCAGAGTTAAAACTCTACAAAACTTTGAAAAGCCAAGAAATGTACGGCAACTACGTGCCTTCCTGAGGTTAGTGAGATATTGTAGGGACTGGATTCCAAATGCATCAGAACTTATGGCTCTTCTATATGAGGCTACCACTAGAAACCCTTTCAAACTCACATGGGACACTGAATTGCAGATGAAGGAGCTTATTAAAATTTTGTCTGAAGCTCCCGCCATTGGACTTCCTGACTATACTAAAACTTTCTCGTTCTGTCATGAAGTCAATGGATTTACTGCAGGTGTACTCACCCAGCTACATGGAGACAAACAGAGGCCTGTGATGTATGTATCAGCCTCATTAGACCCGGTCATCAAAGGCTCCCCCAGTTGTATGTGAGCCATAGCAGTCTACATTTTGCTGCTAGACAAAGTAGCTGAGCTTGTACTAGATTCTGCTCTGATCCTGTATGTGCCACATGCAGTACAGGAAATCATGAATCAAGTAAATACCAGACATGTGTCTGCCAGTAGATTTGAACAAGTACCAGTCTGCTCTTTTTGCTCCTTCGAATTTAACAATCAAACGATGTGTTACTTTAAATCCGGCTACTCTTCTTCCTATAATTGATGAGGAAGATGCAACAAATGGTACTGTTGTAGAACCTGAGAGTTTTTCTCATGATTGTATGGCTCTGATGGAGGTAGAAAGGGCCTCTGTCACACCAGCAAAAGATGAGCCTTTATCAGATTGTGACACACACTTATTCATAGATGGTTCCAGATTTTACACTGATGATGGTCAGCCACACAAAGGGTTTGCTGTAAACACTACAGACACCATTTTACATCAGGAAGTATTGACATCCCAGATGTCAGCACAGGAAGCGGAGTTGTGTGCTGTAGTCAAAGCATGTCATCTCCTAGAGAATCAAAGGGGAAACATTTACACTGACAGCAGATATGCGTTTGGAATAGCTCACGATTTTGGGCCTATTTGGAAAGCACGGAACTTTCTGACTAGTGCAGGGAAGCCAGTGAGACATGCAAAACTCATAGAGCGGCTATTTGAGGCCTTTCAGAAACCAGCAGAAGTTGCCATCTTGAAGGTAAAAGGACATGCAAGGGGAAATGACATGAC